>NC_064640.1:620775561-621112436 GCF_023864345.2 Schistocerca serialis cubense
GTTAACACCTGCGTTCTTGGTACTGGAATTATTTCGTTTTTTATTGAAGTCAGTGGGTATCTCACATGCTTCATATATCCTACACACCAGATGGGGTAGTTTTGTAATGGTTGACTCTCCTAAGAACATCAGTAAGACTGAGGAAATATAGTCTACTCTAAAAACTTTGTTTCCACTTAGGTCTGTCGGTGATCTGTCAAATTCTTCTCACACATAATCTTCATCTACTTCTTCTTCTCTTTCTATAATACATTTCCCTTAAATACCTCTATATATTCCTTCCTCCTTTTTATTTTCACATCTATATTTAGCACTGGCTTGTCATCTGAGCTCTTGATATTCATGCAGGTGCTTCTCTTTCCTCCAAAGATCTCTGTAATTTTTATGTGCTATCCATCTTTCCCCTACTCGTGCATATTTCTACCATCTTGCATTTGTCCTCTATTCAAACCTGCCTAGCCATTTTGCGTTTTCCGTCAGTCTCATTTTTAGACATCTTTATTCTCTTTCGCTTGCTTCATTTGTTTCATTTTTATATTTTCCCCTTTCGTCAACTAAATTTATCAATATCAGTTCAGTTCCGCTAATTTAATGAGTTACGCTAATCCGTGGAAGAAATGAAAGCCATCTTGCGAGTTTCTTGTGGTACATCCTGTACTATAACTTAAAATTCGGAATTCAAAACTTCTAACGTTACGCATTTCGCAGAGAGAGAGAGAGAGAGAGAGAGAGAGAGAGAGAGAGAGAGAGTGTGTGAGTGTGAGTGTGAGTGTGAGTGTGTGTGTGTGTGTGTGTGTGTGTGTGTGTGAACGATTTCTATCATAACTGGTTAAAATTGATTTGTCATTAATGTTTGTGAATACATTGGCTAAGCCGACGCGTATTCAGTGTGTCTGCTTAAGGTTGCCCAGCTTCATCCTGCTGTTAGTTTGTGCAACCTTTCTCTTGGTAGAGCGAAATGTGATTCAGCAAAAACTGTAGATACTTTCATCTTTCTGTTTATCTTATGCATTCCAAAGCCAAAGCTTCAGTATTAATAAATAATTAACAATTGAATGACAGTGGGTTCCTCCTTTTTCTGCAAATCATAATTTTTCTTCAGTTTCTTTATCCAGACAAGTTTTTGTATCTCTGTACCACCTAAAATATTTTTCAAGTAATTACGATGGAAAATTAAGCCATAGCGTTTTCGTTGTTCTACTTTTTACATTAATCAGTAGTTTTTTGTCATTTGTAGCACACAGTCTGTGTAGCCTTTTATCCAAAACATTATGATTGTTCTGTAAGACGGACGAAACTAACGTAACCTTTTTTCGCCGTAGGTACTAAAAGCTTTTTTTGTGCTATTCTCTTCATGTAGATGTTATTCACATGAAACTACCCACAAAATCACAGAATATGCCATTTAGCATTGACACTCTAAATACTAGCTTGTGTTATAAAACGTATTATAAAACACGACGTGTAGGTTCACACTATACACGGAGCTACGTCCTATGTTGTTTCTCGTATTATTTTCGTGTTTGTTGAATAGTGTGCTTTAAAACAGTGCAGTCTATCCATTAAAACCTTTTTCCCTTCAAAATATCACCTATTTCTCGCGTTGTGCTACTCACAATTTAAATTTAGTACCCAAAGTCTCTGAAGGGGCCAATCAAAACAGTTTGTTTTTCGAAACAAGTGAAAACAGCTATCAGGTTTTTGGTAACACAACGCTAATGCGCGTGATTTAGCAAAGTGTTCCGCGAGTATTTCGAAATTGACGCTAACCTCACTAAACCCACTGTATTGGGCTGGTGGGCACGTCTCCCTTTCCTAACGTAAAGAATCGTTGATCATCTTAAGGCTGTAAGAATTGTAATGATCGAAGAGTCATAATTGGTCTTAAAAATGGAATCTTACAGTTCTAGCAAGTTCATCGAGCGAAATATTAGCCATCCCCTTAAAAGAGCACACTGGTTGATATGGAACACTGTAGATGGTTCAGGTTTGGTACCATGTGGTCATGTGACCTATCATCGTTGCCGTAAGTCACGGCAGTGAATTGCTATCTGTGTGCTAGTCGACTGTAAGGAATCAGTGCAGGAAGAGGCAGGAAGATCAGAGTTTAGCATCCCGTCGACATCGAGGTCATGAGGGACGTAGCAGAAGCTCGGACTGTTTCAAGGATGGGGAAGGACATCGGCTCTGTCTTTTGAAGAGAACCATTGTGGCATTCTCTTGGAGCGATTTAGGGAAATCACGGAGAATCTAAATCTGGATGGTCGGACGCGGAGTTGAAACTTCGTCCTCCCGAATGCGAGATCAGCGTGTTAACCATTCCGCCACCTCGCTCGGGTCAGTAAGAGTGGTCGACGTGGAGACATTACAAGACGACAGAAACGAGCCATCGTGTTCGGACTTGCCCATGACCAATGCGTGAATAAAGTTGCCGGATTTGTTAGTGTATCAAGTTGGGCTTTCCAATGTGTCTACAAGGAATGCTGGATTACTCGCAGCCAATTAACACAGCATGAGAGCAGTGGTTGTAAAAAGACCCCAACCGGAGGCGAAGCTCACACCTTGTCAATTACAGTCGGTTTCAAACCAGACAGGAATTTCTGCTATCAGTGAATTCAGGTCCTTCTCAACCAGTGTTCTAGCGAATACTGCTAAGGGAATTACATGAAATTAATATATGTAGTGTACATCGCAAAAAGCCCTTGCTCACAGCGGCACGTTGCTGGACCTCTTCATTGGGCCAAAAAACACAAAAAATGGACAGTAGCTGAGTCATTTTTAAAATTATGCAAGGCGTCGAGTGTATCAACACCCTAATTAGGCGTTTGATGCGCAGCGTGTAGTTCTGGCGAGAGGTCGTAAGCGTTGTAGGTGGTCAAATATTGGATTTCTTCTAAACCTGCTTGAGTTTTCCGTGAACACTCCCGTCATCCAAAGTGGCGACATCCATGTTCACAGAGCTGCACGCATACGTTCCTGATTTGATTAACTCTGACACACTACTGCATCTCAAGCGGCCTGCAAAAATACCCAACCTTAATCCAATGGAAAGTGTCTGAGCATGTTTTAACAGCGGGTGAAACGCAGCAGTCAGCATCTCCGCAATTTAATAGCTCTACGGAACCTAATAATCAAGGAGTCGCTTCAGTGGGATACGGCAAACATGAAGAAACTTGTAGACACTCTTCCTCGGCGTTATGAAGGCTAGAGACGGTGTTTTCTCCTGGGGGTGGTTCATTTTTTGTCCGCTGTGCTTATTTCAGCGCAAACTACTAAAAAAAGAATTCTGTATAGCATTCACGGTGTTGCAGCTGTGTTGCTCTCAGAAACGGCACTGTCAGATACAGCTAGTATCGGGAACAGGAAGGATGACTCGACAAACCTCTTGACGAGCCTTTCAACATCTGTTACAGGTAAAGCATCTAGTGTAGATTCACTAAAAATGAATAAAAACCAGAAAGAAGCACTTAGATAAGCTTTGAGACAACAAGAAGTTGACGGAGCTAGTAAGTGAATTTAGAGTGGCACATTTTTATCCAATGATTGACTTCAGTTATTCGAAACTAAATACGAGTTTCAGGGAACGAAGTAAGTAATGTGCGCATACCGCGCAATACAACCACATTGAACGTCAAACACCTGTAACGCAGATCTCAAGAACGAAGCTTTTAAATTTCCAGTGACATTTACGGATGAGATTTTTGCCTCTGTTTCCAGCAGAGTTGATGTTGATAAGAGCGACGTTTAGAGTACAAGTACCGAAACTGATTGGTGAACAAGACTTAGCATAGCTGTTAGTAATAAAACATATCATAGTATCGAATTACCCTGATATATTCACAGCGTTCCTGGTTATCTAAAGGTTACTTGATGTTGCAAAAACAGAGCACGAAGTCGATTTCTCAAAAAGACTGTAAACTGTTTTTCAGAATCAAGAATGACGAGGAGTCATTCAAATAAGACAAGAGTTCAACTCACAAACCAAATACATTTCGTTAGCATTTTATATTTTTGTACGGGTATTCGAACTTACTGATTTCTTTCAAAGTAACTTTTCGTTTCTGTTTCATCTTACAGTGTTGTTTTAGGTATTGTTTCACTTTTTAAGATATTATTCTGTACCGCAATTTTTTCAAACATGTCTTTCTGACTGTAAGGCTGCTATCGCACTAGTTAAATATTTTTTATAAACTTTTTGTATTTTAAAATTGACTGATAGATTAAAGCTGTGTGCCGGATTAGAAAAAATGGTTCAAATGGCTCTGAGAACTATGGGACTTAATAGCTGTGGTCATCAGTCCCCTAGAACTTAGAACTACTTAAACCTAACTAACCTAAGGACATCACACACATCCATGCCCGAGGCAGGATTCGAACCTGCGACCGTAGCAGTCGCGCGGTTCCGGACTGAAGCACTAGAACCGCATGGCCACCGCGGCCGGCCTGGATTAGAACTCGAACCAAGTGCTCTACCGACTCAGCTACCGAAGCACGACCCACAAACCCCCCCCCCCCCCCTCACAGCTTTCTTACCTTCCAAACGTCACTAACTTTTCCAACATACCTTGCGGGACTAGCACTCCTGGAATATCTCCCAACTGTGCATTTCATAGAGTACTTGACATGTTCTTGTGATTAATCTTCTCGTACTTGATCCAGCATCATTTCAGTGAATTCTACTATGCGAAAAGTTCTTTGGCGAGAAAGTCTGACAGCTATCTGTGGTTTGAACAGCCCAGTTTCTCGTGCGTTTTCATCCACGGTGATAAATTTCTGTTACGAAACTTTCCTTTGTATATTCCTTCGGTTTCTATACACTACATTCTGTTGCATTATACATTAAGTGTATGTCTGCAAGTTCCTGTAACAGGCAGTGCTCATCTTCGAAAACCAGTAGTTTCGTTAAAATTTACGTTGAGGAGTGTGCAGTATTTGTGATGTGCGATGACTGTTGCAAGTATTGACAGCTAATAACTACTAAAAAGAAACAAGACCGCTTTTTGAAAACGTTCTTCTGACCCAAGTCAGAGCGATGACATCTTGTGTATAAGGGGGATGCGTTATGCTGAGCTGAGAAGACGGAGCAGAAGGGCGAGGAAGACAGAGTACTTGCCTCGTAGCTCCCATAGGCCCTGAAATGTATCACTGATGCACTTCAGTTCTGTGGCTCGGTGGCTAATGTGTGTATCATGTTCATATCCAAAAGTCCGGGATTCAATCCAATGTCGATTCTAGGATTTATCACTGCCATCATCTCTGGCAATCATTTACGTATGTTAAAAATTCCAAGGCGCACTGGGGCTCGAATTCCATTTTAAACTCGAAGTCCCCGATATAATTAGTTAGGTAAGTTAGTTTCCTAGGTGGGAGGAAAGCAGGGCACACCACCTCCAAGAGAACCGTAGGTGGTACAGCGCACTATCGAGTTCAAACCAACCTTCCTGTTGAGAATAGCTTTCATTTATCAGGAGACATGCTTGAATGGCCTACATTGCTAAGCCTGCTGTTCGAGGTGATGAGGTGGTCCTGCTTCGAATCTCGATGTGGCGCAAATTTACACGTGTCACGATATATTCAGGACTTGTGATAGGACACTGTGCCTCTCTCTTCGCTGTCTGCTGAATTAGACATCTGCCTGTTCTTCAGAGTGAGGGAAACGTTCTGTAGCCATGCCCCTTTCGTAAAACTAGTCTAGCAGAGGCTTTACATGGTCAAAAACTACAAACAGCTCAGAAACTTTTTCACAGAATAGTTCAAAAGATTAAATCTCCGACAGTGTTATCAACTTTCAAACGAGCAGAAGACACTGTGACAGGAGACCGACGGCAATCTGCACATTTACTGATGGACATATTCTTTCCAGACGACACTGTAGAGCACGAATTTGATGAACACAAAGAGCTGCGGAACAAAAGTAGGGAAGCATAGTGTGGAGATGGGATAGTTCGTCTATTTTCGGAAGAGAAGGTGAGGAAAGAAATCCTGAAACGTGAAAGGAATAAATCACCTGCTCCTGACGGCATCCCTGTTGAAGTTCTAGATTTATACGTAAGTTTATATTTGTGCCAGTTCTATAAAGCGTATGTATTGCAGAGAAAAACACCAATTATATGGAAGAAAGCAAATGTGATTGTCTTGAAATTATCTTGAAAAAGAGTAAAGACAAGGATTCCCTAACTCCAAAGTCCTACAGACCATGTGCCTTCGCCGGCCGAAGTGGCCGAGCGGTTCTAGGCGCTACAGTCTGGAACCGCGCGACCGCTACGGTCGCAGGTTCGAATCCTGCCTCGGGCATCGATATTTGAGATGCCCTTAGGTTGGTTAGGTTTAAGTAGTTCTAAGTTATAGGGGACTGATGACCTCAGATGTTAAGTCCCATAGTGCTCAGAGCCATTTGAACCATTTGCCTTCTCGATACTTTAGGGTAAGTGCTAGAGAAACTGCTATGCTGTATACGACAGGAGAAAAAACTACTTCATGGAATTAACTTCCAACAATGAGGTTTCAGAATTGGGAAGACAAAAGAAGACACTGCAAATGAGGCGATAAGACTTGCAAAAAATTGTCCGCGTAAGTATGTTGTAGCCATAATAACATGATAAATCCGTCTAATCTAAAAGCCGTAAATTCAACAAAATACCTAGGTATTACAATTACGAAAAATTTAAATTGGAAGGAACACACAGAAAATGTTGTGGGGAAGGCTAACCAAAGACCGCGTTTTATTGGCAGGACACTTGTAACAGACCTACTAAGGAGACTGCCTACAGTGCGCTTGTCCGTCCACTTTTAGAATACTGTTGCGCGGTGTGAGATCCTTACCAGATAGGACTGAGTGAGTACAAATAAAAAAGTTCAAAGAAAGGCAGCACGTTTTGTATTATCGCGAAATATGGGAGAGTGTCACAGAAATGATACAGGATTTGGGATGGACATCATTAAAAGAAAGGCGGTTTTCGTTGCGACAGAATCTTCTCACGAAATTCCAATCACCAACTTTCTCCTCCGAATGCGTAAATATTTTGTTGACACCGACTTACATAGGGAGGAACGATCACCAAGATAAAACAAGGGAAATGAGAGCTTGTACGGAAAGATATAGGTGTTCATTCTTCCCGCGCGCTATACGAGATTGGAGTAATAGAGAATTGTGAGGGTGGCTCTGTGCACCCTCTGCCGGACACTTAAATGTGATTTGCAGAGTATCCATCCAGATGTAGACGTAGATAATGGTGGATATCGCTGGTGCTTTAGGTCGCTTACAGTGGCCAGAACTTTTCGGCTCCTTGAGGGACAGGAGCTGCCCACGAGCGTTGTAAACTGTTTTAAGAACCATTGTGAAAACAGAAGCAACACTGTCGAGCCCAGGAGACTTTTTTGCCTTGTTTCCTGGGATCTGATCTGATCGTCGATCCAGTATTAGGAAAGCTGCAGGATAACGAGGTGGTCGTAGGAGTAGTGGCATATGTCGGTGACTTGACGATCCTTGTGAAGGAAAGCTCTCGAAGCAACCTGGAAGATGAATATAACATAATACAACAATTCCATCAGTGGGGCCAAAGAGTCAAACTTTCTATTGCAACACGGACGTGGTCTTTTTAGACCACGTCCGTGTTGTTAAAAGGGAACTTTTTAAGAGACCCGATTCTGAAATTAAGCCACAGGTCGATAAAGAGAAAGTCTGTCACTTGATACTTAGGTGTCTTCTTGGACGAGCGACGAAATTATAGTGCTGTTATTGAAGAAACGAGCAATATTATGAACAAAACAATTGGTTTAGCCAGTTACGATAATACTCTACCAATGCAAGCAATACAAACGAAACATAATGCTATCCGAATTGAAACCACGGTACAGTGTGCGAATAATCGGCGCACAGACTGCAGACGGTTAAAAGGGTGCAACGTGGAATTCTACTTTGGTCGATGGGAGCTTTTGGTAGTGTCACGTGAGGCGTTGCAGGTAATACTTTGAGTATGTCCACTCGATCTCCAGGTACGGAAAAAGCGACTACGTGTTGGCTGAGGAAAGAACAGTATCACGAAGTGCCGAACTTAATAAATACGGACCACAAGCAAGCAGAAAATTCACAGTTAGATGCTCCACCTATGATAGAAACGATAGATTGATGTCCAAATAGCGACGTGCATCTACGGTTTTCTTCCAAATATAAAACAAAGAGAAGGAATGTAGCACTTGTATCCCTCAAGAGGGTTGAAGTAATTCTTGACGGGTCTCTGGCCTTACGCCACTTACTGCCACCGACTGGTCGAAGATAAACCTCCGAATGTGCAAGTCGTGGAAAAGGCACGCCAGAACATATCATATGGGAATGTCCGCTGTATGCCGATGTTACTGATACTGGAAGATACCAACTAAACTGGCACATCGGCACGTGGGAATCGGTGTCAACAGGATACTGCGTTGCGGGACAGAATGGCAGGTCTTGCACAACACTGCCGACGCTATTTGGAGGAAGCACGTTACCTTACCAATCGACCCCCGTCTACTGCACTACGGGAGGTTGCGTCAGAGGATCGAAAAGCAACACAGCGAAGACAGCTGAGGTCAACAGCTGCAGCTGACGAATAGCTAAACTGCATGCGCAGCGATCGTAACAACACCAGAGGGGACAGGCAGCCGTGGGCCGTGTCACACCGACCGAGGCACTAGAACCGGGGTAACGCGGGACTACGTGTGGCTGCGCTTCCTCTACGGTAGCGACGAGGCTCGCTGCGACGGACAACGGAAGAGGCAGATGCAATCACAACGCCCCCCGCAGCGCCCAAGGATCCGGCAGGATGTGCCTGCGAACCGGGGAGCAATGGCGTGCATTGTGGAATGCGGCAGACATGAAGTGATGTTTCTGTAATTGTGGCAAACAGATTCGTTAGTAGGTGCAGTTTTTATTAACAGTAGAAGTAGTTATTCGGTAGGATGAAATGATATATATTACTTGATTTGTTAAGAATGAATACAGCCTGCCTTTAAATTGCAGGTAACATGTTACAGTGCAGAAAATAAATAAATAGTTTCAGGGAAAAGTGACTATAAGAATCAGGTTTAGAACATCTAACTAAAGATAGCTGCGTTTTGATTAATGTCAGCGAAAAAATGGTTCAAATGGCTCTGAGCACTATGGGACTTAACTTCTGAGGTCATCAGTCCCCTATAACTTAGAACTACTTAAACCTAACTAACCTAAGGTCACACACATCCATACCCGAGGCAGGATTCGAACCTGCGACCGTAGCGGTCGCGTAGTTCCAGACTGACGCGCTTAGAACCGCTCGGCCACTCCGGCCGGCTAATGTCAGCGAAGACAAGCATCTCGATTCAGTTACAAAATTTGCTTTGTCATCCACAAGTGGAGATTTTCGGGAGTATCTCACGTACTGAACTAGGTTATAGGCCTACATACATGAGTTCGCAGTAGTGCGTGTAATTGTTGGTAGCCGGCCTTGATGGCCGTGCGGTTCTAGGCGCTACAGTCTGGAACCGCGCGACCGCTAAGATCACAGGTTCGAATCCTGCCTCGGGCATGGATGTGTGTGATGTCTTTAGGTTAGTTAGGTTTAAGTAGTTCTAAGTTCCAGGGGACTGATGACCTCAGAAGTTAAGTCCCATAGTGCTCAGAGCCATTTTGAATTGTTGGTACATTAATTTCTTAGTCACATTAGTCAAATACAGTGATAGGTCCTTCATTGCAGTCACAACTGATTTCCATCACACGGGATCGGAGGAGGTGTCTTAGTCATAGCATACTGGCCACGCATTTCCGATGAGATGAGTTCAAATCCCCGTCCAGTCATCCAAACTGAAGATTTCATGCGTATACTGAGAGGAGATTTCAAATTGTAAGCTACTCATTATTATGACAGGGCAAGCACTTTTCACTGATTGCTGCACTACACTATGAAGTGACAGAGATAAATGACACTATTTTTCAACACAGTCACGACGTCTCTGTGAACAACGGTCGGAACGTTCTACCAATCGTTCAGTTCCTCGACGACGGAAATCCGCTCCTTGGTCGCGTAGCCATTCCACAACCACTGTGTGTGGACGTCCCCATCGTTGGAAAATCTACGATTGCTGCGGATCAGTTTCTCAACTGTCTGGACATTGTCGTCAGTGGTCGATGTCAAAGGCCGTCCTTGCTGACTGTCATCTCCCACGTCTGTGTGGCCTCGGTCGAGTTGTTGGCACCATTTCATTACGGCTGGATGTGACATTGCATTTGGTCCATATAACGCTAGAATGTCAAGGTGAATCTGTACGCTGTTTAGACTTTGTGGCTACAAAAATCGTACTGTCGCAGGTATTTCAAATTGTGAATACGTTTCCAGTTGCTGCGCCTGTACTGTGATGCACCTGTTTTCCATACTACAGTAGAACTGTCTCTGCAGGAAACCCAGAGCTTAGTCTCTTCCGACAATGATCTTCCGCAATGGTTTTAGCGTGGGACGACGTTTGTAACCTACTTTTGTGAGGTCCCTTTGTAAATAATATAAGGTGAATACGAGGATGCCTGTATGAAACACATTCTGTTTTCTTACTGTGTAGGATTTAAATAGCATCTCAAGTTTTCGATGACTTTCTCCCTCGTCATTCTGAGGAGTTGACTTATTACTGATGTTGTGCTGATCTTTTATATGGAATGTACTACATCGTAGCGACGTCATGCAAACCCAAGGCCTACCGAGCAGGGTAGAGCGGTGGTTAGTGCACTGGACTCGCATTCGGGAGGACGACGCTTCAAACCCGCGCCCGGCGATCTTGATTTGGGTTTTCCGTGATTTCCCCGAATCACTTAAGCTAAATGCCGGGATGGTTCCTTCGGAAGGGCACGGCCGATTTCCTTCTCCATCTTTCCCTAATCCGAGCTTGTGGTCCGTCTCTAATCACCTCGATGTCGACGGGACGTTAAACACTAATCTCCTCTTCCAAACGCAAGGCTGTCGAAATGCTCTCGTTGGAAAGTAAACAACTGGACATTTTCCTGTATAGTCTCTCAACAACGAGAGCCCGTTTCAATGATTAACTAAGGGTTTAGCCACTGCCCATCTTAAAGTAGTTGTATAACCTGAGAGAATACAAAGAAATACACAGAGTTGTTTACATGGCTCTGCTAGCATTCCTTATTTGAAGGTAACGCCTCAATATCTGGAAGCATCTGTCGATTTCTTGCCATCAGAATAACGTCACCGACTGCTATATAAAATACAAGGACGGCATCAAGTAGTTATCTCCTGACGATACAAAAACTCATCGACAACAGGCGCCATCATTTAAACCCAAAGCAGCAAGAAAACCGAGAGAATTTTGAACTAGAATATATTAGTTACCCTCCTCATCAGCCCATATGTAGCATATTTGCTACACCCAAATGTGCCTTTTACTAGCTCAGTCAATAAACTAAAGTCTTTGTGCTTGACTGTAGCATAAACCTTAAACCATGTAATTTAAGTGCATCGCTTGTTCTCGATTCTTTGTGTTCTCAGAAGGTAGCAGCATGTGCTTTAAGATTGCTATTTACCGCAGTGTCAACATGTCTTCGAGAAATAAAGCTAACTTCTGTTTGTTTATAGTAATTTTGGACTAAAACGTGTTTATAACATGCTCTAACATGGGAATACACCCTACACTATGGAATAAGTTATTGTTTGTTTTATCACGAAAATACAGCAATATATTTTTCTCGACGTAGCACAGGGACTATGTTCGGCAATGACCTATACTTGCACATTCGGCGCCATTGTTTTCATCTTTTTTGGTGTTTGTATTGGCTTTCCTGAGTATTGCACGTATTTCAGTTACTTTCTAATATAAACGGTATTCACTCTGAATATATTCTAAAAGTGTAGTGAATCGCAACAATTGTTTTAAATTTTCTATTTTTATTTTATTTTGTACAGAACGGGGCACAAATATAAATTTTCCTTTTATACAATCCAAGCAGGACTGAGGAGAGTTTTATCGAAAAAGTCACGGTGGCCACAATGCCTTCCACTGTTCATTTCAAATCCGAGCCAGTTCTCAGCCTCTAGTGATCTCGATTCGAGGGTTCGTTTAAATTTATTTTCATTACTCTCAAACCTGACCTATTACCTAGACCTCTAATGACTCTGATATTGACGGGGCTCTACTAATCACAGCCTTTTTACAGCCGCTGTTCGTGGTGAAAGTGTGATGGCAGAAACTGCATTTTAGCAAGACAAATGCAAGCAGATCACGGGATAACTGGACTGAGTATGTGTTCTCTGACGGAGTGATAAGTTGGATACTGCGAAGCAGAGCTGGCCCTGTTGCGGCGGCCAGACGAGGTGTATCCGCAGAACATATTCATGTCCGCAGTCTTACATCTGGCCGCCTTCATTTCAGCTGAATACACGCAGCCTGTTCGAGGAATTGGCACGCTTTCTCAGATTCCAAATACACTATAGTATAGTCTAAAAGACATCTGATGCTTGGTATGATGAAGATAAATCAGAGTCTAGCGTCCAGTCTGGAATAAGACAGGGGTAGTGCAGGAAATCAGTCGTGCCCTTTTCGAATTAAGGCCGGTATTACACTATCAAATTTCTTTGTCAAAGATTTGATCAAAGATGCGATCAAAGATGTGATCAAATATTCTGTCAAATATATTTGACAAAGATCTTTGACGTAGCGCTAGAAGGAGTTTTACACTGTCATCAAATTTTTCGTCAAAGCTCAAGATGGCTGACAATAACTTGTTATTAACCGCAGCAGTTGCACATACCGCAATTGCATTGTGTGCACATGCGGAAAAGAAGTGGGGAAAAAAAAGGAACCATACATACGAGGTTGACAGTCTTAAATTCCTGTGATTACAACTTGGTAATAAATTCAGTTGGGAGGAGCACACCACAGAACTGCAGAAACGCCTTAACAAATCTGTATTTGCAATTCGAGTGTTAGCAGACATAGGCAACATAAAAATGAAAAAGCTTGCACACTTTGCCTACTTTCATTCTATAATGTCATGTGGTATAATATTTTGGGGTAAATCTTCAAGTCAAACAAAATTTTTCAGAGTCCAAAAGCGTGTAATAGTATTATTTGTGGAGTAAATTCACGGACGTCCTGCAGAAACCTTTTCAAAGAACTGGGTAAACTAACTACTGCCTCTCAGTATATTTACTCCTTAATGAAATTTGTCCTAAACAGTATATCTCTCTTTTCCAACAGACAACTCAGTTCATACATGCAATACCAGGAACAAAAATGATCTGCACAAGGACTTAAAAGCACTTACTTTAGTTCAAAAAGGGGCCCACTACTCAGGAACACTCATCTTCAATAATTTGCCAGCAAACATAAAAAATTTAGTTACAAATAAAGATCAGTTTAAAAGGAGCCTGAAAGACTTATTAGTGGCCAACTCCTTCTACTCCATTGACGAAATTTTTAATACAAACAAATGATGTATTGTCTTTATTCATACTATTAGTATTGTTATTTCAGCTTAAAAAAATTGACATGTTCCACATCCACGAGGATCTCCTCAGCACGGATCTATGGAACGACAAACTAAACTAATCTGGGTGAAGCCGTGGGTTTTACGACGACACGATAAAAGCATTCAACAAAACTTGTTACGTGAGCTTACAGTGGAATACGTCAAGTCGTACATCAATTACTTAAGAATGGATGACCATACATTTCTGTATGTGCTCAGTGAAGTGTATCCTCATATCACAAAGCACAATAGTCACTTAAGAACTGCTACATCTTCAGAAATCAGAAGACAGGCTCACTGTAACACTCCGATTCCTTGCTACAGGAGAGGGTTATGTTAGGTTAGGTCAGGTCAGGTCTCCAATTCTCTTAATCTATTTTTGTATTCAGGGTGCCTCACGTCGTAAAGCGCCTCATCAGCTTCATACATCTCTATTAATTTTGTAGTTGTCGGCACACACCAATTGTATTTACCGGCAATGTTTATAAAAACATTACAGACGACAGAACACTGCAGCGATGCTAGCGCTCCATGTGGTAACACGTCACATTGCAGTGAACAGAAGACAAGCGATTTCTTTCATCGAATCTACAGCGAGGCCCTAGATTTGATCAAATATTGGACGACATTTGACAAAGTTCCTATTACACCATCAAATATCTTTGACAAAGATCTTTGACAAAGATATTTGACAAAGAAATTTGATAGTGTAATACCGGCCTAACCATCCTACCGTTCAGGTACGGACGAGGACATACGTTTCTCTCCTCTCAAACGCGAGTCCAGTATTTTAATCAGTGCTCCACCTTCCTCTGTAACTGAGTTTCTGTCCTCGTAGTGTCTTAAACCCATGTGCAAATTTTGCCGGCCGGAGTGGCCGAGCGGTTCTAGGCGCTTCAGTCTGGAACCGCGCGACCGCTACGGTCGCAGGTTCGAATCCTGCCTCGGGCATGGATGTGTGTGATGTCTTTAGGTTAGTTAGGTTTAAGTAGTTCTAAGTTCCATGGGGCTGATGACCTCAGAAGTTAAGTCCCATAATGCTCAGAGCCATTAGAACCATTTTTGAACCACGTGCAAATTCGCTCGGTCTGCGATAATAAGAACCAGCAGTTTTCGATATATTCGCTTTGATAGTTTTCGAAAGGCTATTTAATACTATGTATGCTTCACCCAGGTGTAGTTTTCGACTTGAAGATTGGTTAGAAGACAAAAATGATTTAAGACGCATGTTCAAGTTGGCCGGCAGAGACCAACGGCGAGCACACTTTCTAACAATGAAGTTTGCTGATTTCAAATTTGGGGAATATATTGGTGGTCATACGTGTTTCGACTGGATAATCATTTTAAAGTAGCCGTTGGGATGAGTGTCGGTCGAAGTCTGTGACATAATACACTACGTGATCAAAGTATCCGGACACAGCTACGTTATGTGGAGTTGAGCACTAGATGTCACGAGAGGCGGACCCGCCAGTATAGTAAAAAGGAGGTGGGGAGTACTGTGCTGTCAGCAGGGAACAGTAACAGCAGGGGAGCTCAGTGACTTCGAATGGGGACTAGTCATTGGATGTCACCTGAGTGACAAATTCATCAGGGACATTTTAACACTCATAAAACTGCTGAAGTCGACTGTCGGTGATGTGACTTAAGTGGAAACGCGGAGGAACGACAGCAGCTAAACTAAGACCGAGCCGACCTCACGTTCTGACGGACAGGGGGCGTAGGACATTACAGAAGATGGTGGGAAAAAGAGCTGCTTGAAATAAGTGGAAGGAGTTTTAAAGTGCTACCAGCAGTCCAGCTAGCATAATGACTGGGTGTAGATACAAGAGCACCAATCTTCGCCGGTGGGCGGAAGATTACTTTAACTTGATGTTTCCTCAGGATCCTGCCTGCCTTAGACGAAAGGTTGCCGACGTATGGAAGGAACGCCCGGGACTCGAGCAGCTCCCTGTCTTCTTCAGGTTGTGGGTGGTCACGTTTCTTCCGCCTTAGCGCTGTACTAATCTGATGTGGAGAGTAACCACCATCTTTGAACACAGACTGTAGATGTTCTAGTTCCTTTGTAAGGCTGTCACCATCATTCCGGCCACCGGCGAATATTGGTGCTCTTCTCGGTTTGGTAAAGGACGATCTGGGACTGCGGAAGGTCGGAATTTACAAAATCCCCTGTCATTGTGGCAAAGTTTACGTAGGTCAGACGACACGCACAGTACGTGAAAGGTGCATTGAACAGGAGCGCCACACTCGCCTTTTGCAGCGCTGTAAGCCGACCGTAGCTGAGCATTGTATTACCACAAGTTAATCTATGGATTATTCTGCCACAATAATCATGGCCGCGGCGAAATCCTTGTCGGATTTAGTAATTAAAGAATCAGTGGAAATACGTCTAATACAAGATTTCACAAATCGTGACGGCGGCTTCCAACTGCACAAGGCTGGGGACCCAGTAGTCTCATTAATTTCTTCTGAGAGAAAACGTTTAATTCATAGTGACACGTCTGGCGACATCTGACGTTTGTTTTTAGTACCACAAGCGAGCGTTCCACAGAGGGCGGACATGTAGTTTCACCTTTACGTGTGCGCCTGCGCGCCTCAAATGGGACAGTATTTGCAGAGGGCACGGTTTTCGGTACAGGGCGCTCCTGTGGCGGCCGCCAATGCACATGCATCTCCGCGCCAATTTTTGCTATAAAGCCGACACCGGGAACTTGCAGTCTCAAGTGGCGGACATTCACCTGAAGAAGACTGGACAGTTGCCAGCCGAAATATCGTGGCAAGATGCCAACTTGATCCGGTTGCAGTCCCGAAACCTCCTATAACATTCAGTACGCCGGAAAAGCTTAAAGAATCACAACTTCAAGAAAAGCCGTCATAAGCATGACAAGCACAAAATATACATAAAGGAAGGCACTGAAGATACACACACACACACACACACACACACACACACACACACACACACACACACACACACACACAAAAAAAAAGTTTTGCATCATCCCGGTTCCCAGAAATCCTGAAGACAGACGTTGACTGTGGATATTGTATCACAGACACAGTCCCTCTGACTGTTCAGAGATGTCACTAAACCCGCCCAAAGATGTAAACAACCATGCATGAGCAGCGCGTATTAGACTGAAGGGGACCGACAGCCGATCAGTTCCAGTCATTCCACCAGGAAGCAGGTACACGGCTTGTGTTGTCTGTAGTTCAACCATGCCTAGACGGTCAATACCGCTGTTCGATCGCGTCCGCGTTGTAACTTAGTGCCAGGAAGGGCTCTCAACAAGGGAAGTGTCCAGGCGTCTCGGAGTGAGCCAAAGCGATGTTGTTCGGACATGGAGGAGATGCAGAGAGACAGGAACTGTCGATGACATGCCTCGCTCAGGACGCGCAAGGCTATTACTGCAGCGGATGTCCGCTATCTACGGATTATGTCTCGGAGGAACCCTGACAGCAACGCCAACATGTTGAATAATGCTTTTCGTGCAGCCACAGGACTTCGCGTTACGACTCAAACTGTGCGCAATAGGCTGCGTGATGCGCAACTTCACTCCCGACGTCCATGGTGAGGTCCATGTTTGCAACCACGACACCATGCAGCGCGGTACAGATGGGCCCAACAACATGCCGAATGGACCGCTCAGGATTGGCATCACGTTCTCTTAACCGATGAGCGTCGAATATGCCTTCAACCAGATAATTTCGGAGACGTGTTTGGAGACAACCCGGTCAGGCTGAACGCCTTAGACACACTGTCCAGCGAGTGCAGCAAGGTGGAGGTTCCCTGGCGTTTTGGGGTGGCATTATGTGGGGCCGACGAACGCCACTGGTGGTCATGGAAGGCGGCGTAACGGCTGCGCGATACGTGAATGCCATCCTCCGACCGATAGTGCAACCTTATCGGCAGCGTATTGGCGAGGCACTCGTCTTCATGGACGACAATTCGCGCCCCCATCGTGCACGTCTTGTGAATGACTTCCTTCAGGATAACGACATCACCCGACTAGAGTGGCCAGCATGTTCTCCAGACATGAACCCTATCGAACATGCCTGGGATAGATTGAAAAGGACTGTTTATTGAGGACATGACCCACCAGCCACTCTGAGGGATCTACACCGAATCGCCGTTGAGGAGTGGGACAATCTTAAACAACAGTGCCCTGTTGAACTTGTGGATAGTACGCCACGACGAATACAGGCATGCATCAATGCAAGAGGGCGTGCTACTGGGTATTAGAGGTACCGGTGTGTACAGCAATCTGGACCACCAGCTCTGAAGGGCTCGCTGTATGGTGGTACAATACGCAATGTGTGGTTTTCAGGAGCAAGGAAAAGGGCGGAAATGATGTTTATATTGATCTCCATTCCAATTTTCTGCACAGGTTCCGGAACTCTCGGAACCGAGGTGATGCAAAACTTTTTTTGATGTGTGTATATACGCTCACCCATGTATCACGTGACAGTAACAGTGCCCCAGAAAAATCTCCCGTTTTGAGAAAAATTTCATCACATAAACTATAAAAAACATTTGTTTCGAATAGTCGTGATGAATATGCAAAACTTTTTCTGAGCCAAAAAAGTAGAAACGTCACGTCTTGTCTGGGTGTAAAAGTTGTCAACGGAAATAATTAAGTTCATAAAAACGCTTGTGGTATTGAACTGCAAAGAAATAAAATCAGCTGAGAGTGCTGGTGCTCTTCAGAGGCGAAAGAAGTGCGTGTGGCTGGGCTGGAAGCCCCACCTCCAGGGAGTCCTTCAGCCTGGTGCAAGCCTTTCTAGTCGGCGCCAAGTGCTCTGCTGCATTTCAGAAGCATTGGAATGAATGTATTTTGGATACCGTTCTGTGTTGTATGTTTTAGACAGCAGCAGGTCAGGTGCATTCTACAGCAAACAAAGATATGCTCAGTGGAATGACTAATCGTGACATGCACTGAACCGAAAATTTATATTGTGTTCAACTAGCGCTTACGGAAGTCAGGCGTTACTGATGATGGCTAACAGTAACAGGCGAAATATGTTTGGTTGAGAACAGTAATAAACATCAGTTGTCGTAGACGGATAACACTAGTTCTCGTCTGTACGATAAACATAATTGAAATAGCAACTGACGAATAGCTGCAACAGTGAAACTACCTAATGTGTCTGAAACATTCAACCAAATCATGTGTGGTGTGGTGTAATATATAGTTAAACATGAGGAAGCATTCGTGCTTGCGGATTTTTGAAGCACTAATGGTTACAGTTGAAAAGTATATAATGAACAGCAATAGAACACATTTTTAATGATTTTTTAAAAAGATTAATACCTGCGAGTGGTCTCCATAAATAGACTCTCCTTTGATTTCGGAAAAACACAGTACATTCATGTCTGTACAATAAACAGAAAACAACATTTAAAGTAACACATGAACAGGAATCAGTAAATAGGGAAGAGTGATCCTAATTTTGGTAAAAATTTGAACTGGAAGAGATGTATTACTGAGCTTCCCAGACAGATGAGTTCAGTAACTTTTGCTCATCGCATAAGAGCTTGTCTTGAGAACAAACCAATCAATACGAAACTTCATGGCAGATTGAACTGTGATCCGGACCTGGGAGGTTGGCCTTTGGTGGCCAAGTGCTCAATCGACTGATCTACCCAAGCACTACTCATGACGTTCTCTCACAACTTCACTTCAGCCAGTATCTCATCTCCGCTGGAGACAAATCAATATTTTAACATGTTTTACAATGTTGTATTCACTGATATCTCATGGTACAATTTTTTTACTTAAAAATAAAATGCTGATCACACAAAACTGAGTAGTAAGAATAATGTGGTGTTCACTGACATACTGCAAGCGCCTCTTGAAGGAGGAAGGCATTGTAACTGCACCTTCACGTACGTTGATTAAATTCACTATAAACAAACATTCGCAATTTGAGGATAAATTCAAGATGAAAAATTGCGCTTTGTTACTAAACCTGTTTGTGGCTCGAAACGTGATCAGTGTGTTGCCACAAAAATTGTAGACATTTTATGTTAGTGGCAAATTAACAGAATGACTGCAAAGTAAGTTTTAAATCCAATACTAAATCACTTCTTTTTGACAACTCCTCCTATTCTATGTAATAATAGTAAAGGAAACGCTGATAGATGGTGTAACATAGTAAATGGTTCAAATGGCTCTGAGCACTATGGGACTTAACATCTATGGTCATCAGTCCCCTAGAACTTAGAACTACTTAAACATAACTAACCTAAGGACACCCAGTCATCACGAGGCTGAGAAAAATCCCTGACCCCGCCGGGAATAGAACCTGGGAACCCGGGCGCGGGAAGCGAGAACGCTACCGCACGAGCACGAGCTGCGGACTGTAACATAGTAGATCCAGAGGGAAGATACTTCAACCTTTGCCGAAATTTGGGTGGCGGGTGTTTTACAACATGACACAGCCCTACACACAGAAAACTTTTACATTCAACAGATACTGGTGTCTAATTTATACTTAAATTTCCATTTAATTTGTAACATGAGTGGTGACAAATACGATTTGCTCATTTACAGAGTAATAATGGATTATGACTCATTCTGTTTGTTACCATAATCACTAAAGTAATATAGTCACGGAAAAAACAGTGACAGCAAGGGATAAAATTAGGGAATAATCATCTTTGTTCTGTGAAAATACCTGTATATCAGTGAATATGAGTGTAACATGCAATACCCGTAACAAGGAAGGATCCAGATTCTTGTAGGCACCTATGTACAGATGCAAAAATACTGTGATGAGGTTGTCATCTACTCTTCGTCGCTAAATCTGTCCCCACCGCTGTGTATCACTGTTAATGTACGATTAACACTGCCGGAAAAAGAAACACGAGATATAACAAAGCAGTGAGAACGAAGTCTTTCGCGACAGGACAGTTGTATAAAACATTGCCGCGTCAATTCAGGGCAAAACCTCAAGCTTCCGATGATTTCCACCATCGTCTTCGTCAGGAGCAACTGTTTGTCAGAATTGTTGCTGTGGTGGCCTTCCCAAAGAGGGCTTCTTATTGGTCGATAGTTACGTCGTGCAGTCGCAGATGTCGTCAACGTCTGCGCTGGTGGCGCCACCTCTCCCGCCGTAGCGCAAACATAGCGACGAGTATCTCCTCTGGCTATTCTCTGCATCAAGAGCACGCTTTCATGCACCGCTAAGATTATATCCGCCGTCACGGTTGAAGGTTTTCTCACTTATTCCTATTTCTACAGCCTCTTTAGTTATAGAGTCCGAGTATGTGGAAGCCTGGGACAAAACTTTAGTTTTCTTCAAACATTGTTTTATGTTTGTCAGTCTGTGCTCAGCAACTGCAGATTTATCCAGATTTAGATTTTTAATATGCCGTTGACGTTCTGCACAGCGGTCGGAAACGGTGCGGATTGACTGACCGATGTAATTGCTTCCGCACATGGGATATTTTTAATCCCGGGAATCCTGAGGCCGAGACTGTCCTTAATAGGGCGTAGTATCTGATTTACCTTCTTAGGAGGGCGGAAAATACGTCTGATACTTTCTTCCCAAGCCTCTGCCTATTTTGCTGGATGTAGCGCCGCAAAAGGGAAGGAATGCAGTCGGTGGCTCATCAGGTGAGTGTTCAACATTTCCTCGTTTACTTTTCTTGGAGAACACTGACCTGATACCACATTATCCATGAGTTAAAAAATGGCTCAAATAGCTCTGAGCACTATGGGACTTAACGTCTGAGGTCATTAGTCCCCTAGAACTTAGAACTACTTAAACCTAACTAACCTAGGGACATCACAAACATCCAAGCCCGAGGCAGGATACGAACCTGCGACCGTAGCGGTCGCGCGGTTCCACACTGTAGCGCCTAGAACCGCTCGGCCACCCCGGCCGGCTATCCATGAGTCCTGGGAAGACGAAGTATCAGATATATTTTCCGCCCTCCTAAGAAGATAAAACAGATACTACGTCCCGTTAAGGACAGTCTCGGCCTCAGGATTCCTGGGATTTACAGTATCCTGTGTGAGTGCGGAAGCAGTTACATCGGTCAGTCCATCCGCACCGTTTCCGACTGCTGTACAGACGTCTCTCGTTTGCCTGGACAAACGTCCTTTCTTTAGCATCTTTCCTTCCACTCGCAATACTGAAACAGTATGTGCGAGATTATTCTCTCAAAGTTAATTCCTAGATTTAATAACTACGCCATTTGCTAGGATTGTTGGATCAAGTCTTACTATAAAAGTTATAGCGTGCTCGCAGTAGGTCGCGAAGTGGGTAATTACGAATGACAGTGTATCTGGACGCAGTTGTGCTGGGTATCAAGGACACCGCGCCTATTCATCACCGATTTCATTCAAATTTGTGGTGTATGCAGGGCTTGGCCAGAAATGAAAGTGACGAAAGTGGGAACTCCAGATCGCCAAGCGTTCAGGAAAAATAGCGGTTTTATGTTAGGGTAGTTTCCACGCAGCAGAAAGAGTACAGGACGGTAATCAGAGGGAAGTCGGGTCGAGTCCCTATGCAGAGACTTTATTTTCAATTTTTATGTTATTTACTCTGCAAATAAACCGAGATAATGTTCAGTATATTGCATTTATTAATTATTTAATTAAATAGCAGGAAAAGGTGAGAGGTGGCAGAAGCACCCGCTCATATTTCTATCTTACTCTGAGTAATTCGATTTTCCTCTCTAATTGCATGCGGTGAAATGTTGTTATTCCTTCACACACGGACTTCCCACGCAGCGTCTCTCGGCACCCGGGTGGTCCGGTGACAGGCGGGGTCTGCTGCTTTTGAAAGGGTTAAGCCGACAGGTGTGAGGGAGTCGAGTGAATGCTTTCCAGACGCTGACATTGTCATAATAACGGCGGAGACACGCCCGCAGGGGCCTGAAGGAGCGACTGGGCTAGAGATCCCGTTACTTCGCAGAAACTTAGCGAAAACACTTTCTGGCGGGCTACCAGCGAGGCGTGGGAGTGACTTGTGTTCCCAAGCAGTCTTGGCGGGCAAATTCTTGCGTTTTCTGCAAAATCGTAACTGTGATTGGCTTGCTCAGGGCATAGCTCCGTGACGTAGCAAAATTGGCACAGAAATTGGCGCCAAGAATCTCCATTGGTGGAATGGTAGTGCTTCGGCAATAGAGTGGAATTTTCCGCTGGTTTTTGAGTTGCTGATTGGAACGTTTAACCACGGCCACTGTCGTGAGGGGGTGGGAATTTTCGGTTTGTACGGGTGCTCTTCTGGGAGTCGGCTCTCGCCTTTCGGTCGGAGTAGGTTACAAGACTGAGCTCTCGCTGCTCTGGACAGCCTGCCTTCCGTTGGCTGTCTAATATACTTTTATTTGATTGTAACTGTTTAACGAAGTTGCTGAAGTTTCGACTTCAACGTTACTTTCCGAGTACAGTTGGCAATTGAGCGTTCTGCATACAAACGGCCTATGTTGTCTGTCTTGGGCAGTTTTGGCTAAGGTTGACTGTATCGGAGTTACTGTGTGACTTCGCTTGTTAAAATCAATCACTGTACCGTCAGTGATTGTGTGGCGAGCCTTCTTCGTCTCCCTCAGAGGCGCATTTGTATTGATAGAAAGTCTTTAGTCTGGAACAACCAGACCAGGAAAATTTGTTTCGGGCTATACTCACGACATTATCATCACCACGATGGGACGTTGAAGCAACCAGCCATCGCTTCCGGTACGCCAGATCGTGTCCTTGCAGTTAAGAAGACAGCTTGGTAATGTATGTACGCAGCACCAGCAGATTAGGGAATTTGCACTGTGATAATCAGAGCTCAGCAGAGCGCGCCTGTTCGTCTTTTTCTAACTTTGTTCTGTCTTGGGTGTTCATTGTCTGAGTTCTCACTACTGTAGCAGCAATTAATGTTGGGTTGGTTGTGTGTTTCTCTTAAGATTTGAGTTGCAAGGGATTGGCTCCACATACCACTTCGTCATAAATGTCACAACCTAGTTTACGGACAACTTCACCTTCACAGCATTTATTTGAGTATCCAATTTGATCCATTTTGATTTATTGTAAATGTTTCATGTGTTTTGTTTATGATTTTGAGTTTAGTCATAATAAATCAAATTGTTATTTTGGACAGAACTTTCATTCCGTTAATCGGTAGAGCAACCCTTTCATTTCTCACTACGTTACTGAAACTTTCCTTTATTTAATTAATGTCTATCAAATTAAATTATTGCAGGTGCCAAACTCTCTTCTACTCCACTTGCAGGGTCGATTACAGTCAGTTCGCGTTTCTTCTTAATCCATGTGCAACAGCAAAAGTAGGAGTTAGAAAAGGGGGGGGGGGCTTAGAGCATCATTTCCATATGAAGATTCGAGAAGAATTTAGTTAAATACACTGCTAGCCCCAGCACCTCGCAAAGGAAGGGCAAATTTCCACGAATGGATTGCACGTAACAGCGTCCACGAGGATTCTGCTCATAACTTTCCAAGAATGGACTGTAATCAGTGTGTACAGGACTTTGTATTCCGTTAGTTTCATTTTGATCTTCGAGCAGCTCTCGGCAGCTGCACGAGAGCAATAGATGGGAACAACGGTACCAATGAATACGGAGCTCGTTCGCTTGATAGCTCTCGGCCGAGTAACGTGACTTTTTTGAGGATAATGTGAAAACTCAGTGAAAATACTGTTTTCCTACTGAAACTTTGAAACAACCATATAATTTCAAAAATGCAGCGTTTATAACGTACGCAAGGTGTTGATAAAATTGCTGCTTCTCCTGTTTTTGCTATGAATACACCACAGCACATGTAAATCATCAACTGTAAAATAATAAAATCATCAACTGTAAAATAATAAAAGTATCTAATTTTATATACGAAGTTCTCGTGACATCTTACGATCCCTTTCTGGAAATTTATTTACAATCCCACATTTTCCTTTGCCTTTATTTTCATGCCAGTTATGAAAATATTAATAAATACTTATTGAGCATTATTTCGGTTTATTTTCGGTGTAAATGACAAACACTGAAAGTAAAAAAACAAAAAAGTTCCCACGTAGAGACTCGGCCCCAAGGCCATCGAATTTACGTTCTGTGTTCTTTCCGTTGCATAAACAGATGTTTGGAAACAACGCCAACATAAATGGTTCATGGATAGCCTGACCCACGAAAGATGCTATTTCTAGTCCAT
Source organism: Schistocerca serialis cubense (assembly GCF_023864345.2). Lineage (NCBI taxonomy): Eukaryota > Metazoa > Arthropoda > Insecta > Orthoptera > Acrididae > Schistocerca > Schistocerca serialis. Next base: position 620,800,195 of record NC_064640.1, read on the forward strand.
CTGGAAGTTCCACTTCTATCACTTTCATTTATGGCCAAGTCCTGCATACACCATACGAGTATGCGCAGTTCCATTGTAAGCCTGGGGGCGGCGGGCGGTAACTGTTGCTAAGAGTCGTCGACCACGAGGTCGCTGGAGGCGGCCTTTCACGCCTGGAATAGACCAACTTCTTAGAAATTTCCAACGGTACTTCACTAAACAAACTGCTTAAGTGCTGAAAGCGGAAGGCTGATTAGAGTGTAACGCCGCGTCAATGTCGAAACCATTTGCGATGTAGTACTAGCTCCAATTTGACAAGGATCGGGAGGAATTGTCCTAACTCCTACCTCAGATGACAGTTGTAATTATGAACTGCAACCAGTCGCAGTGTTTATGGGTTATTAATGTTATAAAATAAATTAATCTTCTTCTAATAATTTCCGGGTATGCAACCGGACCCCGTCGACATTCTGCCACGATATTTCTTGTAAAGTACGAATGATGAAAGATGTTTAAAAAGCTGAACACGTGACAGAAGCCAAATGTGGCTTCCGGACAGTGATTTGTCATTTCTGCTGCCAAATTTAGGGATGGGGTGACTGTGACTGTTCACTGAAAATTAAGCCTTTACACTGCCGGTACCAACCTGACGATTTACAATGTGAAGCGAATCTGTGAAGTGTGAAGTCAATATGTCGAGTACTATAATCAAAAACTTTTAAGCTTGTTTATGAAAATATGCTTCACCAGAAAGAATTTTAAGGTCTGGACACCAGTATGTAACAACAACGGCGGATGAGAGAGCAGCGACGAAACACAGTACGAAAATCACAGTTACCTCGTACAACTTTCACATGCTTATTTTTGCAACAGACAATGATTCCTTATCGTTCATTCATTAGAAAACAAACTCTCCGTGAGAGAGAGAAGTGAAACATCAGCTACATCTCAGAAGACCCTACATCACTAACGTCGCAGTACTTAGGTTAAGCTTAGTACAGTAATGTGACATATAAACCTAATGGTCTCCTGACGAAAGCATAGCGACATGTTTTAATAGGTAAGAAAATATACATAGCATTAAATGATATTTTTGTGATTGGCTTCGACATTATAAAAACTTAATTTTAGTGATTCATATGTTTTTGTACACTACGGCAAAGGAATCTTCCCATAAAATATGTGAAGTTTGGAAGGAAAAGGCGATGAGTGAATCATTAATTTCGTTGCGTGGGATTACTCATTCCGTGTAAAGGACAATGCTGAAGAAGTACTTCAGGAACTGATGGAAATGGTTAATGTGATGACTGGAACTTGAAGCTACAATCTTCCCTAGCTGTATAAATTGAAACTGTTTCTGCCGTGACATCTGTCGACATATTTGCCTTTCGAGCATCGGAGTGCTGCAAGTTATAGTGAAGGTTGACTGCGTGTGTACTTGGTATCGTGACGAGAAACGTGTTACTCCACTCACTAACTTAGCTTTCCTTAGGATTCTGCCAATAATTCGCTTTCATCACCGCTACATTTGCTTGTTTCACCTTAAATTGCTCCGGACATATTCTCCTACATACCCTACGACAGTGAGTGATCGCCGATCGTGTAGTCAAACTATTTACTTTAAGACTTAGCTGCCAGGCTTTGCACCAGAGACTGATAATCTCTGAGTATTCCTGCATTTTGTAACAAGTTTTTAACGATGTGAGTTCTCAAGATAACTGTATGACATGTCTTTGACACTACACCAGACGCTACCTTCAGTTCAGGCCATCTCTCTCACCGTCTTCACCCTCCCCACCTTCCCATAAAATGAGGAAAGATGTTATCTAGGAAGTCTTAAGTTCAGTTATATAACTGGCTGATCAGAAGTGTCCAGACGCCCCTAGATAACGCAGAATTGACCACTAGATCTTATGGAAGGGAGTCTCGCCAGTATAAAAGGAGACAGGATGTCCAGTAGAGTCAGTAGAGAAGCAATAATAGCAGAGCTCAGTGACTTCCAACACGGACTGGTCATTGGATGTCACATAGGTAACAGATTCATCAAGGGCATTTCAGCAGTCCTAAAGCTGCCAAAGTCGACTCGTGGTGATGGGTGATGTGATTGTGAAGTAGAAACGCGAAGGAACCACAGCAGCTAAATCAAGCCAAGCAAACCTCGCGTACTGACAGACAGGGAAAGTCGAACATTGCAGAGATTTACTGTAAAAAAAAGAAAAGCACGAAATAAGTAGAAGTAATCACTCATGAGTTCCAAAGTGCCACTAGTAGTCCTCGTAGTCCTCCTAACACATTGACTGTGTGTAGTGAGTTAAAACGAATGTGGCACAACGGTCGATCAGCTCCTCATTAGCTACAAATTTCTGTAGTCAGTGCTAAAAGGTGCTTGAGTTGGTGCAGAGAGAGACACCACTGGACAGTGGATGAATGGAAACGAGTGATATGGAATGACTATCCACGCTTTACCATGTGGCAATCTGATGGAAGGATTTGGGTTTGGCCAGTGCCTGGAGAAAGTTACGTGCCATCGAGCGTAGTAGTATGGATGAGGTGGTGTCACCGTATGGAGGGAGGGGGTGAATTTTTGGTTGGGGTGTGATCCCCTTATTGCGTTTAAAACCCGTAAATGTGGAAGGATAAGAACACATTTTACAGCATTGCGCACTGCGCTCGGTAGAGGAACAGTTCGGAGACGATTATTCATTGTATCAGCATGACAATTCACCCAGTCCTACACCGGCATTCACGAGGCAGTGGTCTGCGGAAAATAACTTTCCTGAAATGGACTACCCTGCTCGGAGTCCGGACCTAAACCCAACTGAATACCTTTTGGACGAGTCAGAACATCAACTCCGCTCTAGGCGCCAGCATCCCACTACCTTTTCTCGTTTCGGCTCTTTAGGAAGAATAGTTTGCCATTCCCGCACAGACATCTCACTGAATGTGTCCACAGCAGAGTTCAAGCGGCCATAAATGCGATAGGTGGACACACCCCGTATTAATGTCCACTACTAAGTGTTCGGATAATTCTGATCAGATAGTGCGCTGCAATTATATTTCGTAAGGTCGTATTTTTTAGAAGGCGACAGTGCACAACTGTATCGAATTGAAAATTGCTTATTTTCGAGGTCCTTACGCGAAATGCTTAATGGAAGCGACAGAATTTTTTCGGTGTGTTCTTCGAATGCGGGTACTCCTAATATACCCAACAGGGCTGTGCGAGAACAACGTCATTTTTCTTCCAAAATTTCCCATTTGAAGCTCACTGAGCATTCCTGTTATACTTTATTATGGGATAAGTGACCTTTTATGATGCTTGTAGTGCCTGTCTGAATTCATCCTGAGTTTTTCATTCATAATACTTCAAATGCTGGAGAAGTTATGTATAAGAGACGATACTGGCTTTCCTATGAAACAAAAGCGGAGCTGTTATTTTGCATTATCTGCAGCAGATCATGTATCCATGCAGAGGAATTCATTTCGAAGTGTAGAAGGGGAAAATACCTGATTGTGAAAGACGTAGGTGCTAAGAGATTCCTTCAGCACGTGCCTGCCTGTTGTTGACCACCTGCAATTGTCCCCTTCAACGAAATCACAAGAGTCGCTCTTATATGATCCCAGGAGATATGGCTATCACGCTCTATGACCTGCTAATGATAACGCTTACCGCTTTTAATGGCGTCGCTTTTTTCGGAAGTCATGGAGATAAGTTCTTTCGCCCGAATATTAACCGCTGTGCCCGCATCTCGTGGTCGTGCGGTAGCGTTCTCGCTTCCCGCGCCCGGGTTCCCGGGTTCGATTCCCGGCGGGGTTAGGGATTTTCTCTGCCTCGTGATGGCTGGGTGTTGTGTGTTGTCCTTAGGTTAGTTAGGTTTAAGTAGTTCTAAGTTCTAGGGGACTGATGACCATAGATGTTAAGTCCCATAGTGCTCAGAGCCATTTTTATTAACCGCTGTGCCGATTACCTACGTCCTACAGGGAACTTCTTGGTCTTCAAATATTTTACTATAAGCTACGCTATTGAATAAGGTGTCGTTCCTAATAACGCCATGGGATACAGGAATTAATGTGATCGATACACAAAGAGGAACAGTACAATATAGTTTATCCACGTCTTTGAGAAGATGTGATTAAGTCTCTGGTCGTCTTTACTTTTTATGGCTCCTGGAAAACGCTAGGCTTGCCCCTTTAACTCGGTTACGACCAATTCGATTCTCTACAGATCCTTCTTAAGGCACAACTATGTTGAAATGAAGAAACCGATAATAAGGGAGGAAAGTGGCTGTTAGTCAAGACTGATTCCGATGTGGCAGGAGTGGCCACACGGATAGAGGCGCCATGTCACGGATTGCGCGACCTCTCCCGCCGGAGGTTGGAGTCCTCCCCCGGGCGTGTGTGTGTGTGTGTGTGTGTGTGTGTGTGTGTTGTTGTTCTTAGTATAAGTTCGTTTAAGTTCGTTTAAATAGTGTGTGAGTCTAGGGACCGATGATCTCAGCAGTTTGGTTCCTTAGGAATTCACACACATTTGAGCATTCGATGTGGCAGTTTCTAAACCAGGCAGTTGGGGGGGGGGGGGGGGATCCGGCGTGGCGCCGGGGGGGGGGGGGCGCAAGGGCGGCCGGGGCGGGGGGGGGGGGGGGGGCGACACCGCACACAACACTGGGTTCGGTGTGGGGCGGCGGTGGGGTGAGTGGACTGTTGTAGCCTGTTGTGGGGTTGTGAATCACTGAGGGTTACGGCGAGGACAAAGCCTCTCTGTCGTTCCTAGGTCCCCAGTTCCATACAAAACAATACAATACTTGTTACTCAAGGTCAATGGTCGTGTTCGGATATTCCGTCACCTGGCGACCGGCTGCCAGAAACACGCAGCGCACTACTGACGCAGGCCTGTGGAGGCAGTATTGCGGCTACCTTTCAAGGACGTGTTGAATGCCTGTGACGTATAATCGCTCTCTGGAACGACAAACATATTGAGATCGAGCTACAGAGCAGCAAACATTTTAAATATACTTTTGTTAATATCAAACTCTCGTATGTGGACTAAATGTCAGTCAAATATATACAGAACATTGCGTTTTCAGAATATATGACGTGATAGTATAATATGTAAAAATTCTCGACTGATCATGATTTCAGTTAAGTCGTCGTCCTAGAGATCACCTCAGTTACAACATTTTGAAATAGGCACACCAATATTGAGAATATTAATGACAAATTTAAAGCACTGCAAAAGTTAGTGAGGAAGAACATTTACATTTTTGGGTGTGCATACTCATGAGAATTCAAATTGAAAAAAAAAGAAAAAAAATCATTTTGACATTTGTAAACAACCCTGAACAGCCACGTCTGCAATTCGTGTCACTGTAAGTTTTGCAGTGAAACGAAACAGTAAGTTAACACATGACGCTGATTTTTAATAAATATCATCATATGGAATTGTACTCTCGGGTAACTCAGACATAAGAACAGTAATTTTAATTGCCACATGATAGTCATAAGAACATTATCTGGTGTTTATCTGCAATCAACTTATACACAACTGTTTAAAGGGGCATCACAATTCATTGTTGCAATTAATTCGTTAGATTCCAAAAGCAATGATAACGCCCATAATTATACCATCAAAAGAAGAAATACCTATTACTCCTCTTTAAAACTGACTTTACCTCAGAAAGGTATGAGTAATGCTGCTATTATGGTCATTGATCACTTATCCAATGACATAAAATGCCTGATGAATAGAAATACAAAATTTGAAACGAGGGTAAAAAAGTTTCTTTTGGGTTAATATTTCTATTACTATTCAGTAACCTGTAGTTTATTCACTGGGAAAGGATTACATACTATTGTTATTAAACCAATTACTATTTTTTGTTGTATGAAATCCTTTGAAATCCCCTGTAGTCAGCACGCAACCGTATTTTAAGAAGTTAACGTGGTATAAATTTCTTCATTTTTCTTCGTTACCATGTACTGTGCTAGTGATCAAAGAAATGTGTGTGTAACTAAATGGCCGGCCGCGGTGGTCTAGCGATTCTAGGCGCTCAGTCCGGAGCCGCGCGATTGCTATGGTCGCAGGTTCGAATCCTGCCTCGGGCATTGATGTGTGTGATGTCCTTAGGTTAGTTAGGTTTAAGTAGTTCTAAGTTCTAGGGGACCGATGACCATGGATGTTAAGTCCCATAGTGCTCAGAGCCATTTGAACCATTTTGTAACTTAATGAACGAATTAAACTAACTTTTAGCCTGTTCCATTCGGGTATGAAGAGACGGATGAAAACGGTACATATGCCCCATTATCTTGCTTTGCTTATGTTCAAGGTCTCTACGCGAAATGCTCGATGGAAGCGACAGAATTTTTTCAAGTGTTCTTCGAATGCTGGTACTCAAAATATACCCAACAGGGCTATGCGAGAACAACGTCATCTTTCTTCGAAAAATTCCCATTTTAAGTTCGCTGAGCATCCCTGTTATACCTTAGTACGGGATAGGTGACCTATTCTGATGCTACTGGTGCCTTTCTGAATTCATCCTGAATCTGTCATTCACAGTGCTTGAAATGATGGAGCAGCTCTGTGGAAGAGACCGCAGTAGCTGCTTGTAAACAATTTCCTTTAGATGTGCTCTCCATTTCCCCAGAATCCTATCAACTAATCTAATTCTTCCATCGAACTTCCCGAAGACTCATTTTAAGTATTAGTCACATTTCAGCTCTGAAACATTCTGACTTGTGAGCGTCTCGGCATTTAAAGTTAGTACGTCATGGAAGCAGTTTACGGAAGCTTCTACATTTACAGACCGTAAATGTGAGGCCACATCGTTCCCTCGTTGTCTGAGATAGAGCATGTTGATACAGAGGCAACAGGCAATATACCATGAAAGCAGTATAAACTAATAGCATTCTAGTCTCACATGTAAAAATAAAACTGGGAGCAAAATGATCGCGAGAATTCAGTCTTTACGTCGTGGAGAATGTTGTGATTTCACGTGTGCTTATCCAGTTTGCGTCTGGTTTATAGGGAACCACAGAGAAGAGTCTGCTCTCCCTCAAATGTATCGTTCATATCAGCGATGAATCAGTACAGATATCAGAAAAAGTACTCCTACTGCTCCATTTGTCAGGTATAAATCAAAGTGAATATTCTCATTAACACCATATTACATTATAGTTGATACAGGAGTAAAATTCTATGTGCATGAAACTTCCTAGCCCGTGGACAGGGATTGTCTCCGGCAATACAGTTGGTAGTTATGGAAGATACGTACTCACTTGGGCTGCAGGCCGAGTAGATCTGGAAGACGCAGGGGGAGAGTTGGAGTGAACGAAGTCCCTCGACGTCTCTTGGCGTCCAAAGCTAGACGTCGGATCGCCTTAGGTTTTCCAGCGCCAGTGCTAAAACAGAAATTACCCTCTCTGTTATTCTAAGGCGGCAGGAATCTTCACATTCTAAGCTGCAAATACACTAAGTGAAACATGTTACTCTCTTGGCGCAGCAATAATCGTTGTCGAAATCACTCTGTTCACACACACACACACACACACACACACACACACACACACACACACACACACACATATTGAGTCATTCCACAAAATGATCAGCTAGAACCTTTGTGCATACAGTTCTAACTGTAACGGCTACTTTTACGAGGGATATTCGGAAAGTAAGGAACGATCAGTGGCAAAACCACAGTGAATATAAAAACTGTTTATTTGTAGCAGTTAGCTACTACATCTTCCAGCTACTTCTCTACATAGTCACCGCATCTGTAGCGGCATTGTACCAGCTTTCCAGTACCCTCGTCATAGAAAGCAGCCTCCTGTGCTTTCCGACAATTTTAAAAAATGGTTCAAATGGCTCTGAGCACTATGCGACTTAACTTCTAAGGTCATCAGTCGCCTAAAACTTAGAACTAATTAAACCTAACTAACCTAAGGACATCACACACATCCATGCCCGAGTCAGGATTCGAACCTGCGACCGTAGCGGTCGCTCGGTTCCCGACTGTAGCGCCCAGAACCGCACGGCCACTCCGTCCGGCCCGACAATTTTATACGCTGGACTGCAGCTCTTTGTCTGTGCCAAAATGTTGTCTTCGTACCCAACGGATCATTTGAGCAGAGACGAAAATCAGAGGGAGCCAATTCCGTGCTGTATGATAGGTGCTCAAACATTTCCCAGCGAAAACGCTGCAGGAGCGTTCTTATTGCCCATGAAATGTGCGGCCGAGAAATGTCATAAAGAAGGAACTATATGGCAGTTGCGTTATATGGGGTTTCATGAAATCAGGCGAAATCTCTCGGTAGGCATCCACACTTGGCGGGAGACATTATTTTCTAGGCATCTTTACGCTCTCATTGTGGTCAAGGGCCGGCCGCGGTGGCCGAGCGGTTCTAGGCGCTTCAGTCCGGAACCGCGCGACTGCTACGGTCGCAGGTTCGAACCCTGCCTCGGGCATGGATGTGTGTGATGTCCTTAGGTTAGTTAGGTTTGAGTAGTTCTAAGTTCTAGGGGACTGATGACCTTATATGTGAAGTCCCATAGTGCTCAGAGCCATTTGTGCTCAAGGAACTGAGAAGAGCGAATTGACGCTATCTACTCTCATATAAGAGACACTGCTAAACACATCTGTGAAAAGCCTCATCGGATTTTCACTGTGGTTTCCATTTCGCGACCATTCGTTCCTTACTTTCCGAATAGTCCTGGTATGTGTAGATCTGTATCTGTCTTGGTCATTTTCAATTTGTAGGACTTTTTGTTTTAAATTATGCCACCACTCAACTTTATCCAAACGGTTTGGCTTAATGGCAACATAATATTCTCGTGGAACTGTTGTGACAGTTAAGGTCTGAAGTGAGTTAATGTGTGTCTCGGCACGTCTTTCTGTTAATGACTGATACACACGTACTTTCGACCATAAATCCAATGCGCTCACAGTGAGATTTTCACGCAGTCACACTTCGTAATTTTAATTGATCCTGTCATAACCACACTAGGTTCTAATGCACAGGTTGTAGAATAAATGACATTAACCAGCTGACGATGACGTTCATAATCTGAAAGCGCGTAATACATTATAATTTTCACATGTTAATCATGCGAATTCGCTTTTCATACTCTACTGTCTAGAGCAAAATTCCAATGGGAAGCTGAACATCACATATCGAAAGCAGTTAAACACACACACACACACACACACACACACACACACACACACACACACACACACACAAACAAACGTCGTGTCGGCAACGAGATCATTACAGATAGATTACAGGTTCCTATTAGGGAAGGGTGGGGTATTAGGGAAAGGTGGGGAAGGAAATCGGCTGTGGCCTTTCAAATGAACCAGCCGGGGATTCGCCTCAAGCTACGTAGGAAATCACGGAAAACCTAAATCTGCATGGCCGGACGGGGATCTGAACTGTCGTCTTCCCGAACGTGAGTCCAGTGTGCTAGCCACTGCTCCACCTCGCTCAGTGAAAGTAGTTAAGGGCCATAGTACGGATTAATATAGACGAACATTCCTTCGAATTCCTGGTTCCATAAGTGAATGCAAAAAGAATTACAGCCTCCGTAATCCGTAGCTGAGTGGTCAGCACGTGTGACTGCCATGTGGAGGAATTGGGTTCAATTCCCGGCACTGCGAATGATTTTTGCTCGGTGAGAGGACTGGAACGGACTCACTCAGCCACGTGACGGCAACTGACGAGTTGCTGAATGAGAAGTTGCGCTCGAAGACCTGGAAATCCAACAACGGTCGGGAGAGCTGTGTGACGCCACACGCTAAGGATGATACGGCGGCCGGTCGGCATCATAAGGTCCTCTGAGCCTACATCTCCACCAGAGTTTAGTTTACTTTTATAATACGTTTACGATTTGATGATGCGTTGTGGGTAGAGCAAACCAAAGACTACGATTCATTGGCAGAACACTTAGAAGGTGCAACAGGTCTACTAAAAAGACTGCTTACACCACGCTTGTCCGCCCTATTCTGGAGTATTGCTGTGCGGTGTGGGATCCGCATCAGGTGGGACTGAAGGATGACGTCGAAAAAGTACAAAGAAGGGCAGCTCGTTTTGTATTATCGCTAAATAGGGGAGATAGTGCCACAGACATGATACGTGAATTGGAGTGGCAATCATTTAAACAAATGTGTGTTTTTCGTTGCAACGGGATCTTCTCATGAAATTTCAATCACCAGTTTTCTCCTGCGATTGCGAAAACATTCTGTTGGCACCCACCTACATAGGGAGAAATGATCATCACCATAAAATAAGAGAAATCAGGGCTCACACAGAAAAATTTAAGTGCTCGTTTTTTCCTGTGAATGTGGTGGTTAGCAACAGAGGATACAAATTTTTCTCGCTATATGTGCTATATGTAGACTGACAAACGTAATTCTCCCAGCAATGAATCAGATATAATAAAAAACTAGACACTAATGACAGTCCACCTCCATTCAAATTTCGTCGAATGTTTCTGAACAGTGTCTAGTGGTTGTACGTTGTACACAAGAGCAAACATTGCTGCCCACGATGTTCTTAGAGAAAGAGAAGGATTGAAGCGTCCAGGGCGGGGGGGGGGGTCAGCAGTGTCAAAGGTTGTCAAGTGTCAAGACTGTCGTTCTGCTGTTCATCGCACTGTGAACTTTCGTTTTCTACAGCGAAATGTATGGGAATCAAAGCCCCAAGCTGTTTTTGTAGCATTTTCGTGTCAATTCTGAGCGGCGGCGTATATGAAGTGTTTCCTTCTATCCCCCCATAAGAAAGTCGCGTGATTTCATTAATGGGCGTCTCGATTCTGTCCCTCCATCGCAGAGAAGTCAAAATAAGGGGTGAAATGTCGGTGAAAGGATGTGCGGCGATCTTCCCGTCGTCTGACATGTCCGCGGTGGCGTTGGGGACAATTGTGGTGAAATATGGTGCCAATGTGACATCTTCATACGAACTTCTGAGCTCTGGCCTTTTTCGCATGTTTCGACACCTCGCTGCTCGAAGTGTCGCCGGGCCTGAGGGTGACATCGCAGAGCTCCACGCTTTTGCACTGTAACAGAGGAAGGTTGTCAGCACATTTGGACCAAATTTCAAACTTCTGCGTAATGTAAGGCAATTAAGGTGTTTCGAAAAAATTGACCCTTTAATCGTGTTGCGCGTTGTACTTCATAAATAGAGGAGTACACGTTGTTGACGTGTTACAGAGGGCACAGTTTTGTTCAAGAATTATCCATCATGATAATTTTGGTAAATAATATTTGTTTATAGAAGCATTTTTATCAGCAAGTTGCCACAAATGTGCGAATTTATTCACACAGTGCGGCCATGTCGATAGTGCAAACCGGTTGCCCGTCTGTGTGGTCCGCGGGAATTCCCAGTCTCAGTGCAGGATACTGTTGAGTATCGTAGCAGCTCTACCTCGATCAGCCTGATAGTAACGTAGAATATATGTTATTTTACTAAGCAACAGCCGGCCGTTGTCGCCGAGCGGTTCTAGGCGCTTCAGTCTGGAACCGCGCGACCGCTACGGTCGCAGGTTCGAATCCTGCCCCGGGCATGGATGTGTGTGATGTCCTTAGGTTAGTTAGGCTTAAGTAGTTCTAAGTTCTAGGGGATAGATGACCTTAGATGTTAAGTCCCACAGTGCTCAGAGCCATTTGAACCATATGAATTAAGCAACAGTACATACAGTGGTCTCTTTTGAATGGAAACATTGTCTCTGTATCTTTATCTACTCATCTCAAGTGAATAAATGCATTCCTTGTTAGTTGTGTACGACCGCACGCACATTGCAGTAATGGTAGAACAAACAAAACTGTTACTGCTGCTTGTTCAACTGTGAAAGTTTGGGAAGAGTACAAATTATGATTTCAGATAAACGATACACTGTTATCCATACGATAGTTGCTTTGAACTCTATTAGCGTTCCTACGCAGTAAAGGTTCCACACCACGCATCTTATTTTATTTCGCTTCGGCGAACAAGACAACGAAGGTAAGCGTTGTAGTGTACACTTCGGCAGTACAAACTGCCACAAACTGAGAGTGAGAGCACATGCAATCATAGACATAAAAATCGTATGTGTTGTGACCGAGTGTCGAAGATGATAAAACTGAGCGGAAGACGTATTTATGATTGTAATTAAAATGGAGCTTGGTTGGACATGTAGCTAACCTCTTCAGAAATTTCCAGTCCAACTCAGATTAAGTGCATTTCTCTTTAGGTAGAATTCGTGTCATATACTATATTCAAGACGCTTAGCAGCCCATGCAGTGGTCACATATTCCATCCCTTTTTCTTGTTCTAATATGAGCTATCTTCTATATCAGAGTCGGACCAGCGCCTATAGAAACACGTTCAAGAGAGCACATTCGGTTTCTCACGCTTGCTACCCAACGATCTCATATACAGATTAAAGCAGTGTATCAGCCAAGATTATCATTCCTGCCTCTTCTGATACCACTATATTACGCGGCACATTAAGCAGTTCGATTACTTGGGAATTCTACGTATTTGTTCTGCCTCTATTTTCAGAAAAATTGCCAGTGTTATTGCTCAGAATCAGGCTGATTTACTCTAGAAGCATAGAGCGACCGACTTTTTCGACTGAAACAAACGATCTCTGATTATGGAAGTACTGTTCGAAAACGAAATCACTGCACGGTATGTATGTATGTAGATATCCCTTATAGAGAGCTGATATGTCGTGAGAAGTGTTGTGGCATTCAAGAAATTTGCGTATAATCAGCGTACGGTTTTATGACTTACATAGCAAATTTAATGTAATGCGCATATGCAGGGCACAGTCCTTCCTGTCGAGAGTAACACCAACCATAATTAACTAGAATAGCTGTAACTGTTTCAATACGTAAAGTGGATGTAACATGGAAAGATGAAGTGAATCTTTTAGTGGAACTGGTAAAAGGTACAGAGTTTTCTATATAAATCCAAGAGATTGCTGTGCTGACATCTAGTCTTTGTCCCTATAAACGTAACATGGTAATATGGTACAGCAATGTGCAGTTAAAACTTTAATTCTTTACGGTGGCTTGCGGAGCACAAATATACACTCCTGGAAATTGAAATAAGAACACCGTGAATTCATTGTCTCAGGAAGGGGAAACTTTATTGACACATTCCTGGGGTCAGATACATCACATGATCACACTGACAGAACCACAGGCACGTAGACACAGGCAACAGAGCATGCACAATGTCGGCACTAGTACAGTGTATATCCACCTTTCGCAGCAATGCAGGCTGCTATTCTCCCATGGAGACGATCGTAGAGATGCTGGATGTAGTCCTGTGGAACGGCTTGCCATGCCATTTCCACCTGGCGCCTCAGTTGGACCAGCGTTCGTGCTGGACGTGCAGACCGCGTGAGACGACGCTTCATCCAGTCCCAAACATGCTCAATGGGGGACAGATCCGGAGATCTTGCTGGCCAGGGTAGTTGACTTACACCTTCTAGAGCACGTTGGGTGGCACGGGATACATGCGGACGTGCATTGTCCTGTTGGAACAGCAAGTTCCCTTGCCGGTCTAGGAATGGTAGAAAGATGGGTTCGATGACGGTTTGGATGTACCGTGCACTATTCAGTGTCCCCTCGACGATCACCAGTGGTGTACGGCCAGTGTAGGAGATCGCTCCCCACACCATGATGCCGGGTGTTGGCCCTGTGTGCCTCGGTCGTATGCAGTCCTGATTGTGGCGCTCACCTGCACGGCGCCAAACACGCATACGACCATCATTGGCACCAAGGCAGAAGCGACTCTCATCGCTGAAGACGACACGTCTCCATTCGTCCCTCCATTCACGCCTGTCGCGACACCACTGGAGGCGGGCTGCACGATGTTGGGGCGTGAGCGGAAGACGGCCTAACGGTGTGCGGGACCGTAGCCCAGCTTCATGGAGACGGTTGCGAATGGTCCTCGCCGATACCCCAGGAGCAACAGTGTCCCTAATTTGCTGGGAAGTGGCGGTGCGGTCCCCTACAGCACTGCGTAGGATCCTACGGTCTTGGCGTGCATCCGTGCGTCGCTGCGGTCTGGTCCCAGGTCGACGGGCACGTGCACCTTCCGCCGACCACTGGCGACAACATCGATGTAATGTGCAGACCTCACGCCCCACGTGTTGAGCAATCCGGCGGTATGTCCACCCGGCCTCCTGCATGCCCACTATACGCCCTCGCTCAAAGTCCGTCAACTGCACATACGGTTCACGTCCACGCTGTCGCGGCATGCTACCAGTGTTAAAGACTGCGATGGAGCTCCGTATGCCACGGCAAACTGGCTGACACTGACGGCGTCGGTGCACAAATGCTGCGCAGCTAGCGCCATTCGACGGCCAACACCGCGGTTCCTGGTGTGTCCGCTGTGCCGTGCGTGTGATCATTGCTTGTACAGCCCTCTCGCAGTGTCCGGAGCAAGTATGGTGGGTCTGACACACCGGTGTCAATGTGTTCTTTTTTCCATTTCCAGGAGTGTAGATTCACATAATGGGCTAAACTGTATCACAGAGATTAATTTGCAGTGAGTTGAAACAGCTGTTGTGTTCAAACTGCCACGTCCTCTATCAAAGTAAGATGAGGAAACAGCACGATTTTTGTCCGAGGAGGGTATTAAATTTGTGGGTATTTTCACCGTTTCACACTGGAGACTGCACAGTCCTCCCGAAGTCAGTGGTGCGAGTGCAGTGTTTGATCGGGGTCTCGTGTTTTTCCACGAAAGAGACTGCAGAACATATTGTAATTTCAGTTACGTCGCTATCTCCATAGCAGCTTCAGCTGTGGAAAGTTCGTGCAGTCTCATTATTTTATAATTTTTTACTGTATTATAGTACAATAAGAATTGTTTGTAACAAATATTGCACACAAAAAATATATTTACAACGTGTAAATTAAATACAGCGTAGATGGAGGGCTTGGAGCTCTCCATTGTTCCCTCACAGGCGAATGACCAGTTCTTCCAGTCAAGTCAGTGCCTATGAAGGTACTAAATTTAGCTCTTCCATCAAACCAGCAAGACAGGTTTCGCAATAAAGGGCAGAGAGATTTCTTCGCCTATCACAGCGTATCCTCTTGAAGTTGGTCCAGGTGGAGCGAGGGAATTTAAACCAGTCAGTTCTGTACACTCCGCAGTTTTTAGCCAGTTACAATCTAGTCAGGGGATGATACTTTCATTGGCACCATTTGTACTACAGGGGGAGCAGATGATAGGCAAGGTGGAGATGCACAATTTCGACAACCAGTAACTACCCCGATGACCTGGGTTTCTTTCCGAACATCTTCGCAGCATCTCATGAAGTGAAGGTGTGGAGACTGTTGATTATGACTTGTCCGTTAGATGGTGGCGTCAAGCTCTATAACCCCTTCAATGTTATTCTAGAGCAGTTGACTGTATGTCAACAGCAGTTTAGACCTTTCTCTTCCCTGTCGAGGTTCCATTACCAGCACTATACAGTCACACAAGGCCGCCGACATTTCGTTCCTTTGAAATACTTGCGCTGGATAGTGAGCCATATGCAAAGGAAAAGGAAACTACGTCAGTAGAATTGTCAATTAGTGGACACGAGGTAGTGTTTCAGGTAAAGTTACGGCCGAGATAACGAGCAAAATGGAGCAGAACAGCGTAAAACTCGCGGAAGATAAAGTCGTAGGGCATTGTTGGCTGGGAGATCGCCGGAGAACGGGTATATATCCCGACTAGGCAACTGTGCTGAATGTGTAGATTTTAGCGTGATGCTCGTGTTTCTGATGACAATGAGAGGAGGAAGCCGGTGGCGACGTCTCTTGAATAACATCCGACGGACGGATCACTAACGATACCACATTTTCTCATTCGGATCTCACCGAAGGGTAATTGCCAACCGGTCATTATCCCAGGCAGCCACATGTGGGGTCCATCGTCAGACGGCAGCGAAGATTTTTTGGTTACGTCTATTATATTATGGGGCAAATAAATGAAGGCTGTACGACAAATCCTCATTGCTGTCTGACGATTGGCATTGGCCAGAAACTACTCACTCTGAAATAAATCATTCATTAAATAAGTATTCAGTGCCATTTCTGAAAAAAAAAAAAACTTCGCGCTATTTTTAAGCCATCATGGATAAAAATGAAGTAACTATAGGTTTTATCGTCCCATAAACGAGGAAGTAATTAGAGACAGATCATTAGAGGAAATCGGCTGTGCCTCTCCAAAGAAATAATCGCGGTTTTTGTCTTAAGCGACTTAACATGATCATCGAAAACCTTAATCTGTATGGTCGGACTAGGATTTGCACCGTCGTTCTCTCGAACGAGTGTCCATGAAAGCATGAAAAATTGCCAGTGCAGAACACTAGAAGACAGCGTGATGGTAAAAAAGGAAAGCACATTGACACTGAAAGCAATGTTTTACTCGATTCCGCCTTTTTATCTTTATGGGGCCATATTACTGTGTCGCATTTTTGAAAATTATCGCCGGTAGCTGACCTCATATTTCAAGACAACGAGGAAATGCTTTGCGACAACGTTTTACTAACTTCACTGCAAGGTTTAAATTTTCTTGGCAAATTTCCAAGAAGGACCATAGTTTTGAAGGTTTCCTATGTTTTCTCGAGTGTTTCCAGGTGAGGTGTGTTGTTGGAATGGGAGTAGGTCCTGAAGATAGTGAAATGCAATATCTGTTGGAAAAATTCTAGTAGTATAACTCCGACATCGATTTAGCTGTTCGTAACTATTTTAATTTCTCAGAAGCTTCTCTTACAGCCGTTTAAAGTCGAACAAATTGCAATGATGTTTACTCAGGTTAAATGATTGACGTCTCCAGATTTTATAGTTTTCTTCACTAATATAAAATTATTTAATGCAATTCTGCTTCATCTTTCACACCAAACGTAACGAAACAAAATTTTGCAATTTGTTTAAAGTAAAAACTTAAGTTACGTTTTGTTTATCATCCCAGGTAATTCAAAATGGCTCATAATTACATGTCGGGTGAGGGGAGTAATAATCTGAATTCAGTGCGAAATGAACTTTAAAATCGTACTTCGTGAAGAAGCACTTGGTGTGCTCCTTAATGAGGCGACGCAAGACTCATTATTCTTCAGTTATCAGTCTCGCCGATACACTTCACCGTCACCGTCAAGTGCTGAACGCCAGCCCTGCCACTCAGGTACGTCGTCATGCTCAAATGTTGCAGTCATGATGTCACTAGACACCTGAAATACACTTTTACGACGTAGGCCATTCGTTTTCTCCACAGAGAGGATTATCACTTTACATGATTTCCATAAATGTTGCACGAGGGGAAGTAATTTCGAAGCACACTCATTAGAAAAGTTCTTGAACTATGCGCGTAGTAGCAAACCTGTTTCTAAAACGACTTTCTATCACTCAAAACTTCTAAAAGAAATTTCAAATGTATGGGCTATCCGATTAGGACAAGTGGGCTGTTCACTACGCCTCACAAATGAGAGAGATTGCTATTAGCTGAAATAAAATTAAGACTACTTAAAAATAACAATTCCGGTTGGGTTTTACATCGGATATGTTGCGGGAGTAGTTTTTCTTCCTATTTCATACCTATCGAGACACAATTGCACAGCCAGTAGTGTGCCTGGAAGAGAGCGCAGGTCTGTCCATTCTACGAAAATGGTAAAACATCGGATACAGAGAAGTGCAGCCCAGTGTCGATGAGTTCCGTTTGTTGCAGGGTTCTGTAGTATATTCTAAGCTAAAAGTTATCACGTTCCTGGAGTGGAACAAACTTCTGTCATGAATCATAAGATTCAGGAAAAAACCATACGTACAAAATAAAGATTGCTTCATCCATACACAACAGCTAGCAAACGATAAATACAGGTGAAGGAGTAGATTTCGTCTTCCTAGGTTTCCCAGAGGCTTTCGACAATATGCTTTCACTAAAATAGTCTGGTACGTTATATTGGATGACGCATTTTCTACAGAAACGATAGAAACATCGGGTGGCCACAAGATAGCGTAATACGTCTTTTTTGATGCTCTCAACAAGCAGGGTGCTTCCATGATCCTTAAACGACCGAGTGGAAAGTTAAAAGTGAAAACCGTTCTGAACCTGTGACTGTGGAATACATGTACTGATGCTCTTGTTGCTAAGTTTGTAGGTTAGGCAATACCGACGAGTACTTACATGTAGGGTTGGCTGGTTGGTTGTCTGGGGGAGGAGACCAGACATCGAGGTCATCGGTCTCATAGGATTAGGGAAGGATGGGGAAGGATGTCGGCCGTGCCGTTTCAAAGGAACCATCCCAACACTAGCCTGAAGCGATTTAGGGAAATCACCGACAACCTAAATCAGGATGACCGGACGTGGGATTGAACCGTCGTCCTCCCGAATGCGAGTCCAGTGTGCTAACCACCTCGCTCGGTTTTATGAAAATCCGACTACTGTCTCATCTCGATGGATCTTTACGTTTTTAATCTCCGTAACTAAGCCGTAATCCAAGTATACCGGTGTAGCAGACAGGATCAATGGCGATTTAGTTGTATAGTACGCTTGAAAAAAATTTCTTAGGCCTGTTAGAACATTACTTGGGTTTAATGCTTATCACATGTTTACAGTTCACAACAAAACGGTTAAGAGAGGGCCTGAAGACATTTAACTCCTGTGGAAGTATCTGACACAACGCCAAAATTTTGGGGCGTCTACAGCCATGAGCTGCTCGAGTTCTTTCAGAGTTCCCAGCTGGCAGACTCTGGCATGTTTATGCGTCGTGCTTGAATTTACATCACTTCGGGCACGTAGTGGCACTGCTGGGAATTGCGTTCAGTCGACGCCTTCTGTATACGCACGATACTTTCACTTAGTAAATGCCTTCTTAACTACAAAATACCATGACGATACTTTAAGTTTTAACATGCAAGCAAAAATTATGGTCTCTGTGGGAGAGAAATGGGAAGTGGCGGCTCCTGAAAATGTTGTTGTTACTGTTGTGGTCTTCAGTCCAGAGACTGGTTTGATGCATCTCGCCATGCTACTCTATCTGAAGGTAAGAGTTCAAAAATGGCTAGGTAAAACAAGGAATATATCAGAAATCGGAGTACAAACCCACAATTCACAAAAAAATGACCAATTTTCTTTAAAGTATCACT
Source organism: Schistocerca serialis cubense (assembly GCF_023864345.2). NCBI lineage: Eukaryota > Metazoa > Arthropoda > Insecta > Orthoptera > Acrididae > Schistocerca > Schistocerca serialis. The sequence goes on from NC_064640.1 coordinate 620,819,289, forward strand.
TTCTCACGCTTTTTTTAAAACTAAGACATGGATAACATACAGACTGTAGAAATATATAATGGTGAGTCAAATGAAACCTGTAAATGTATAGTAAACAAGCCAGAAATGTAGTCAGCAGCCTGTGTCTTAGCAAGAATATTCCTAAGACTGCTAGGTGCTCGCTAGGTCGTACATCGTGCAGGTGCACAGCATCGATGCACAGGAACAGTGCAAACATGCCTGTCGCCATTAGCTACTTTTTAAAAAAAGAGAGAAACTCTGTTTTTCGGTTTCTAAATAGTGAAGGTGTGAAATTGATTTAAAATCACAGCAGAATTAAGGTCTAATACGGTGATGAATGTTTGAGTTAAAGTGAATCGGAAGTTTGCAAATTATGTGACATACATGGCCGATACCCCTCGCACGGGGCAAGCACATAGCGATGCGACTCGAGAAGAAACTGTTGCTGTTGAAATCATCGTGACGGAAAACCATTATGACATTGGGTGACACTGCAGGAACTATGGACATTAGTCATGCTTCAACTCACCACATTATGCATAGTAAGCTCCGATTTCGCAATGCATCTACAATATGGACTGACCTGTCAGCTGACTACTGAACTGAAATAGCGAAGTGTTGTGGGTATGAGTAACTTCCACGGCCCGTTGAACGTGGTGATGCATTCCTTGCAAGAACAGTCACCAGGGACGATACCTGACTCAAATACTGCCAACACGAACCGATAATAAGGAAAGGCGTCGTTTTTCATCGTCCAGCACCAGCAGGGAACTTTCTACTGACTCTCTCTTGCGACTAAAAATTCGTCCTATTTGAGCTCTAAATGTCACGAGAGACTACTATAGCTAGAGCAACACATTAAGACCTCTTGGAAATGATATTAACTCTGCATCAAATTTGATTTCTGTCGTCAGGAAGGGCTTATTTTTCGAAACCCAACTGTTGCACGAGCTGTATTGGTTCGACATTCACAGATCTGCAGTTTGAGGGCCTTCCACGTTCCTGTTCCCCTCCCCCAAACTCCTCAGAACGTTTTTTGTGTATTTTGACCATTCAAAGCAAGGAACATTGGGTGGGAACATGTTCCGTCCCGATGAACCGCTAAGCCGGGTGAGAACTAGATGGAATACGAACTCACAGTTGAATTTTTTTCTACAGGAATTCTTTGAGAGTGGTGGATATCATTATGAAATATATTACAGATTTGTTCCGTGTGTGCATAACAAATAATATTTGCAAAAATATTAACAATTTTTCGCTTGAATGACCACCTCGTACGTTAATGCGCAACACGCTAGGTTGCCAGACGCGAATAGAACCCTCTCGATGGGTGTTTCGACAGGAATGGCGCCTGGTCACAAACCGAAATTAAAATATTATTTTCCAAATCATGAAAACAGCGGACTGCTTATGACGGAATAAAAGCCAGGAAAGAGGCAGTCACAATATTTTAATTTGACTCGCCTCCGTGTTTTCTAGAGTGGCCGATGTACAGAAATGATTCGGTTATTGTGTTACGTGAGTCCAAAACAGAATTTTGGCTATAGGAATGGTGTTCGGCCACATAACGATGCAAATGTTAAATTCAGGATGACCGATTACTCTTCCTGGGCTGCCTGTGCTTCAACGGTGGGAAACTACCGCCATTGCTTCCGAGTTTTACTCACAGAGAGAGTACTGGTGCTGGAAAGCTGAGAAAGGTTTGCTGCTACATTGCATGAGTACTGAGATATTTACAGTCCATTTTTATGAATAAAACCACCTACATTACTTAACATGCGTCTTTATTTACAACACCGTTTCGGCTACTGACATTGTCTGATCAAAACTTAGAAGGTACAAACTCAGTATTAAAAAACTTAAGCCTAATCGGTGCATCAACTACTGAAACAGCGTTATAAATAAAGACATGTATCAATCGATCTAGACAGGTCTGTTCACAAAGGTCTCGGGCTTATGTAGGAAATTGTTTTCCTTTATTAATAATGGTTCAAATGGCTCTGAGCACTATGGGACGTAACATCTGTGGTCATCAGTCCCCTAGAACTTAGAACTACTTAAACCTAACTAACCTAAGGACATCACACACATCCATGCCCGAGGCAGGATTCGAACCTGCGACCGTAGCAGTCGCGCGGTTCCGGACTGAGCGCCTAGAACCGCTACACCACCGCAGCCGGCTTTATTAATAATTTGCACTCCTATTTCACTGAAGATAATTCTTATCTGGTTGTTTATGTGTAATGGTCAACTAGGTCATATTATTATGCTTTTCAACATACAATTTTCATTCAAATGATATTAATTAAGCTATCTACCAGCTAATTCAGCACCACTCTGGGAACCAGCGGTGAAATACTTATTCCAAAGTTAGTATTCAGTACATAATTTTCGTGATAAGCGGCCTGAAGTTTATAACTCTTAAAAATATTCTGATGAGCTAAAATATTGTGGCCACATGTTTAATGGCGAGTTGGTACACTTTCAGAATGCAATACAGCAGTAATTCTGTGTGGGACGGGTTGGACAAGTCCTTGGAAGGTTTCCGGTGGTATGTGGCACCGGATGTCTACTTACAAGTTACGCAGTTCCCGCAAATTACGGGCCTGTTGTTTGTGGTCGCGGAACTGGCTCACGATAGAGTCCCGGATGTGTTCCAACGGGTCGAATTCGGTGGCCGAGAATTTAACGTGAGTACACTATCTCTAGCCCGATATTTGGAACTGCGACACGGACAGTTATCCTGCTGAAAGGTGCCATCCCAGTCGGGGAAGATATCAAGCATGAAGGGTCCACAATAATGTTTACGCAGTTCATAGCCGTTATAGTGCCTTCGATTACTACCACAAGCACAATGGAAGGCCATGTGGAATGTGCTTAAGTCATAAATTGATGTTTCGTTATGATTCCTTTCGAAATGTTACGTAATAATTATACTGCGTCACTCCTAATTTAATTCCTCAGGCAGAAGTGGATGAGTTAAACATCTGAACTGAAACCGTCGCAGAACGGAAACTGTAAGTTTCCAGACATGGGTTCCTATTCAAAATATTATGTACTCACTCCCCTCTACAAGTCCAAAAAGTTTGTCAACAGAAATTTCCGAACACGCTGTATAACTCCTGTTGCAGGATGTTATTACTGACACAAATGAGTGAATTGGATTAGCAGCTGAAGATCCCAATGGGTGATAGTTTATTATTATAATTTTTATTATTTGCTCAGCGTACGTAAAATAGGAAATATTTAATGGTAGCTCTGAATAACATGAAAAAGAGAACAGGACAATGTCAGCGGTGTATTATCTGAAAAATATACTGAGAGTTGCTGACGAGCTACTAACAAGGCGTGTGCAAACACCTTGCTAAAAGCCGCATTGGAAATGTCTTAACGATATGAAAAAAGTTTTTAGCTAAGAAATTACTGCCGGCCGCTCTGGAAGAGCGGTTCTAGGCGCTTCAGTCCGGAACGGTGCTGCTGCTACGGTCGCAGGTTCGACTTCTGTCTCGGGCATGAATGTCTGTGATGTCCTTAGGTTAGTTAGGTTTAAGTAGTTCTAAGTTGAGGGAACTGACGACCTCAGATGTTAAGTCCCATAGTGCTTAGAGCCATTTGAACCATTTTTTAAGAAATTCCTTTTCAGGACATTTAAAGAAAAGTAACACAAGGTCTCTGAATTATTGCAACAATTACGTTCCTTACGCTCAGCTGCCTGTACAAGTATGCACAGACGTTCAGCGTACCCACAACTTTTTATGGCAGAAAAATCCATTAATGTAAAAAAGACACTTTGCCTATTGGAATTCCTTTGAACTGCAATGTGCTTACCAGTTCAGCTACGTAGTACTTTGTTGCACCCTGACCTGGGCTATATTAGAAATGGAATTATTAAGTAACGTATTGAACCAACCAAATATCTCCATAACGTTCTAGAAATTTACGGAAGTGGATCTAAAACAAACCATTAGAGATGTCGTTGGTTGCGTAGGATTTTGTCCCACATCAACAAAGAGTCGCAAATTTTTACTTCGCAGAGACTGTCATTGCGTGCTTAATAAGTGTACATAGAGGGTGTCTCTCCTAAGAGTCATCAGGGGCATTTTCTCTGATATTTTGGCAAATATTTGCAATTTTGTTTTTTCAGCATGTAGCTGTAGTCAAAACAAACAAATACTACTCATCACATCTTTCATGCAACGCCAAGCGTCGGTGGAAAGCGTCAGTTTGTTTCCTGTTAAATCAACATGATTTTTAAAGTGGAATTTTACGTGCTCATTCTACAGAGTTCTCTCAAATTAGTCTTGCGCGATATTCGTCTTACCGATATGTACTAAAAGGGACAGTAAAACACGAGGAATAACGAATACTCCAGCATCGACAGCACCGCCCTGGCTGCTAGCGCCATGCAGAAGCGTGCTCCTCAGTCGCTGCTACAGTACTGATTAGTCTTCGTATTTTACTATTCCTGTTAATATATATCAGTAAAACGAATATCGCGCTAGACTAATCAGGTAGCGCTCTGTCGATCAGACACGTAAAATTCCAATTTAAAAATTATTTTGTTTGAAACGGGCGTCGTATGAAAGACGCGATAGGCAGCACTTGTTTGGGATTACACAACCTACATGTTGCAAAAACTAAATTGTAAATATCCGCCGCAACATCAGGGAAAATGCGCCCGATGACTCATACGAAAGACAGCTGGCATATTTAAAGGATATGTGAACCTGTTAAACTGATTCAAGGAGTGTATTATAGTCAACAGAAACTCCAAAATGGAGTAATAATATTGATTGTCATATAGCGGGCACGTTCCACGAAATAACGGAAAATATTTGTAGAGAAATTATGTCGACCTTTCCTGGATACCAGCTGATACATGTATAGCTTTAGCTATCGACCCGCCCTGGCTTCACACGGACAACACCAAAGCTTTCTATACACCCAAGGTGCTGTTGGTAGCATTGTCTACGGCCTGACGACTTGTCTGGTGTAGCGTTTGTAAATTATATACAGAAAACCTTCCTCGTGAATCATTCTGTCTAGTAGTGGAAAACTACGATCAAACCCCTACAGCAGTTTCTGAGATTAGCTGTCATACACAGACAAAGAAACGAGGCGGAGCACTTCGATTTATAATTTGTAGTGATGACCAGGTGGATCATTTGGCACATGATGCTTCAACTACAGAAATTCATCGACATACAACATTCCACAATACAACGTTGTATCACATGTGATAAGCAAATCTCGAGAAATTTGTAGTGATATCAAAGACGCTTAGTATGCGACTATCCAGTCGAAAATTCCTCTAAATCATTATTTCACTGGTCCCAAGACTATCTGACATCTTGTTTAAAGCCTAAGAAGTTCTAGTTTCAGCCACAGCAATTTACCAGCTCGTATGTTGCGAATCGGTATTGTGAAAAATCGTCAACGTGATTTCTGTGAGGACTGTTGGAGATATGGATGACATATTCTTCGCATGCCGTAAGTATTATGGTTACAGGAGACAACTAATCTGCCAACTGCAGAAACCAGGAGTCTACAGCTGCCCTACACTCTGGAAGCCAACTTATGGTGCGTAGCGTAGAGTACTTGTGGGATCATCATTATTTTCCCCCTTTTCTGTTCCATTCGCGATCGGTGCGTGGAACGAACTACTGTTGGTGAGCCTCTGAATGAGCTCTAATTTCTTCGATGTCCTCGTTCAGGTTCAAATGGCTCTCAGCACTACGGGACTTAACATCTGAGGTCATCAGTCCCCTAGAACTTAGAAGTACTTAAACCTGACTAACCTAAGGACATCACACACATCCATGCCCGAGGCAGGATTCGAACCTGCGACCGTAGCGGACTGAAGCGCCTAGAACCGCTCGGCCACCGCGGCCGGCTCGTTGAGGTCATTCCGCGATGGGAGGGGCTGATTTCCTTTTAATATGGCAAGTTTTTCATTTGGAGACTGTGAACACATACATTATCTGACAAACAGTATCCAAACATCCCCATCCAATGCGGAATTGACCACTGATGTTGCGGGAGGCAGACCCGCCAGTACGTCGTCAGTAGAGATGCAGGAACAACAGAATGCGTCAGTCCGGAGAGCTCGGTAATTTCGTACGTGGACTAGTCACGGGATGTCACAGTGTAACAAACCCATCAATGGCATTTCGTCCCTTATAAAGCTGCCAGAGTCGAAAGTTGGTGATGTAGTCGTGAAGGAGAAAAGCGTAATGGCAACTACAACAAAACCAACAGCAGGCAGATGTCGTGTACTGAAGGACAGGGACCGTCGTGCATTGCGGAATGTCGTCGTAAAAATCTCATGAAATCAGTGGAAGGAATCTGTTGTGTTGGCAGAAGAGCCAACACCGTGTTACTAGAGGAGGCCAAAATGCACGCGTTTTAGCTCACGCAGGGTGGCGTGAGGAAGGAAGAACTATACTGACGTGAGGTCTGGAACATGACAAGCAATTAGAATTCAGAAAGCGGACGGAATTAGTTTGATACTTAATTTTAATCCATTAATGATGAACATCGCTCTTGACGGTACATGATTCACAATATTATCTGTTCAGATTATAGTAACTGAATATGGCGCCTTGCTAGGTCGTAGCAAATGACGTAGCTGAAGGCTATGCTAAACTATCGTCTCTGTAAATGAGAGCGTATGTAGACAGTGAACCATCGCTAGCAAAGTCGGCTGTACGACTGGGGCGAGTGCTACGGAGTCTCTCTAGACCTGCCGTGTGGCGGCGCTCGGTCTCCAATCACTGATAGTGGCGACACGCGGGTCCGGCGTATACTAACGGACCGCGGCCGATCTAAAGGCTACCACCTAGCAAGTGTGGTGTCTGGCGGTGACACCACAGAATCAGTCGTGAGTTCTGAAGTGCTACCAACAGTCCAGCTAGCACAATAACTGTCCGTAGGGAGTTAAAAACAATGGGGTACAATGGTCGAACAGATCATCATAAGCCAAACGTTTCTGTAGTCGATTCTAAGCGACGCTTGAGGTGGTTAAAGATCGGCGTCACTGGACAGAGTCAAGCTATAGCCTGTGGCAATCTGATGGAAGGGTTTTGGTTTATCGAATGTCTAAGGAACGTTACCTGCCATAAAATGTAGTTGCAAAAGTGAGGTATGGAAGAGATGATGTTGCGGTATGGGAGTGTTTCTCGTGGTTAGGGGATGGCCCCTTATTGCACTAAAAAAACCGTTAAATGCAGAAGGATATGAACACATTTTACAGTATTGCGTACGATTGAGGAAAGTTTGAAGACGATGATCGTTTCTATCAGCATGACTGAACACCCTGTCGTGAAGCAGCATCTGTGAAGCAATGATTTGTGGACAGTAACATTTCTGGCCCACCCAGAGACTCGATCTTAACACAATGGAACGTCGACTTCGCACCAGACCCCAGCGTCCAGCAGAACCACCATTTTCTGGTATGGACTCTTGAGGAAAAATGGGTTGCATATCTGCACAAACATTCAGGCACCTTCCTGAAAGTGTCCCCAGCAGAGTTAAAGCCGTCATAAAGCAGAAACCGTGGACACATTGCATAGTAATGGCCACTAATAGGTGTCCGGATACTTTTATTAGACGGCGTATGCAAGACGTCATAACAATCTATCACAGCATCTTGGCCTGCAGCTAGTTTCGTGCTCTGGGTGTACCACTCAATTGTACAGACGTAAATAGCAACTACAAAAGTATAAAGTTAAAATATGAAGAACAGAAAACGGGGTGGCGGGGTGTGGAAAGAAGAATGTTGTGGTATTTCTGTGTGTAAATTATGTATTAGGCATTGATTTTGTTTAACGATTTGATATGTAGCCAAGATGTTTTTAAAGTCTACCGAATTAAAAAAAATGAAATGAAAAAAGTGCTTTTGTCTGTATCGCTATGTACCCCGCCCTGTGAAATTCACAGTGGTGCAAACAATATCATTATTTACAAATACGTTTTATTTGTCCTAAAAGGTATCAATTCCACTTTTTTTAACATTACCAGGAGTGAGATTTGTGATATGACGTAAATCTTGTTACCCTCCCCATTACTCCGAGGATGCAGGGGCTTACGGCTTTTAGTTATGAGCCTATGCGGATTCGGGATTAGTATCATCACGTGTCCGACGGAATTACCGTAGCGCACAGATTAACGGGTAAAATAAAGTCGCTTCAGTTAGACGGAGCCTCTATGCCGCAAGGAAGGAACGGACTAGAGACAGTGCAAAATTAAATGTTTAGGCCGATCTACCAGAGTCCTCGCGTGCCTGGAATCGGAAGAGTATCGCCCACAAAAGTCCAATGGTGGGTTGGAATCCGATCAGAAGCAATGTTGCAAATGGTTCAAATGGCTCTGAGCACTATGCGACTCAACTGCTGAGGTCATCAGTCGCCTAGAACTTAGAACTAATTAAACCTAAGGACATCACACACATCCATGCCCGAGGCAGGATTCGAACCTGCGACCGTAGCGGTCACGCGGTTCCAGACTGAAGCGCCTTTAACCGCACGGCCACACCGGCCGGCTAGCAATGTTGCAACTTGTCATGTACAGATTATGCTGCTCCAAAGGCAAGCGAATTTTATCTCAAGATACTAACAGGTTAGCTTTCAAATCTGTTTCTACGAAGAACATAATTAGGTTTCCTGAAGAGTGCAGAACGTACAAACTGACTGAAACGGTCCCCTAAACGTTTCTACATTCAGATCACTCTGGTGGAGCGTCGTGCTACTCAACGGGAAACACTACGTTCTGTAGGAAGTTACCCCAATTTGTAGATTACTCGTCGCTCTCTCTTGTATCCTAATACCTGTGCACAATTTTGATGTCTTTGCAAAATATTTTTGCGTTACAAGTGTCCAGACATGTACGCCAAAATTTCAAGTAGTGTATATCAGTAGTATACGGCTATCTTCATAACGTGTATCGCGTAAATCGCCACAAATGAGACTTTATGGGGCCACGGACGTCATTTTACTATCTCCTTGAGCAACAAAGCACTGTTTTGGATTACTGAAGTACTGAAAAATGTCCATGTCCGTGCTACAGCTTCCATTCGACTTGGTCACCGTAATGGGAATTTTGTAACTAAAAGAGGATTTAGTGAAGGGTGATTCATACCGTAGAAATTACTCTCAGCAGCCCGAAAGAAATGTTTCATATCCTTAAATTGGGAAAAAGTAGTAGGAATGTGTTAATGAAACACATGTAAACCGTCTTTCTTTTTCTGGTGGCATTTTACTGACCCATTAAATCTCGAGAGTGCAGTCGCATAAATTATTTCTTCTTCTTCTTCTTCTTCTTCTTCTTCTTCTTCTTCTTCTTCTTATATTTTGGCCGTATACTTGTCGGCCATCGTCAGGGCAAGTCGGCAGACTGGAGCTACAGTACTTGCTACGTTACTTGCACGTAAGATCCAGAGACTTTAGTCGACAACAAAGAATATACATATTAAAGAAAGCGCCGTATTCCATGTATTGTACTGGTTGAAACCGCTATGCCTGTTAATTTTAGCTACTTCTTTCAACAGCAAGTCCCAAAAGAATGAAGCCTACGCTAGAATTTTGACATTCTCCTACCGCGAGAGACGTTCATCGGCGTCAGAGAGTATACGTGAAGTGAATCTGCGGTTTAAAGGACGGACCAAGTACTGTAGGTTCAGTTTGTAGGCTCATTCTCAAGATGGACGAAAGGTATAGGCCTACTGCCAAAGAAGAAGAAGAAGAAGAAGAAGAAGAAGAATTTATACGAGTGAACTCCCAAAACTTAATGTGTCAGTTATTTGCCTCTAGCGCACATGAACTTTAACAACGCATGGAAGAATTTAATAAAGGAACCATGAAGCTATCACGATAAAGCTAAAACATATAACCAACGCATCGAAAAGCAAATACTACAAATTAAGAATGACGTCACAGAAGCAGTTACTGAATTTTTTTATTTAGTGCAGCTGAAAACAACGACTGAATGGACGAGACAACAAATGAAATACACAGAAGAGTAAAAATTAACAGGAAAGCTTTTGGTAAACTAAACAGAATTGTCAAAATCGGGATTCCGACGTGTCTGAAACGAGGATTTACAGACATCGATTGTTACCAGTTTTGACTTATGCAGTGAGAGATGTACTTTTAATGCGAATGTCGTTACATAATTGTGAGTTTCTCACTGAGCGATGGAGAGATAGCAAAACAAATAAATGAACCAGGAAGCAGAGTGGGGAGAAAGACGTAATTATGACTGCAATGAGAATGAAATGGAGGTGGGTGGGAAGCTGATGTACCCTGGCGATGGATGGTAGATGGATGGAGGAAGTTCTTTGTAGAATTCCAAGAGCCGAGAAAAGGCAGAAACGACAACGTAATGGTATGTAGGTAGATAGACGTCTTTAAGATACATGGATAGGTATCGTAATGCATGGAAAAGTGCAGCGTAGGCCTTTTTCCAGCGGTGGATGTAAAATGGATTTGTTAAATTAATGAAAATTGATCCTGTGTGCAGCGTAAACGATCGCCTGCCAGTGAAACGCGCGCAAAGGTGCTCCGCAATAAGATGGCTAGAAATGAGCCAGTTAAAACGCCATATTCTTCTTAAGTCTCCGCGCCTGGATGCTGGCTGAAAGAAGTGTAACTCGCTTTTACAGCAGCCGCTTTCGCTCTATTTCCTTTTGTTCTCCCTGCAGCTTAATCATTCAGATGTTTTTTTGATTGATAACGTCTCAGTATTTCTGACACGTTGCTTCGATTGCTTCACTTGCGACATAGGTAAATTACACGTGTCGACTGTAATCTGTACAAAAATAAAAATAGGTCCCGTTCTCGAGTTCTCACCAAGTTTTTCGGGAGATTTTAAGGCAAATGCTGAAATTTGAAATACGCTCCCAAAACTTGGAGACTAGATAGTCGCGTGTTTGGTTGGCAAGACCGTGACACTACTATGAGTCAGAACTCTACCTTTAGGGATAGAGAACGAAAAGTACCGAAGAATAAAAAAGGAAGTGTCTCTGCACGTACGCCTGTCGGGATTTGATCCGCCTTTTCTGTTCGTTTAACTCCCCAGTGGGGATTGACGCCTGGTTCCCTGTTCGGTTATCCGGCAGATTTCTTCCACGGACGAATGTATAAATTTTAATTTCTCTGTTATCTGTTACGGTCTTTTGCATCGTGTCAACTTTTTCTCTGTGGGCAGGTGACTCGTGAATAAAAGAAGGGGAAAAGAATGGGCCCGCAAAATTACAGACTTGTATCCTTAACATCGGTGTGCTGCAGAGTTCTTGAACATATTCTGAGTTCGAATATAATAAATTTCCTGGAGACCGAAAAGCTTCTGTCCACGAATCAAGCACGGTTCTAGAAAACATCGCTCGTCCGATAGTCGGCTTGCCCTTTTCTCACATGATAAACTGCGAACTACAGGTGAAGGGCAACAGGCAGATTTCATATTTCTAGATTCTGAAAAGCATTTGACACGGTGCCCCACTGCAAACTGTTAACAAAGGGTCGACCATATGGAATAGGATGGCTCTGAGCGCTATGCGACTTAACTTCTGAGGTCATCAGTCGCCTAGAACTTAGAACTAATTAAACCTAACCAACCTAAAGACATCACACACATCCATGCCCGACGCAGGATTCGAACCTGCGACCGTAGCGGTCGCTCGGTTCCAGACTGTAGCGCCCAGAACCGCACGGCCACTCCGGCCGGCTGGAATAGGATCTCCGATAGGTGAGTGGCTCGTAGATTTCCTAAGTAATAGAACCCAGTATGTTGTCGTCGACGGCGAATGTTTACGAAAGACAGGGGACAAGGATATGGTGAGCAGTGCGCCAGGGAAGTGTGATAGGAGGGCTATTATTTTCTACGTGCATACAGTAAGTGACCTGGCGGACAGGTTGGGCAGTAATCTGCGGCGGTATGCTGATGATGCTGTGGTGTGCGGGAAGGTATCGAAGTTGAGTGAATGTAGGAGGATACAGGATGACTTAGACAAAATTTCTAGTTGCTTCTAAATGTAGAGAAATGTAGGTTAATGCGGATGAGTAGGAAAAACAAACCGGTAATGTACGGACACAGCATTAGCAGAGTACTGCTGGACATAGTCACGTCGTTTAAATATCTAGGTGTAATGCTGCAAAGCGATATGAAATGGAACGAGCATGTGGGAATTGTGTTAGGGAAGGCGAATGGACAGTTTCGGTTTATTGTGAGAATTTTAGGAAAGTGTGGTTCGTCTGTAAAGGAGACCGCGATAGGACGCTAGTGCGACCAATTCTTGAGTACTGCGGAGTGTTTGGGATCTGCACCAAGTCGGATTAAAGGAAGACACTGAAGGAATTCAGGGGCGGGTTATTAGATTTGCTACTGGCAGGTTCGAACACCATGCAAGTATTACGGAAATGCTTCGGAAACTCAAACGGGAATCTCTGGGTGGAAGGCGATTTTCTTTTCCAGGAACGCTAATGAGAAAATTTAGAGAACCAGCATTTGAAGTTGACTGCGGAGATAAGATACGAGAATTATTGGCTCATACGGAGCCATACAAACAATCGTTTTTCCACACACTATTTGCAAATGGAAGAGGAAAGGCCGGCCCCTGTGGCCGAGCGGTTCTAGGTGCTTCATTCCGGAACCGCGCTGCTGCTACGGTCACAGGTTCGAATCCTGCCTCGGGCATGGATGTGTGTTGGTTAGGTTTAAGTAGTTCTAACTCTAGGGACTGATGACCTCAGATGTTAAGTTCCATAGTGTTTAGAGCCATTTGAACAGGAAATAAAATGATTAGTAGTGGTACAGGGTACCCTCCGCCATGCACAGTATGGTGGCTGGCGGAGTACGTACGTAGACGTAGATATGTAGGAGGTATTACGCAGAGCAGTCAGCTTAACCGCTCGACAGCCACTTTTTTCCCGAGCAAGAAGTATACTTATCTTAATTAATGTCGCAGTCAGATAGAACAACATGAAAAAATGATTCCTTTGTCTCGTTTTCAAACGCGAGGAGGGTTGGGACATACAGGTTTATTCGTTAAGTACATCTGGGGTTTCAAAAGACAGTGCAGAAACTAAAAGACATACAGGAAACAGACAGATATCACTGGATAGAGCCTCTCTCCAAGTTTGTAACTCACATTACAGGTGTTAAATATGAGCCCTGTTTGTACCGCGGTAAACGTCAATAGGTGCGTGTAGTTCATTGACACAAATTGTCCGGGTAGGCGCGATAGCAGCCCGCATTACAAATTTGCTCGTTGGGTTGCCTATCATCAGGCGCCAGCTAATACAATTCTATAATACGGAGCAGAGGGTTAACAATGGAACCTCAAGAGAGCGCAGTCTAGGCGCAGTATAGAGGAGTTCTGCCAACGATTAGCAGGCTTCCCGCTACCAATGGACATTGATACACAGCAATAGCATGCACGAAATTCCTGCTAGTTTTGTGATAGCCTGTCGTGGGACACATACGTCCCGGTGGTAGAAAGAGGGTTAAACAGGTTTTTCTTTTGAATCTGTTAACTCGATTACGAAACGCAGGACGCTCCAGTACTGATGTATCAATTCAGCTTATTTTTATCAAAAGATTTGCCTCACAACAGGGCACTCGATTGTCTCCCCAGCTCAAAGTCTACAATTTTCACTCTGTGCGTTTTGGCAGACATTTTACACACATGTTACAAACTGAACGAATACACACGAAAATAGAGGCTAAACATGTTATGGTTTACTAATATCAGAATACCACAAAATCACAGTTACGCATTCGTATTTAGAAACTGCTTAGAACACAAAGTAGCGTAACAGGCGCTCATTGGTAACCTCAAAGATGAACACAACTATGAGCGAATATAAAATTTTTCTTTTACAACAAAGTTAATTGCGAAATATGAACGCAACATTTGAAAAGTTGGAAGTGTCTCTCTCTCTCACAGGAAGTGAATGTTGGTCAAACTAGTTATCGAAGATTACTGATAACGACCTACCATAGTCCAAGTCAGTTTCTAAAACAATAACCAACAGAAACATTGGTTTCCTGTCTGCATTCCATTCTTCCTTTACTCTTTCCCCTGCAGTGAATTAATATGCACTATACATCCACGACTTTTTGACATAGTAGCTTAGTTTTCCCGATAGGATGGGACATAATTCCATGCATCTCCGCTACCTGGAAGAGATTGGAACCCTTTACCAAAGCGGTATCTTGCCCAAACACACAATTTCAAACATCACTGAACACACAGTAACTGATTTCGTAAGTTGACAACGAGATTGAGTCTGAATGAACTACCCAGCATTGCTGACGAAGATACTGTAAGAACTTAAGAGCGCCACGACGGACTTCGTATACACCAACCGGAAGATCAGGTGAAAAAAGATGCGACATGACACAATAGAAATGACAGCAGTCCTGAAGCAATAGTGCTGTTTCGCAGTTGAAATGAAGCCTGTGTCAGAGATTTGCGAGGTGGACGGCGCGTGGTCGCCTACCTGACAGCTGCAGGAATGCGCGAGTCAGAGTTGATCATCGACTGAGTAGCTGTGAGCGCGACGCCGAACTGAGCGGCTCGGCTCGCGCCAGGCACTCATATCGCGCGCCGGCTCCCCACCGCGCATGCGCAGCAGACCAGGCCTCAAGGTCGTCGCGCAGCGCCGCAGCGCAACATGCGAAATCTCGTCCGCCGGGAAGCACCCCAGCGTCACCTGTTTTTCGTACCCTTTGCTGGCAGGTAGTCCGCAGGCGTTCGGTTTAGCCGCCTCAGCAATGGAGCGCGTCGTTGTCCTCTAGAACAGTGGAGGTAATTACCCCCCCTTACATTTTCTGGGGGGGGGGGGGGGGGGAGAGGGAACTAAACGATTCTATTCTGTTCTGTTCTATTCTGTTTCAATCATGAAACTAAATAATTTTCAAAAGGTCATCGTTATTATTACACTTTTCTAAGACTCTAACACTCATTATATAAGTCATTGACAATTACTTTTTTCAATTAGTAGCATTAATGCGGTGGAGGTTACATAGTCCACTCACTACACAGATATGGTGCGCTTTGTCCCAAGTAAGACATCTACGTAACAAATGCTGAATATCTCAAGAAAATGTCTTCTGCAAGTTGTAGATAGTGCCTGTAGTAGTCCACAAATTGCTCCATTACTCCCTTCGAAACAGATAAGTGAATTAATTGAAAGTACGACAAAGCAGTAACTACATAAGGGCTACGACAGTGCTGTACACAGTATATTATTATTACTGTTAGTGGTTGTGTTCAGACACAAAGCATCAGCAGCCTGAAGTCTTCCAATTTCTGCCAGTTCAGAAGTAAGCAGTGCAGCAATGAAGTTATTTACGAACAGTAAGTATAGTGCCTACATTTTAACTTGGTTGATTTTAAGTGGGATTGCA
The DNA here is from genome assembly GCF_023864345.2 of Schistocerca serialis cubense. Lineage (NCBI taxonomy): Eukaryota > Metazoa > Arthropoda > Insecta > Orthoptera > Acrididae > Schistocerca > Schistocerca serialis. The sequence goes on from NC_064640.1 coordinate 620,834,694, forward strand.
GTGTGCAGGTCAAGCAAGTGCCACAACGGAGAGGTGTCATGTAGGGGAAGCATGTTTTGTAAAAAGTGTCTACCGTCACTGTGAGTAGTTAGCTTTCTTATGTGAGAAGGAGTTGTGGGTAGCACTTGTAATGCACCACGAATCCTTCGTCATTCATACTAACAATGTCCCTCCCCCCCCCCCCCCCTCTACATACATACACAAACTAATTATCATTCATCTCTCATCATTTTAAAAGAAAAGTATTTCATTGTACCGGTTTAGTTGCGTGCTAAAGTTGGTGTGTGTGTGTGTGGGTGTGTGTGTGTGTGGTTTTTCTGGGAGGGGAGGGGGGGGGGAACAGCATTCGGCAAGGGGGGGGGGTTGCACTCAGAGGTAATGGTCTAAGAAAGATTGGGAAGCATTCCTCTAGAGGCTAGAGAATTCTTTTAGAGCTCAGGTGCTTGGAATGAGCCACGTACACAACTTCTTCGCCAATTCCATTAATTTTTGACAGCTGACCAATCATTTTACCAATATCAAGTAACTAGGGATGCAAGGGAGCTTCGCCTCAGACTCCTAAAGGTCAGAAACAGGTGAGAACTCAGGGTTCGGTGCTGGATGGGAGAGGGGGAAGGGGGAAAAGGGGTGATGGTGACGATGTTGGTTTATGGGGCGCTCAACATCGTGGTCATCAGCACCCATATAAGTTCCCATACTTTCCATTTCCAGTCTCGCCACGTCTCGAACGATGATGAGGACAACACAAACAAAAGGGGGACAATCACAGTTTCTTACTATCTGTCCCCTCCTCCACCAAATATAATTTGCCGTAGTGCCTTTTATTATTGGACACATAGGCCTAATAATAACAATAAAATAGACATTTTCATATAGTAATAATTATTCGTTTACGTCAGTAACCCATAAATCGTCTTAGCCCTAACTTCCAAGGAACTTCAGTTCACAGAAATATATCATGTGAAAATCGTTGGTCTAAACCATCTGAAAAGGGTGTCATGCAACTGATTTAAGAAATGAAATAGCAACTAACTCTCACAAGTTTAACAAAAATGTTTCAAATGGCTCTGAGCACTATGGGATTTTGACGCCCCAACAAGAAAACGAGGAAGATCATAGAAATGAGGTACAGTAGAAGCTACTGAATCTAGCATTAACTTTGAAACTGTAACAATAATAGGTAAAAGAAATATCTAATTTTTGTTATCAAATACATTAACGAAAAGAAATCGCAATTTCAAGAAGAAGTTGTATGGCGTAAACGAATGTTAGTAGGCATATTTCTACATGTGAAAGAATTCTATTCAAATTTCAGACCAATTGCAAAAGAGTGGCGCTAGTAGCGACACTATGAAGATGCAAATCAGGATTGCGTTAAACAGACGTTGTAACGATGGTGAGCGTTAGTTACCTTTGACACTGAACGTGCTGAGTTGATTATAGTCAAGAATGCATTTAAGGCGACGAAGATGCCATTATCGACACGTCACTAACTTTGAACGAGGTCGTGTAATAGGGCTACGAGAAGCTGGATGTTCCTTCTGGGATATTACAGAAATACCTGGGAAGAATGAAGCCACTGTGCACGATTGCTGACACGAGAATGTACCGACGCTGGAAGACCGGGCTCTGGACGGCAACGTGTCACTACCGAGAGGGGAGCCCATCGTGTACGGCGTATGGCTCTGGCGCATCGTACTGCAGCTGCAGCAGCAGTCTGAGCAGCAGTTGGCGCCACAATGACACAACAACTGTTACAAATTGGTTACTACAAGAATATCTTCGAGACAGACGCCCTGTTGCGTGCATTCCACTGACTCCAAACTACAGCCATTTGGGACTTCAGTGGTGTCAAGCGAGAGCTCATTGAAGAGCAGGGTGCAGATCTGTTGTGTTTTCTGATGAAAGCCGGTTCTGCCTCGATGCCAATGATGGCCGTGTGTTGATTAGGAGGTGGTCTGTTGAGGGCCTGTACCCAACTCGTCCGCATGCTCGACACTCTGGACGTATACCTGGAGTTATCTGGGGTGCGACTTCATATGAAAGCAGCAGCAGCAGCAATCTCGTGGTTATCCCCCGCGTCCTAACTGCAAATTTTGTACTTAAGTGTGCGGATTAGACCTGTTGGGCCACCATGCATGAACAGCGTTCCATGGGGTGTTCTCCAACAGGATAACGGTCGCCCACACGCCGCTGTTGTAACCTAACATGCTCTACAGAGTGTCCACATGTTGTCTTGGCCTGGTCGATCACCAGAAGTGTCTACAATCGAGCACATATGGGACACCATACACAAACAGCATTGACTGTCCCTGTATTGACCGACCAAATGCAACATGCATGGAACTCCATCCCACAAACTGAGATCTGGCACTTGTTTACACAATTCGTGCATATTTACATTCAGTATTCTGCCGGTTGTACAGGTTATTAATGAATCAGCAATTCACGTTTGCAATGGCTTGTCTCGCGTTAAAATTAAGGTGTGATCTTCCAGTATTAATCACTTAAATATGTTACCTAGACAAATGTAGTTCCGAAATTTCATGACACTACATTAATAATTTTTTTTGTGTTGCAACTTTTTCCGGCAATGTATTTTAATGAGCTGCAATGGTGACAATGATAATGACAGCACTAGAGCTAAGAAATAACTTCTCGACAACTTCTCTTGAAGGGAAAGATTGCACAATGACTGCTACAGATTAAAATGTATTCCTATGTTGAAGGATCCTTACTCGTGCTGGAAAACAAATCACAAATATATCATCACATAGTGCGACCAATTTTGTCTCTTTCGCCGGGGTCATTGGCAAATGAACAAATTTTTGGTGGAGCAGCGTTAATGTACGATCCCTTAAAAAAATGACTGAAAGGGTGCGAAGCCATAAGTTACTTTACACGCAAATGTATTTGATTGACGGTTCAGCTAAACTGAAATTTAATAATTTACGTTTTTTAACAAAGATATAATGAAAGTTACTATTCACTAGAAGTAACTTTTAACTGAAAGTAACTTTTCAGTATTAGAATCACTTGCTCTGCTTTGCTTAATTTTCACTGTACCTTTTTATCGATACTGCCCATCTCCTCCTGCTCCTCTCTCTGTCCATATCCTCCTTTCCCTCTCTCTGTCCTTTCCCATCTCTGTCCTTTCCCATCTCTGTCCATCTCCTCTTCTCCCCTCTCTCTGTTCATTTCTCCCTCCCCCACATCTGCCCATCCCCCCCCCCTCCTCCTCCTCCTCCTCCTCCTCCTCCTCCTAACTGTGCCTTCCCCCTCAATGTCTGTCCATTTCTCGTTCTCCCTTCTCTCTCCACGTTATCACGCTCACCCCAATAGGAGGCTAGTGGTTCTTATCATTACCGAATTTTTATTCAGATTGTACCTAATATCTGCACCAAATTTGATTTAAATCGTTCCAGGGGTTTAGGATGAGCTTTTTACCTGCGGCTTTGCTCGCCTACGCACATGCCAAATACATTTTACCTAAGTTTCACATATTTCAGGCTTATTTTTACGCATTTCTCTTGCATGTCTAGCTAATGTCGCCCTGCAGTTTCATTTTCGTGCAGCTTAATTTTTATGACGTCGTACCTCCTGAACTATTAGCTGTACAATGATATAATTTTATACACACATCAGTGATATAAATGCTTGGTGTCTGCGAAATGTGCTGCGAGTAGGGTTAGCAGTAAAGAAGTGATAATTTAAAACGTCATGCATGATGCGGCAGTTTTTTCTTGCGTTTCAGTATTTGACGTCATATCTCCTGAACTATGTGTGGTACTAGGATATATTTTTGTATGTACACTCAGCGGCGAATGTACATACTATCTTCGAGAAATACTGCGAATAGAGTTAGTGGCAACAAAGCAATAAATGTAAACGTCTTGCATGACGCCGTATCTTTCTAGCAAAAAATGGCTCTGAGCACTATGGGACTTAACATCTATGGTCATCAGTCCCCTAGACTTTAGAACTACTTAAACCTAACTAACCTAAGGACATCACACAACACCCAGTCATCACGAGGCAGAGAAAATCCCTGACCCCGCCGGGAATTAAACCCGGGAATATCTTTCTAGCATTTACTGTTTATGACGACGTATTTCCTGAACTAAGTGCCGTACAATGATGTAATTTTTTTGGGACATCCAGTGATCTATGTGAATACCGTCTGTAAAATGTGCCATGAATAAAATTTGTGCTAAAGAAGTCATAAATTTAAACGTCATGCTTCATGTGACAGTTTTACTGCATGAAGAGCGAAAATGTAGTAAGCGACAAACTTTTTTTTCTTTTCGTCATTTCGGGATAGTCGCCAGCAAGAAAAAGTTTCATAAAGGTTTGAAATTGTGTGCGAAGTTTGTTGCAAGTACCTAAGTGCTATCATTGTCGAACGCTGGGTAACTAAAATATGGGTAACCTCGCGTCGTGGGCTACACTGTTTTCTCACCCTCACACCATTAATAGGTGGATGGTTTTTACCCTCTCAGTGATCCTTTCGAGACAGAAACAATGTATGTACCAAGTTTGGTTGAAATCAGTCCAGTGGCTTAGGAGGAGATGTGATACATACATACATACATACATAGGTAAATACATACATTTTTATAATTTATATAGACAAATTGAAAATTTTATAGAGTGTTATTGTTATTCAGAATAATAAAATACCATCTCCGACTTCGATAAAACAATTGCCCAGCGACCGAAACAGACTTTGGATCCGATAAAACCACCTGTGTTGCATACCTACTGCACGCAGCAGAACAGTTGGAATGGATGCGTTTTGGTGATACGGAGGGAAGTTTACATCCACATCTTAGCTCCGCAGACTACCGTAAGGTGTGTGGCGGAGGAGACAAAGCGTACCTCCTTTTTTCCCCTTTCCATTCGCGAATGGTACGTTTAAAAAAGTACTGTTGCCAGCTCTCTGTACAAGTCACAGTTTCCCCACGCGAGCTGTAGGCCAAATTATAACAAATAATACGTTACGTGACCCGTTTTGCATCGTGGAGTCTCAGAATTTCACATGGTTTTCCAAGATACAAAACGGCTTTCTCTATTGTAGCGTCTTCCACTGCATTTCGTTGAGCACTGCTGTGGCACTAGCGCGATGACTAAACGAACCTCGAGCCGAAGCGCACTGCTTCCTCTCTTCCATTAATGCAACCTCCTAAGGCTCCCAAACTTTTAAACAATACTAAAAAACTGGTCGACTGAGCGAGGTGGCGCTGTTGTAAAGAAGCAGCAATTCAAATCCATCCAAGTTTAAGTTTTCCGTGGTTCCTATGAAAAAAAGACAGCCGATTTCCTTCCCCATCCGAACTGGCGCTCAGTCTCTAATAACCTCGTCGTCGATGGGTCGATAAACCCTAATCTTCCTTCCTTCCTTTTGTATTTCGATACAACCGTCTTGCATGCCTCCATGTGTGTTGGAATGACTCGAAAAAAACACAAGTAACCCGCACTCGTCTTTGTGGCAGCGACCTAGTATTAATTGTTTCCGGAAGATGAGCAAATTCTTACGCATATTCACCCATTGAAAGAATCAAGTTGATTTTCACTTGCTTCTATTCCCCGTCATTATGGCTTACGTGCACGTTTTGAAAGTAAGTAATGCAATGTGACATTCTTAAATATAGATTTTGGACAAAATAATGTGGTAATATGGAGGAGAGACCGTTACAATTCAAGGTCCCGTCAACCGCGTAGTCAGACAAATTTCTCGGTGTGGACATTTTTCGCAGCAACTATGTAAATATTGGTTCATAAAGGAGACCTTTTCCTTGCTGCAATATTAGTATTTCATTTCTCAGACGCGTTTCATATTTTATACGAAAGAGACCTTCAATGGATACCCTGGAATAGTAAACAGTTCTGTTTTTACATACATTAAAAATACATTGAAAACAGTTCACGGTCTATTTTTTTACCTACTCTAAGTACCATTTTATTTATGTAAAAATTAAGTCTTCTTGCCCTTCATATAAAAGGCCCCTAGAAAATTTAATACTAGTATTGCAGCAAGGAGAAACGTACTGTTTACAGACATAATCATTAGAGACGGTTTGACACCTCATATCGGTGATGGTTGTGGCAAGGCAGTTGACCTTAGCCTTTTTCAGGGAACCATCCCGGCATTTGCATAAGGGAGCTACGCAAAACATTTATAAGCATGACCAAAACGAATGTTTGGACATCGCACCTCCGTCAACGATAGTAAGTGAGACTTTCTACAATCTCTCAAGAAACTGGACAATGTTTAAGACTAGGGAAAACCTGTCGGTTTATCTACATTCAGCTAAAACCAGTTTTTTACATTACTGCCTTGTTACTGCGGGAATTATTATTTTGAAATACTCAATCCCCTGTTTGGAACTGGGTGAGCCTGGTATCAGACTTACCTTTACGGAAATTACCAGTTACCGCCGTTCTCATTAAGCCCTGAGGTCACTGATCCTCCACGTTTGGGAGATGACATCACGGCAGATCAACATAACACAACAGGACGATCACAGACGTTGCACTTGCTCTTCGAAGCTTTTCCAGAGACATTGCTACACGAGGAGAAACAGAAAGACAATATAACTGTGTTACGAGAAAGGTAATTTCGAACAGTGATATTTTTAAATCAGGTTAGCCGAGCGGTCTAAGGCGCTGCAGTCACGGACTGTGCGACTGGTCCCGGCGGAGGTTCGAGTCCTCCCTCGGGCATGGGCGTGTGTGTGTGTGTGTTTGTCATTAGGATAATTTAGGTTAAGTAGTGTGTAAGCTTAGGTACTGATGACCTTAGCAGTTAAGTTCCATAAGTTTTCACACACTTTGAACTTTTTTTTTTTAAATCAGGGTTTCCGTATTACTTGTTCAGTCCGTGTAGCGCAGGTCGGATAAGCGGTCTGGAAACTCAATTTGGACAGTTTTGTGTAAGTAACTATCGCGGACAATCCCTGATGACGAATACGTCTAATTTTCATAAACGGATTTGTTTGACACACGAACGAGTTGCAAAATGTAAACTTTCACGGCGGGAAATGTCACAATTAATAAAATGTTCTGTGCTATTATGTTGTGGTCGAATGGATTTCACATTAATGTGAAATCCATTCGACTATAGCATAATAGGTCGGAACATTTTATTAATTGCCACAGTTAAGTGTCACTCATATGTTGACAAGCCTCAACGGGCAGGCGCTTGAAGAAAGGAGGGAACAGAAAAAGCTACATCTACATCTAAATCTACATTTATACTCCGCAAGCCACCCAACGGTGTGTGGCGGAGGGCACTTTACGTGCCACTGTCATTACCTCCCTTTCCTGTTCCAGTCACGTATGGTTCGCGGGAAGAACGACTGTCTGAAAGCCTCCGTGCGCGCTCTAATTTCTCTAATTTTACATTCGTGATCTCCTCGGGAGGTATAAGTAGGGGGAAGCAATATATTCGATACCTCATCCAGAAACGCACCCTCTCGAAACCTGGCGAGCAAGCTACACCGCGATGCAGAGAGCCTCTCTTGCAGAGTCTGCCACTTGAGTTTATTAAACATCTCCGTAACGCTATCACGGTTACCAAATAACCCTGTGACGAAACGCGCCGTTCTTCTTTGGATCTTCTCTATCTCCTCCGTCAAACCGATCTGGTACGGATTCCACACTGATGAGCAATACTCAAGTATAGGTCGAACGAGTGTTTTGTAAGCCACCTCCTTTGTTGATGGACTACATTTTCTAAGCACTCTCCCAATGAATCTCAACCTGGTACCCGCCTTACCAACAATTAATTTTATATGATCATTCCACTTCAAATCGTTCCGCACGCATACTCCCAGATATTTTACAGAAGTAACTGCTACCAGTTACAATAAAGGATCCTTCTTTCTATGTATTCGCAATACATTACATTTGTCTATGTTAAGGGTCAGTTGCCACTCCCTGCACCAAGTGCCCATCCGCTGCAGATCTTCCTGCATTTCGCTACAATTTTCTAATGCTGCAACTTCTCTGTATACTACAGCATCATCCGCGAAAAGCCGCATAGAACTTCCGACACTATCTACTAGGTCATTTATGTATATTGTGAAAAGCAATGGTCCCATAACACTCCCCTGTGGCACGCCAGAGGTTACTTTAACGTCTGTAGACGTCTCTCCATTGATAACAACATGCTGTGTTCTGTTTGCTAAAAACTCTTCAATCCAGCCACACAGCTGGTCTGATATTCCGTAGGCTCTTACTTTGTTTATCAGGCGACAGTGCGGAACTGTATCGAACGCCTTCCGGAAGTCAAGAAAAATAGCATCTACCTGGGAGCCTGTATCTAATATTTTCTGGGTCTCATGAACAAATAAAGCGAGTTGGGTCTCACACGATCGCTGTTTCCGGAATCCATGTTGATTCCTACATAGTAGATTCTGGGTTTCCAAAAACGACATGATACTCGAGCAAAAAACATGTTCTAAAATTCTACAACAGATCGACGTCAGGTCTATAGTTTTGCGCATCTGCTCGACGACCCTTCTTGAAGACTGGGACTATCTGTGCTCTTTTCTAATCATTTGGAACCCTCCGTTCCTCTAGATACTTGCGGTACACGGCTGTTAGAAGGGGGGCAAGTTCTTTCGCGTACTCTGTGTAGAATCGAATTGGTATCCCGTCAGATCCAGTGGACTTTCCTCTATTGAGTGATTCCAGTTGCTTTTCTATTCCTTGGACACTTATTTCGATGTAAGCTGAGAAAGATACGAAGAGCAAATTATTCCACCATTTACGATGGACGACGAGTACTCAAGACTTTATCCTCAATATTAATCATAGTCTAGGCACCAATAATTTTGATTGTTTGGGATAGCCATGATAGTAACACAAGTGACAAAGTACTCTACCAGATATCTATGGAATGTAAGCGCCGGAATTCAGAGGTTAATTTATAAGTAGTTTGTTTCCTCTAATGAATCGTGAGGGTGGTTTTGCTACGTTTTGCGTGTGAAGTGACAACACTGTCAGGTGACTACGGAATAAAATAGTTCTGTGAATCTACAGGAATCCATCATCTACATTCCAAATGTCCGTGGCTTCGATCCCCAGTTAGCTCTAGGATTTTTTAAGATGCTTATTGTTTCTTTCAACTCTGGTAATGATTTGGGTACGTGAAATATCGTACGTTGCCCAGTGGTTCGAAGAGTGTGTTAAATTGTTGGAGCCCCTATAAATGACAGAGTACGCCAGTTGAAAGGTCGGATGCAAGCAGTAGGACTATGTATAGTAAAATACGGCGATCATCACACCAAACTTCGGTTTTAATTGATTTTAAATAAAGATTTTTTGTCAGGGCTCAGGTCGTGTCACATATGGGATTAGCTCCCATACAATTACACTACTGGCCATTAAAATTGCTACACCACGAAGATGACGTGCTACATGCGCGAAATTTAACCGACAGGAAGAAGATGCTGCGATATGCTAATGATTAGCTTTTCAGAACATTCACACAAGGTTGACGCCGATGGCGACACCTACAACGTGCTGACATGAGGAAAGTTTCCAACTGATTTCTCATACAGAAACAGCATTTGACCGGCGTTGCCTGGTGAAACGTTGTTGTGATGCCTCGTGTAAGGAGGAGAAATGCGTACCATCACGTTTCCGACTTTGATAAAGGTCGGATTGTAGCCTATCGCTATTGCGGTTTATCGTATCGCGACATTGCTGCTCGCGTTGGTCGAGATCCAATGACTGTTAGCAGAATGTGGAATCAGTGGGTTCAGGAGGGTAATACGAAACGCCGTGCTGGATCCCAACATCCTCGTATCACTAGCAGTCGAGATGACAGGCATCTTATCCGCATGGCTGTAACGGATCGTGCAGCCACCTCTCGATTCCTGAGTCAACAGATGGGGACGTTTGCAACACAACAACCATCTGCACGAACAGTTCGACGACGTTTGCAGCAGCATGGACTATCATCTCAGAGACCGTGGCTGCGGTTACCCTTGACGCTGCATCACAGACAGGAGCGCCTGCGATGGTGTACTCAACGACGAACCTGGGTGCACGAATGGCAAAACGTCATTTTTTCGGATGAATCCAAGTTCTGTTTATAGCATCATGATGGTCGCATCCGTGTTTGGCGACATCGCGGTGAACGCACATTGAAAGCGTGTATTCGTCATCGCCATACTGGCGTATCGCCCGGCGTGATGGTATGGGGTCCAATTGGTTACACGTCTCGGTCACTTCTTGGTCGCATTGACGGCACTTTAAACAGTGGACGTTACATTTCAGATGTGTTACGACCCGTGGCTCTACCCTCCATTCGATCCCTGTGAAACCCTACATTTCAGCAGGATAATGCACGACCGCATGTTGCAGGTCCTGTACGGGCCTTTCTGGATACAGAAAATGTTCGACTGCTGCCCTGGCCAGCACATTCTCCAGATCTGTCACCAATTGAAAACGTCTGGTCAATGGTGGCAGAGGAACTGGCTCGTCACAATACGCAAATCGCTACTCTTGATGAACTGTGGTATCGTGTTGAAGCTGCATGGGCAGCTGTACCTGTACACGCCATCCAAGCTCTGTTTGACTCAATGCCCAGGCGTATCAAGGCCGTTATTACGGCCAGAGGTGGTTGTTCTGTGTACTGATTTCTCAGGATCTGTGCACCCAAATTGCGTGAAAATGTAATCACATGTCAGTTCTAGTATAATATATTTGTCCAATGAAATCCCGTTTATAATCTGCATTTCTTCTCGGTGTATCAATTGTAATGGCCAGTCGTGTAATTTGAGAGTTCTTCTATTTTAATTTTCAGTGGATTTTGGTTCACTACGAATTCTTCTCAATCACTAAACGGCTCCCAGTCAGAAACTATGTCCGTTGAGATTTAATGCGTCCGTCGGTAGTCATATCTAGGGGCACCCATTCCCAGTTCCACGCATCTTGGAACCTAGTCAAGAAAAATATTAACCGACGAGGACGGATCATTCTAACAGGAACACATTTAGCCAGCAGTCAGTAGTAACACAAGTGCCAACCACTGTCCACGGGCAAATAACTGAAGACGATACTGGGTAAATGTAATAACGCGGTGCCCAATTTAGCACGGGTTTCAGTCGCCACCCATGGTGTTCTCTCCGCGGAGAACCCTTAACGCGTTACTTCAGCTACACGTCCTTGCTGCTAAATGTTCCACAACCAACATGTGTGAGATTCGGTATTCCACAGACAAACGTGACGCGCGGGATTAGCCGAGCGGTCAGGGCGCTGCAGTCATGGACTGTGCGGCTGATCCCGGCGGAGGTTCGAGTCCTCTCTCGGGAATGTGTGTGCGTGTGTGTGTGTGTTTGTCCTTAGGATAATTTAGATTAAGTAGTGTGTAAGCTTAGGGACTGATGACCTTAGCAGTTAAGTCCCATAAGATTTCACACACATTTGAACAAACAAACGTAGGGAGAGATGTCATTAGAGCTGCGCAAGGGCCTTATCATGGCTGCAAAGGGCTCTCGGATACTAATGAATTTTATTTATTTATTTATCGTATAACACATGGCAGCAGCACATATGAACAAAGTAAGAAACAAAAATACTAATGTGCAACGCATATAATACAACATTAAAGACATCATAAGTGAGTCACAACAAAAACACAGAATTAAGATATGTAACATGAGAGACTAGTAGTTGACTACACATCTAAGTCCAGATCAGTATCCAATTCATAGCCTAAGGTGTAGCTTCTATGAAGTCCTCAGCTGATCCACCACATAGAGCACACTTTTATGATATGGTCCTGGGTCTGCTCAGGTGCTCCACAGTCGCAACTTGGGCTGACCACAAGTCTCCATTTACAATGCGTAGCCTCGCATCTTGTGTGACCGCTTAATGATTGATTGAGTCGAGTATTTTCTACGGACGTTGAACCTTTGCAGTGCTTTTGAGCAACCAGTTATGAGATGATTAGTAATAACTGATGAATTAAGATAGGTAAGATACACTGTTCTTTCTACTGACGCATAGTGAGGAGAGCCTAGAGTTTGCAGAGGATGTCAACAAAACAAAGATACATAACATATATTCAGTGCAGAACCTAATATAATAGTGTTCTTCCCACAAATCCTAAGTGATATAGATCTCAAGTATGTGAAATAAGTCAAATATTTCGAACACTTTTCATTTACAAACTGAACAAAACTACTCATAAACATGCAAATGTATACAAAAGTCAATGCCAAATGTAAAAAATGTTTTTTGAGGTGATTTACGGAAACTGAGTCACATCCCACGCTTTACTTCAGCGGAAGCCTCTGTCAACTCGGCTACAAATCTTAAAACTTGTAAACCATCAGTTTTGCCGAGAAAGCTTAAGAGATATGCTATTTACGACAAATTTCACTAAGGAGTAAATGTGGTGTCACCGCCAGACACCACACTTGCTAGGTGGTAGCTTAAATCGGCCGCGGTCCATTTAGTACATGTCGGACCCGCGTGTCGCCACTGTGTGATCGCAGACCGAGCGCCACCACAAGGCAGGTCGCGAGATACGGACTAGCACTCGCCCAGTTGTACGACGATTTTGCTAGCGACTACACGGACGAAGCCTTCTCTCATTTGCCGAGAGACAGTTAGAATAGCCTTCAGCTAAGTCCATGGCTACGACCTAGCAAGGCGCCATTAGCCTTACATAGTTTGATAGTTATCGTATGAAATGTCTCATCACGAATGCTGTATTCACATGAAGGAATAAAAGTTAAGTATTCGAGGAGCTGCATACTTTTCTTATTAGCATTCACTACTTATCCTGTTCCAGAATTCACGCCCGTCTGCGTTAGATAGCGTGCATTTCGGCCTCCTCTATCTACAAGGTGTTGGCACATTTGCCAACACATCAGTAAATATGCTGAGACTCGGTAGTTAGCGAATTCAGTTCTTCTGGAGGACGTTCTTGAACCTACATCGCAAGTAATTCATATTACACACTATTAGACTTGGAAAAATTTAGTTTCGTTTGAGAAATCATCACAGAATATTATACCGTACGACAATATAGAATAAAAATAAACGAAGGCCTTTCAAATTTTTTATTTTTACATAATCTACGTCAGACGACTTTTGCATGCCAAACAACATTTTGCCTAGAAGTTTCTGTAGTTCAATAACATGTCCCTCTCAACTGTATTTGTGATGAGGTCTTAATTTCAAGAATGTGACAGTGTCAACTTCTTGTAGGTCCTGAACTGTATCCTGAGTTTTCTCAAAGTTTAACTGGAAAGAACTGACTAAATTTCAGTGAATATTTAATTAACAGCCCTGTGGAAAACTAAACTCAATTTGCCATTTATCACAATGTACATATCATCTGAAAGCCAAACAAAATTAGTATCCCACAATCACACAATGTAAGTGGCCCGACACGTCAAATGACTGTCCAACCGTTTATCTCAAGAGCAAAAGTACTACTAACGATAGTATGCCATGTAAGACTACTTGCCAGTTCTTCCCGTAAGATGTTCTAAGAAACGTTGTCACTAAAACGTAACATCCAATAATTTCAAGTAAACACATTGAGAAACGCAATGTTTCGCCCACGGCAACATGGTATCTTATTCTCGTTTTAAAATATTGCAAAACATATTGAAAAATGTCATGTCTGTATCTGCGACACCGTAACATCATTAAAATTTTAACCTAAACGTTGTTTGTCCTGGCCTTTCAGAATTTTAAAATAACAGGCAGTTTTGGACCTCAAGAGACAAAATTTGAGTAACGGTATGTATAAGGCGTAAAAAACTACGCGTGCAAAATCTTAGAATTTATAGAGGAGATAAAAGAATCACTATTTTATGCGACGAATATGTCAGAGGTGCACCGTCTCCCCGGTAGAAGCTCTTGAAGATTTTTGGTGGTAGTAATGTTCAGGGACGACGTTCAAACTGCGGTGTGATGAATATTGCTTCGGAAATGGTGCTGACATCCCAATGGTTTCTTTTCGTAGTGGGGATGTGAACCGTTTGGTGTATGAGACGCTGACAGGAACTCCAGAAGAGCAGGTTGCCCGTTTAGCTGAGGCTGTAGCCATTATTTGTAAAACTCCTGATGGTTCTGAGAGTTACACAACCATTTGCACGCAATGCCAGTTGTGCATTAACATAAACGAATGAAATTTCCAACAACATCTGTAAAACAATATTCATCACACCACAGTTTGAACACCCTCTCTGAACACAGTTAGCACAAAAACTTTCATCATGGACTCCTAGCGAGGAAACGGTGCACGTGTGACACTTTCTTCTAAACTGTCAGAGCTATGAGCATTAACGAGGTGTACGAGTCATAGTGCGCAATGCGCTGTAGCAGAATCATAGTTGTTCTGCCTCTAAGCTTTCTATATGCCTTACCACACTTCCGCTTCTTGTTCTTTTTCTATCAGGTTCTGGATCCAGCATAGATTATAGCTCAATTGCACGATTATGTGTTACGCTAGGAGGAAGGGGGAGGGGAATGGTAGAAACTCTCGTCCAACTTTTGAGCATTGGTTCTCTAACAGGAGGAATCTTTGCTCCACTTACCTGTAGACCTTCAAGAAACAGGCAGTCAGCGTCCAGAGCATATTGGCGTTATAAGATGCGATGCAAGAGTATGGAATTTTGAAAATTCCGCGGTATAGAGGTTCCGTAACGAACCTTGAACCACCACGCGCACTTTGGCATATCCTATTGGCGCAGATTACGTAACGGTTGTCAACTGCGCTAGCTTCTATACATACATGTTATTTAAACATTAGGCCTACTTTCTGCGTGCTTGTTATGTACCACTCTGACGAGCCACGTCTTGAAATGTGAGAACCAAAATGCCACTGCTGAAAGATCTCACCAGCATAGGTTTTCAGTTAACATTTGGTCTGGAATGATGTATAATCATCTTCTACGGACTGCAATTTTGCCGACGCGGTTAACTGGAGTACACGCAGCACTCACAGAACTGTTTTGTGTAGTTTCAGGATTATGGAGTCTCAGAACATTTCAGTGTTGATGCTCGAGCAAAGGTAAATGGCGACTCTACATCTACATCTACATGGTTACTCTGCAACTCACTCCTAAGTGCCTGGCAGAGGGTTCACCGAACCATTTTAATACTACTTCTTTACCATTCCACTCTCGAATGGCGCGCGGGAAAAAGAAACACCTAAATCTTTGCGTTTGAGCTCTGATTTTATTATGATGATCACTTCTCCCTACTTACGTGGGTGTCAACAAAATATTTTCGCATTCGGAAGAGAAAGTTGGTGATCGAAATTTCGTAAGTAGATCTCGCCGCAAAGAAAACAGCCTTTGTTTCAGTGACTGCCACCCCAACTCGCGTATCATATCAGCGACACTGTCACCCCTATTGCGCGATAACACGAAACAGGCTGCCCTTCTTTGCACTGTTTCGATGTCCTCCGTCAATCCCATCTGGTAAGGATCCCACACCGCGCAGCAATATTCCAGCAAAAAAATGGCTCTGAGCACTATGGGACTTAACATCTATGGTCATCAGTCCCCTGGAACTTAGAACTACTTAAACCTAACTAACCTAAGGACATCACACAACACCCAGTCATCACGAGGCAGAGAAAATCCCTGACCCCGCCGGGAATCGAACCCGGGAACCCGGGCGCGGGAAGCGAGAACGCTACCGCATGACCACGAGCTGTGGACTAATATTCCAGTAGAGGACGGACAAGTGTAATGTAGGCCGTCTCTTTAGTGGGTTTGTCGCATCTTCTAAGTGTTCTGCCAACAAGGCGCAGTCTTTGTTTCGCCTCCCCCACAATATTATCTATGTGGTCTTTCCAATTTAAGTTGCTCGTAATTGTAATTGCTAGGTATTTAGTCGAATTGACAGCCCATAGATTTGTGCGATTTATCGTATACCCAAAATGTATCGGATTTCTTTTAGTACCCATGTGAATGACCTCGCACGTTTCTTTGTTTAGTGCCAGTTGCCACTTTTCGCACCATACAGAAATTCTCTCTCGATCATTTTGTAATTGGAACTGATCGTCTGATGATTTTACTAGACTGTAAATTGCAGCGCCATCTGCAGACAATCTAAGGGGGCTGCTCAGATTATCACCTGGATCATTTATGTAAATCAGGAACGCAAATGGTCTATGATACTATCTTGCAGAACGCCAGATATCACTTCTGTTCTACTCGATGATTTACCGTCTATCACTACGAACTGTGACCTCTCTGAGAGGAAATCACGAATCCATTCACACAACTGAGACGATACTCCATATGCAAGCAATTTGATTAATAGTCGCTTGTGAGGAACGGTATCAAAAGCCTTCCGAAATCTAAGAGTATGGAATCGATCTTGTTATGTATCAATAAGTCATTTTCTTCAAGGTGATTCACAATGTTCGAGTACAGTATATGCTTCAAAATCCTACTGCAAATTCAGGTCAGTGATATGGGTCTGTAATTCAACGGGTTACTCCTATTTCCTTTCTTGAATATTGGTGTGACCTGATCTACTTTCCAGTCTTTAGGAACAGACCTTTCGTCAAGTGAGCGGTTGTATATGATTGCTAAGAAAGGCGCTATTGTGTCTGCATACTCTGAAAGGAACCTGATTGGTATACCATCTGGACCGGAAGACTTGCCTTTCTTAAGTGATTTGAGTTGTTTCGCAACACCTAAGTTATCTACTTTTATGTCACTCATGCTAACAGCTGTTCTGGTTTCGAATTCTGGAATATTTACTTCGTCTTCTTTCGTGAAGGAATTACGGAAAACTATGTTTAGTAACTCCGCTGCAGTGGCACCATTATCGGTAACATTTCCATCGCTATCGTGCAGTGACGGTATTGAAAGCGAGGTCCTCGATTCGTTTTCCGATCCGGCAGATATTTTTACTCTGCCAGGAAGTTTCACTCTGGAGCAGAGTGGATACTGTCTACAAATATTAAGGCAGGAATTTCGTGGAATACTGGGTAGGCTGAGCAGGACCCACCGCGTCGCAAGTGCGATCGTCTCATTTTACTCCTTTAATTTCTTATTTTTATGCAAGAATTTCAAGAGTCTGATCCACTTTACTCCAATTGCAACTTCAGCTGAGCTGACTGCCCGACGCAGATGTGTATGTCAAAACAAATCCTTTCGCTGTCGATATATGCAGATGGTCATTGGCGGGAAGGTATTAAAAATGTGATGATACTCCAAAGAAGACTGAGTACCAGTTGTAAATTTATTCCAACGTACCATTAACAAAATATAATTTTGAGCAAATATCGATGTTCATATTCATAATTCTATGAGCGTCTCACGCACAAAATTTATGAATGAAGCGTTAAAAAGAATGTGGTCCGAAAAAAAACGATGTCCTCAATTTTTGGCCTATTGTTTTGTTTAAGTAAGTCGAGCGTCCTGAAATACCAGCAGGGATTTTTGTTAAATAAAGGAGCTCAAGAAAACACTTCTTAAAGGTATAAAAAAAAACACCTTGTAGTATAACCTAACGTACCTTCCTTGAAAATTACTTGACACTGTCAAATTATGTATTTTTTACATTTTTTTCAAAGAAATGCTTGTATATTTCTCGTTCTGCCCCATCCACGTGGCAGAATAGAATATGGACTTTTTTTGTAAAATTATTGCAGACGTTGAAATTATTAGGAATATCATCTTAAAACCAAGAAATGAATTAGTTTTATGAACAATTTAAACTAAGGAATATGAAATATTCAAAATAATCGTTAATAATAAGAAAATATTTTACTTTCTTTTTCAAATCTGTACAATTATTTTTAATGCTCAGTACAAAGTTACTGTTACTGTTTCTTCATTGAATTCCATCACTCGTTGATAAGATCTACTTTCTGGCTTGCGAATAGGTACCACCGGATGCCTAGTAATAAATTCTATAATCCAGTCCTGCCCAGCTATACAATTTTATCAGATTTGTGTAGTAAGCCATTTCTTTCTGTTAGCTGATATGCTAATGATCTGGCAATGAGATATTTCAGCGTTGGCCTGAAAAGTCTGCTCTCCACTGACTTCAGATAACGCTACCAGCTCGTCTCTGTATTCTGCAGTGAACACAATTTTAAATTTCACATCCGATTTGTCAATCTGTAATTGGGATTCCTTAGCTTTACGAAGGTATCTTTCAACACTGATTCGGGTACGGTACGTTAAACTCCTTAGATGATTTTAAGTCTCGAGCTCCAGAAGATAAAAGGACTGAAACTGCCATTTCAATTAATTTAATTTCCTTCTAACGCAAGTTCACACCATCTGGGGAAGCAAGAAAATAAAACTGAATGTGTAGTTTGAAATCTACTAATACCTGCGTCAAACAATGAAGGGGCAGAACGGGGCATTATCCCATTATGCCCCTTCGGGTTCCGCCTCAAGAGCACATTTCGGGTTAAAAACTTATGTGGAGCATAACAACTGACGGATTTCAACGTATTATGTAACTAATATATAGCTAGTGACGTGCACTTTAAGATAGCACGTAATTTAAGGACGTACAATTAAGAATTAACGGCTTATGTCGCGTTTAAATTTACTGAAAGTTGTAAAAACGCAACTGGAAACGTGAAGGACAAGCGTTCACTTACAAGTCGCTTTCGAAGCCAACTCAAAATGGGTGTCACATTTTCCCTTCCATTCAGAAACGTAGCTGTACGTCTTTACAGTAGGTTGCAGCACTCTACAGGCTAGAAACAGAACAATTCTGTTGTGCCCCGGGTTCCACTAAATGATATGGATAAAGTGTGGCTAAATTATTTCAGTTCCACTGGTATCCGTCGTCATATTTTATGCTGAACTGGTTTTATGGTGAAGCGAAATTGTTTTTGTTAAAGCTGTGGCTGTTTTTATGAAAATCAGCATAAACGAGTGTGTCAGAAGGTGAGACTAGGGAAAAGTATATTCCGCTGAGGATATATTTTTACACGGGAGAAGTGCTCTTTTACCTTCGTTCCCAGCGCAGTTTATGTTCTTGAGCACGAATCTGTTTTATTAGTACTAAGTTTTCGCTACAGCGAACTACTTGAGATCGATATTTACTCACACAATCTTCTGAAACGACAAAGTGTATTATAGACTTAGGCGACAAAGAGAAATCTCTAGTATTAACAAAGTTTCCGTTACACTGCTGTAAAGAATTATTTAGTGAAAATAATCTAGGCGAACAGCAGATTCATGCACAAGCACGAAATGCTTCCAGGATTTCGGAAAGAATCTAAGTTCCTTATACGTCGTAGCATCCGTTACAACACTGATTGTGAGTTGGCCAAGTACACAAAAGAGAAAAAAAGGAAAGCTGAATTAAACGCCATACCCGGACATTCTAGCCACTGAATGGAGATTTCCGACACTTCAGTGAGGTATACCGAGATACCGCGGAAAGCTCGGTGAACACATTTGAGAGAAATGTGTGATTCATCTTAATATCTTCCACCACAGCCACAAGATGGGGACGACCGCAAGCATCTCGAATAATGAAATGGCTTACTGCTGCTTCTGAACCCACAGATCCACGTTTTCCATCTGCCTCTAATGATCTCGTCGTCGATGGGAAGTTGAATCCTAAGCTGCTTTCCCTCCATGTCTTTCACAGCAGGTAAAAATAGTGCAAGATCCAGAAAGATAAATTCAAATTATTATGATGTTTTCAGTCACTGCTTCCGTAACAGAAATCCACTTCTCCACTGGCAGAAGCGCGTCCTTGGCGCAACACGTGTGGCGCACACTGTTCCAGTGTGCGACGTAATTGCACAACATTCGCTGAATGAACTGTTTATCGGCGGAGTCAGATCATCTCTCTACACTTCATATTAGTGAGATATCTTTTTTATGAGAGTCGATAGGTGCGCTCTAATCTGCGATACACAATCAGAAGCTATAATTCACAGTACTTGTCACAACCCTATACCAGTCCGGCTGCTCTCAGATCAATTTCAAGATACAGCTGAACTAGAAACTTACAGCGCTAACAGTCTCTGACGAATATCCAACTAGCTACTTGTACAATCGTTGGCAATGTCAGCAGATGAGAAGTCTGGGTACGAGAGTTCGAAGATTTTCCTCGCAAAGGGTATCACCTATTTTCACTCAAATAAGCGCTGTGAACTCTGTTTCTTCGACAAGCACTTCTTTCAGACAGCTGTTAGCTCCCTGATCTAATACGAAACAGCTACCGAATACAGCACTCAGGTGGGGTGAAACGCTACACTCGACTTTGGAGTCGCGACTGTCTAACAGCTATCTATATAGCACAGCAGCCGTCATGAAATCATGCCCTGTTCCCCTAAAAGACCACGCTGCCTACGAAACAATAAATTTCCGATAAAAACTCGTGTCCCTAACCCGCCAGGTTAGCCGAGAGCGCTAATGCGCTGCTTCCTGGACTCGGGTGGGCTCTCCGGCCCCGGATCGAATCCGCCCGGCGGATTAGCGACCAGGGCCGGTGTGCTGACCAGCCTAGTTGTGGTTTTTAGGCGGTTTTCCATATTCCACTAGGTGAATGCCGGGCTGGTCCGCACGTTCCACGTCAGTTACACGTCTCGCAGACATTTGAAACGTGTTCTCTCTATTTCATGATTTACACCAGATGCAGACAGCTGGGGTACACTTATTCTGTCCCGGTGGGTATGGGGTGGCGGCAGGAAGGGCATATGGCCACCCCTTCAAATTAACATTGCCAAACCCTTTGTAACCACGACGACCCTGCGAAAACTGCGGGACAAAGGCTTCAGCAACAGAACAACAACTCGTTCCCAGTACTGTAGAATCTGCACTATTTCTCATTTACAGGCCTGTTCATTCTTTCAGCCCCTAGCACAGATAATAATGGTACTACACAGTGTAATGGGTGTAAGCATATAAAATGTATATGTGATATCTAAATATGTACACACATCAGTGTGTTGGTCGTTTTTCTCTGCATTGAACAGTCTTCCTGCAAATACGTCAAATGATTTACTACTATATGTTTTCTGCATGGTCGTAATTGACCACTAAATGGATTACCCTGCCAGTGTACACTGGATGTTTTGCGTCCAAGTGTCCACACTTCAACACCTGACCTGCTGCCCAGGGTAAAATAAGCATTAATGGCTTGCTTATGCCCCATGTACTTGGAGGTACTAAGCAAACTAAAAATATATGACTAGTAATAGCTATAATCATTAGTCTGCAGGTGACATAAGTACTGATGCAATGTTGTTCAGTACAGCATCCTCAGTCACGAATAGAAATATCTGCATTTGTGCTCGTTACCCCCTGTATACTCGACGCTGCCGCCTGACAGAACCACTCGTAACCTAAACTTACGAATTAACGTAACAGTACGCTCCCACAGAGGCAGTGTTCGTTACATTATTTGCATGTAGTAGGTGAAACAAGCGATCCCTGCCCGTCAGGGTGACGCCTGTCTTTCCTCTCGCTCGTACAGGAGCTTTGTTTCAAATACAACTGCCACGGATGATCTGCGTCTGGATAGGAGACTGTCGGAATTTGAGCTCTGTTAATAAGCTCACTGGAGAAAATGTTAACAGACATCTTACAAGTGTACACTTGTCACTTTGGAGCTCTGAAAATGGCGTGTAACTGGTACCAGGCGGTCATGTCATCCTCTACTGCTCAAGTCATGGCCGTGAAGAGGTGCCAGTTACTTTTATGGAACTTTCGCAGTAAGGTGGGTCGACGTGGAGACGTGACACAATCACAGAAAGGAGCGATCGCGTTTGGAAGGGCTCATCACCACAATGTGAATGAAGTTGCCCAGAATGTTGGTGTACCGACGTGGACTGTCCAACATGTCTACAAGGAATGATGTACCACTCGCAGCGACGTAACACGGCGTGAGAGCAGTGCTCGTAACAATATCCCAAACGAAAGGGATTGGAGAAGAACATCACGCACGCTCAATGACAATCTGCTTCAGACCTGACAAGGATAGGTGCTGCCAGTGAACGCAGGTTTACCTCAACCAGTTTCCGATTACGGAGGGAACTGCTTGCAGTGGACATTTTGAGTAGAGTACCTCTTAAAATACTGTTGCTCAAAGAGACACATAAAGCTGCAGGTCTTCAATGGGCCAATCGATAAAGAAACAGGACAACAGCCGACTGGAGTCGTGTGATGCGCAAGCGATTTAGCCTCTTTTCGGATGGGCAAGGCTTTGAGTGCAACTGAGGCCACTCAGGCGTTTATCCTGCAGGTTTTGGAGGGTATATTATAAGCCAGAGGTGCTTCTTTCATGTTTTGCGGGTGTTTTTCGTAATATGACTTGGGTCCACTCCTTCAAGTTGCTGTGAGAATGACTAAAATGTTTATTTTAGCGTTCTCGGTGACTTAAGTGCTTTGCTTCATTCTACATCTTCATGAGGAGTATGCTTCGGACATACCCATTTTCCCAGATGACAACAGGCACCCTATTGCACCTCGACTAAATGATCCCATCTTAACTACATAGAAAATATCTGGCGCTATTTCGAACAACCATTGAAGCGTTGCAGTAAACTTTCAGGCAGTTTGGTAGCTCCAATGGATATAACCATCAATGAACTGGATGTAGCATACCTGAAGATACTTGTCGATTCTCTTCCTTGCGAACTGAGACAATTATGAAGCCTACACGCCGTGTCAGGCCATTTTAGCGTGATGTCTCCTTGGGGTATCCAAAGTTTTGTCCGCTATGCTTACCTATACGAAAGTAGGTGATGAGCGTATCTCTTAATCGCCAGTATACTCCCGTAGTCTCAATTTATTTACGTTATAGTTTTCTTTATGAAATAAACTTGAGTACACCCTAGGTGGAGGAATAGTGCTAGCTGACTGGTCAATTTTGGACGAGTATCTACGGTCCATGGAGAAAGACAGAAGAATTAGTGGTTGGCTTATACAGTGACTTTTGAACTTTTGATAATTTTTCACGAGTTGCGAGTTGGCATCAGTGGCATTTGAATCTTGGAACGCTGTATAGAAAACGTATTATTTATTTCAAATATGTATGTAAAAGCAAAGTTCCGTCGTTCTAGCCCCAGACGGACCAATCACGACCGTTGCCATGTCATCCTCAGCCAGTGGCGTCATTTGGATGCGGTATGGAGAGCGGCGTGGAGCCAGCACACTGCTCACCCGGCCGTTATCGGCTTTTGCTGTTCTGCAGACCTTGGAGCAGCTACTTCTCATTCTAGCAGTTCATCAGTTGGCATCTAGAGGCTGAGTGGACCCCTTTCCAGTCCTACCACCGAGTGAAAATCCCTGGCAGTACCGGGAATTGAATCCGGGGCCTCCACATAGCGGTCAGCCACGCTGACCACCCACCTACGGAGGCGGACAATATGCACGTGTGGCGGTTTATATTGCTGCAGTGTTCCACGGGAGTAGTGATTCGTATACTATTACGTAAAAATAATAGCTCAAAGTATATGTTAAATACAACTTCATTAACTGCTTTAAAGTTTAGCATGCTCTTATTCTGTGTGTAATTCCGTGGCGACCTTGTCTTCTAATGTTCATACAATTTACAGACAAATGTTTTCCTCTCCTACATGGTTGCCATTATCAGCAGGTTATTGTGGCCCCAACTACGAGGCCTGTTCAGAAAGTAAGCTCCGATTGATTGCCAAATTGAAACCACAGTGAACATCAGAAATGTTTTACTTGTAACAATTAGCTACACCTTTCAGCTACATCTCTACGTAGTCGCCGTTCTGACTTAGACTTTTGTCATAGCGTTGTACCAACTTTTCAATAGCCTCATCATAGAAGGCAGCCGCCAGTGCTTTCCGCCAATTCTCCACGCTGGCCTACACCTCGTTGTCTGTGTCAAAATGTTGTCTTCAAAGACAGCGGTTCATGTGACCAGAGATGAAACTCAGGGGGAGACAATTGCGGACTGTATTGTGGGTAATCTCACATTTCCATTTGAAAACGATGCAGGAGCATCTTCATTGCCCCTGCAGAATGCGGCTGAGAATTGTCTTGAAGAAGAAACAGCACGACAGTTATGTAATGTTAGCTGCATAGCTTCAGGCGAAATTTCTCACCAGGCCCTCGTACTTGGAGGCAGACACTATTTTCTAGACATCTTTACGCACTCACTGCGAGCTCAGAAATGAGAAGAGCGACGTGATGCTAACTGGGGTTATACTAGAGACACTACCCAACACATCTGTGCAAAGCTTTATCGGATTTTCATAGTCGTTTCCATTTCGCGACCGATCGGAGCTTACTTTCTGAACGCCCCTCGTATAAGTACTCATATCCGTCATACCCTTAACGCTTTCGAGATACACTGAGATATGAGCGAGCCCCAGCGGAATTCCAGAAGATATTCCAAACCGTGCGAGAGTGGCGATATGCCCTATCTCGCCATCACTTACGCACGTACAATTACTCATCGAATTGCTCTGACGTCCGGTTTCTACCTGCTTGTTAAAGATACGTTACAATTTGAAGAATCATAATTTGTCTCGATGCTCGAGCTAAGAGTCTTCATTTGCAGGAGGAGGCGTGCCTGGGAAGATTTGTCTGAGAAGGTAGTGTTGCATTTCTCAGACGGTGGCGGAGTTCACACCTCGCCACTAACGAGCCTCATTGCTAGGACGAACACGTGAATATTCTTAGCTTGAGCGTTGTGCGTCAGTGCAGAAGTATCAACTGTTAAACATATCAAACTTAATGAAGTTTCGTAGCTTTAATGCTGATCGAAGCCCTATACAGTGAGTTCGTTCATAAAGTCTGACAATCCATTGCGAGTGCAGGGTAAATCTGTGAACTGACGTAGAAAGACGTAAGAAGGAGATTAAGGATTTTTGGTGACGTCGATGTCATTACAGGAGAAGCACTCACTTGCGTAGAGGTTGATAAGGGAAGAGGCTCCGATAGGAGAAAACCATGGAGAAAGTAAATCTCTTTGACCCCACGAAAAATTAAACACGTTCCCTCGAATGCAAGTACAGTGTTTAACAAGTGCATTTCGAAACATATCTTCTTGCTTCCTAAAGTGAAAAATCACGGTATAAACATTCAGATTACTTCAAATTAAACTGGAAGCACTGATCAGCGATGATGTTTGTCTAAGTACTTTTTCTGTTTCGACGACGATTAGACCGCAGAAAATTGATTTTTCTAGTAGACATGCACAATAAAATGTCACTAGTATCTCCTTCCATGACTGCGACTTACGGAAAACTTAAACACTTTAAACAAAACGGAACTCGAGCCAGTTTCGAGATGATAATGTAAATTTTCACTAAAATTGATTCGCTTCGTTGCGAATGACACGGGAATCATTGTCAAGATGTTTTATTTTGGATGCGGCATAACATTATGTTAGCGTCCTCGTCCGTTTCACCGAACGAGGAGGGCATTGTGGATAAGGCACTGGACTTCAGTCGGGTTAAAAGCCCCGCAGCATTATCCGTATTTTCTTTTTCTGTGGTCTCCCTAAATGCAAACGCTGAAGCTGGGACCACCTGATCAAAAACAAAGCAATGCAACGGATAGAGTCGAAAATTTGTGCCGGACGAGGGCTCGAACCCGGGTGCTCCGCTTCTCTAGAACGAGTGCCTTAACCGACTCGGTCCATACTCGCAGATTTCTGGTTCCTGTAGGAGTTCGGACGTTGGTTGTTCATCGTCACTGATACTTTTTCCTCTGATAAAAAAGACAGAACAGACACGACTCCCGATGAATCAGTTGGGACATACACATGAATAACTGGGTTGAAAGGAATGCAAAGGAATGAAATGGGAAAGACTTAGGAAGGAAGTAATGACTTCCAGCCGCAAAGGGCATGTCCGACAGAACAGATACCACTCACATATATAACTCCATGGGCACGACGGCTGTTTGTTCAAAAAGTTTCAGTACGAATGTCCAACCAACATCCGAACTCTTAGGGAAATCAGAAACGATAGTATTCCTTGAACGCGTGCCACTAGATGGTACATTAATGGCTTCTTTTGGAAAACAATCATACGTAGAAGGGTATACCTGCATCTGAACGTGTCCTGTCCGGACTATAATTTGAATGTGCCTCGCTTCCTCGAGGAGTACTCTGATAAATGGGTCGTGTGCGGCGGATCAAACATACAGGGGCACCCCACCCCGGCTGCGCGAGCGTAGTCGCCAGTGCGATGAGCAGGCAGCCGTACCGCTCTTCCTGCATTCACCTCTCACGCGGCAAAGACTTGGCGTCTGCGACCGGGGAACTCCCTCGTCGTGACTGTAGGCTGTCGTGACGCAAAGCTCCGCACATGCGTGCGCACACCTGTTTTATTGATTTACACGCTCACCAGAGAATAACTGTTGGTTAGCGCGGAAGTGAAATCAGCTATCTCTTGCGTCAGCAAATAACTTCTAGCAGATTATACGTAAACGCTGACCACATTACAATAGCAGCTCTCCGAGGAGATAATATGACTCGCTCGACGTGTTACTACCGCCGTAATGTGGGCGACTGGTATATAAATCTCACAATTATGGAGAAAAATGGACTACAGACACGCTCCACTTAGAAAACCTAACCGATACTGTACTACTGTCTATAATGGGGGAAGGACTGATAAAAGTCGACATGGGAGAGGATCCGAGAGAAATGTAGAATCACGGGATGCATTATTGACTCTACTACTTACCTTACGAGCGGACAGCGCGTAATCGTCGTAATCGATATCGTCCAGATTTGTAGTAAAAGCAGCACTTGGCCATAAATGAAAGAGTGACCGAAGAGGGAGCCCCAGACGGCGAAGTACTTAAAAAAATGGTATTTTTGGTGTCGGGCGAGGCATGAATCTATGTTATCACAGTAGTGTCTAGGCAGCAGCTGGCGCAGAGGAAAGAGTACAGAATGTCAATCCGAGGTTGTTAGCTCAACTCCCTATGGGGAAACTTTTTTTTTTAATTTTTACGTTATTTACACCGCAAAGAAATCGAAATGATTCGCGGTCTATTGTATTTGTTAATATTTTATGAGAAGCACGAAACGGGAAGCAAAGAGAAATTGGGATTGCACTTGTAGCGTCTACGATGACTCTGCTAATAACTTTTTTAAGAAGCGGCTGTAATTAAAGTATGCAGGATTTGGTATTCCGTTAGATTCATTTTGACCTTCGAGAAGCCCTCGGCAGCTGCATGCTGACAACAGGTTCTCGTTACAGGTAAAATAAGCGCATTGGCCGTTGGGGCGCATCGGCTACGGAGCTTATTCGCTTGCTTGCTCTTTATGAGTAATGTGAATTTTTCGGCTATACTGCGAGAACACAGTGACCATACTTGGGAAAGTATCGAGTCGAGAGAAATGTCAGTGAAAATATTGATGTGCCTGCAACATCGGCAAAAGGAGAAAAGGAGCCACATCATGATAGCACGCACACAGCAAATCTCGAAACAACGACTGAAACAGTCGCTCGAATAGAGCTTACATCATTTGGCCGAAAACGATCTGATCACATCAGAACGTTCCGCGGTAATACCCGACGAATACGTTCAAACTGGAAGTAAAATACACGAGAAAGTGGTGGAAGTTTCATCGGAGTATACGTTCGTGCGCGACGATGAGCTGATTTAGTATTAACAAAAAATCTGCATAGGCACTCGATCTCACGACCCTCCGATTACTGTCCTGCACTTTTCCTGCTGCGCCAACCGCTGCTTGGGAACAGCGCTAACATAAATGGCTCACGCCTCCTCCGGCCAGCGTAAAGAAATGCTATTTTTTGCTAAACGCTTGTCCGACTAGAGCTCCCACTTGTGTTACTTTTATTTCTGGCCAAGTCCTGCACATAAATTTGGACGAAATCGGCGATGACGAATGTGCACGCTATGCTTGTTAGGAGATAGACTGACGAAACGTTGCGGCTGCTGATTGTGTGTTTAAGAATTGGCTCTGAACACTATGGGACTTAACATTTGAGGTCATCAGTCCCCTAGAACTTAGAACTACTTAAACCTAACTAACCTAAGGACATCACACACATCCATGCCCGGGGCAGGATTCGAACCTGCGACCGTAGCGGTCGCGTGGTTCCAGACTGTAGCGCCTAGAACCGCTCGGCCACCCCGGCCGGCGTAACCCATGTGTCTGCGTCTACAGTAAATTTATGTGCAAATATGAGAAAGTGTTCTAATTGTCAGCGTAGCCTGTATCTGATGCGTTACGTGGTTACTAGCCGAGTATTCACATAGTGGGATGGGGGAAATCGCCTAAAAATCACATCAAGGCTGGCCACCACACCAACTCTCGTCGTTCATCCGCCGGGCGGATTCGAACTGGGGCTGCCGCGCCTCCCCGTCCCGGAAGTTAGCGCCTTAACACGCACGGCTATTTGGGCTGATTTGAAGAAAGAAAAACCTACATTTGCAGCATTTGTAAAATAGAAAAAGCTTTTGACAATGTTGATTAGGATACACACTTTGAAATCATGAAGATATCAGCTATTTTATATAACTGCTTTGGTAAACTTATAGCAGTCATATGAGTGGAAAGGCTTGAAATGGAGGCAGTTATTGAGAAGGGTAGGTAGGTAGGCATGTAACATATCGCCTGTGTTATTCAATCTGCACATCGAGCAAGCAGAAACCATGGAGAAATTTTTGGAACGGGAATCGAAGTTCAGGTAGGAGAATTGAGAACCTTGAGGTTTTCCGATGACATAATTCTGTCGGAGACGGATAAGGATGTGGGAGCTCTATTAAACGGAATGAATAGCATCTTTAAAAAGGTTTATAATATGGATGTCAACATACGTAAAGAGAGCGTAATGGAATGTAGTCTAATTAAATCTGGCGAATCAAATCAGCAAATTAAATTATAAATTGAATCATTAAAGATTGAATGGTCAGCAAAATAACTGCTAGTGGCCGAAGCAGAGAGGATATAATATATCGACTGGCTATAAAAGAAAACAAATTTCTCTTTTTCAGAACCTTTTAACATGGAACGTAAATGTAGGTGCTACAAAGTCTTTTCTGAAAGTGTTAGTCTGGAGTGTACGGGACTGAGAAATTCCTACTTTGCGACTTTGGTCTTTTTTGGGCGTCTGTATTCCCTTTTACCCCATGCGTCTGATGCATTCTTATATTTTCTCCTTTAATCAATTAAAATAAGTATATCGCGTGTTATCAAAGGTTCTCTGTTGAGCCTTGTCGTTTTACGTATTTGATTACACGCTGCCGTAACTGTTTCGTCTCTCTAAGCTGCCCACTGATCTTTTATTGCATTCCTTGTCTCTGTTTCAGCTGATCGTTGTCGTACGTTATGCTTTCTTTGAAACTCTCCATAACCAGTAATTCTTTCAATTTATTACAGTAAGGGTCCCATTTCCTACTGCAGTGCTACCAGGTGGTTACAGTTAAAGTGCAGCTACTCACAGATGTCCATTGCGGGCTACAATTATCGTATGGCATTGAAACTCGGTAAATATTCTAAAGCGTTAACTCGGAACATGTTTATGTTGGAAAAAAGTAGTTTCGGTTTTGACCATCAGATGCAAATCTGACGCTGTGAGTGCAAGGAAGACGTATAGAGATACAGGGTGACACAGAAAAATGGGAACATTTCCGCAACCCAATAAAACTAGAAGTGATAAAGGAAAGAAATTGCATTCATAGTGTGGCCGAGCGGTTCTAGGCGCTACAGTCTGGAACCGCTTGACCGCTACGGTCGCAGGTTCGAATCCTGCCTCGGGTATGGATGTGTGTGATGTCCTTAGGTTAGTTAGGTTTAAGTAGTTCTAAGTGACTGATGACCTCAGAAGTTAACTCTGTTGAATTGTGTATTAGAAACTGTAAAAAATGACACTGTGATTCAGAGTTAGTTTATTTTCTACAGGCCATGAACTTATGTGATGAAATGCACTATTTGAAACAGTGCCGGTGTTCCACACAATATCCTTTAGTACCAAGTTAGTGTCATCAGCAAACAGAAATATTTTAGAATTACCTGTAATACTAGAGGACATATCATTTACATAAATAAGAAACAGGAGTCAAGAATGTCCCACTCAGACCCATCACATCACAGCCATTCTCAACACTGTGAATAATGACCTTTTGCTGTCTGTTGTTCAAGTAAGAGATGAACCAATTGTGAACTACTCCCCGTATTCCATAATGGTCCAACTTCTGGAGCAATATTTTGTAATCAACACAGTCAAATGCCTTAGATAAATACAAAAAGAGACAGAGGAGGTTTGATTGTTGTCCTTCCCAGCACGTTCTCCAGATCTGCCACCTACTGCATACATTTGGTCATTGTTTACCGGGAGACTGGCACACCACCATTCGCTGACTACATAGATTGATGTTTTCTGGCGTACAATTGACGCAGGATGGAATGACGTACCCCTAACCGTCGTCGAAGCTCTGTCTCACTCGATGCCTGAACGGGTCAGAGCCACTATTGCTGCCAGAAGTGGGAGCTCTGTACATTAAATTTCGCACCCTGCATACTCCTAAATCATGTACAAATTTAATCACATAGTCTTCCAGCTATACTGAATACGTAACATAAGCAAAATTTCGTTATTTGCTAGCCTTTCCGGTGCTGCAATTTGGATGGCCATTAGTGTGGAAGAAAGAAAATATAATACCACCTCTACTACGTCACTACCGTGCGAAGAAGTACGACGACTAATGTTGCGTTCCTAGATACGAAAAAATGGACACCGGCCACGACTAGGAGACCACAGATGATATTATCGGATGTACGTTGTCTAGAGTTCTGAGAAGTCGCAGCGAGGTAAAGCAAAGTGACTCAGACTTATCGACGCTTGCTACGTGCACTTTCACTTTTGTAATTCCCCTAAAAGTTGTGAGCCAAGTATCGCTATATGCAACATACTGCATTTTGCTGGGAGCAAGCTGTCCTCTCACACGGTACAAGTATGTAAACAGTTACTTGAATACGGCAGTATTGTCGCAGACGTGGACGAGCGTACACACCAGGGGCAGCAGCTGCAGTAGTGGCAGTTTCTGTTTAAACACAGAATTTAGTTTAGTTTTTGTCTAACGAGCTTCTATGGAGAATGAATTGTATTCATGCATTTTACTGTGCTGAATAATGCATACTAACTTATTCTAAGTTTATACGTAAATTTTAGTGCATCTGCATTGTGAGAGATGACTATGGAGTGTAGTAAAAACAAAGGAGAGGTACCGTAGCAGTAGAACTTAGGTTGCACCCAGTGACTCTTTGTGATAGTGTTGTATTATTTATGCTATAGAGGAAAATTGATTAAATATGGGTAGGATCTGGGCCTGTAGTGTATGGATGCAGAGAGAATTGACCACTTTCCGTAAACAGCTGGAAGCTGTTTTGGCCACAGTCGACAGGCTACAGTCTGCTGCCGTAGGCTATGGAGGCATTGGGGCATCGGAGACGCATGCTTTGGCACCTCTGGATCCTACAGTGTCGTCTGCGACCCCTGACATTGCAGCGCCTTCTGATTCGCATGTTCCCGCAGGTCAACGTTTACTTGGCTGTGAATGGCGAACAATGGCGGATTCGCTAATTTCTGAGCTGAAGGCGAACGGCGCTACTGGGTACTAGCCGCACTGCTGACCCACAAGTTTGAGGTATTGCTCTTTGCCAGAAGTACATCAGAGCCAGCAGGTGACGCCTCGTCTGCTGCGATTGGGGTCGATCTTCCTGAAAGATCCGAACGATTATAAATAGGTGGGTGATTGAGTACCGTAGGGAAGTAGCGGGTCGGTCAAATCTGTTTAGTTTGTTTGCTGGGGGTGGGGGTGGGGGGGAGGGAGGGGGAGGGTGGGAGTGGGAGTGGGGGAGAGCATGTCCGAGATGCTGAGGAGGTTCTGCCACCAGTGACTGAACGCACGGGATGCTCCCGCCTACAAATCGTGGCTCATGGTGGCACTAACAACGTCTGCCGCCCAGTTTCAGAGGCCACCCTCCGTTTCTACGGTTGACTGACTGATTTCGTAAAGACAGCTAGCCTCGTCCTCGGAGCAGAAACAGAGCTAGCGATTCGTAGGGTGGTTACCAGAATCGATCGCGGTCCTTTGTTTTGGAGCCGAGTGGAAAGCTTGAGCCAAAGGCTCAGACGATTCTGTCACGATCTTGGATGCGGATTTCTCGACCCTCACCATCAGGCGGAGAACTGAAGGATCTCCGTGCACTAGATGCAGGAAGTAGCTGCTAGGCTTGCGTAGTACATATGGTGTGCGCATGTGGTTCATTTATTTATTTATTTTTTTGTGCAAAGAATTCCATACACAAGCCCGTTAAGATGCGTTTTGATTTCAGACACGGAGGAAAACTACTTTTCCTCAAAATCGTAAGGCAGCTATAACTTTGAAACATGGAACAAAAATAGGGCACGAGAAGGAAGGACATGATACTGTTCCGGTTCCTAAGGAAGTAAATTCGCGGTATAAATAAATTGATTGAAATATATCGGAAAAAAGCAATACGTTTTTGCATGTAAAGGTCACGCTGTTTATCGAAATCGTGTATTGAGACCACTGTTCAGCAATACAGAGTAGAGTGTAAGAGGAAACGAAACCGTATAAACCAGTACCTAAAACTGTTTTTCGAAGTAAACCTGGAATCTGTATGTTGCGTAGGAGAACGACGATCAGTATTAGACAATGTGAACATTTTAACGTGTATATTTACGTTGGATGTTCCAGTGTGTACTTTTAAAATACTCATATTATTCGGCCTTTAAATACTTTTTAAAAATGTAATTACGTTTTGTAATGAGGAAAGTACCTAGATAGCGGGACCTATTCTAGCAAAGAAATACCATGTTCCTGGAAATAAACTGAACATTAAAGAGTACTATGTTTCGTCTATTATCAGTGCAATAAAAAAACTATAATAAGTAGGCTACGAAGTAAGAGCCCAAGTCTTATTTTTCCCCTTTTTTCACACAACTGTGATGACCCAAAGATTTCTAGTTCTGGGCAGAGTGAAAATTGTAGTATTCTGTGAGACTTGAAATTCATGTTTGTATGGATTATCATTCATCAAGCTGGTCTCGAGCACAACCTCACTAGACACGCAGAACATACAACGCACCGTAAGTACTGAAAGTTCAGCCATTGGGGATCTCATTATTTACAGGATACTACACTGAAGACTGCCTTCGCAGAATGGAATTTGGTACATTTGTGTTCCGTTGCTACGAGGGCTGCAAGGATTGTTGGAAGGTAAGGATATTTGTAATGTTGCCGTTTTGTAAGTGGATACACTTGCCACTAATTGTCTGAACAAGATCCTAAAGAGAGGGGACAAATTCATCGAAAAGTGAGCGTGTGGTGGCGGGTGATTGCCCCGTAATACAGGTCTTCAATAAGTATGTCTGGCCCGACATATCTGATCAGGAAATCTGGAAAGCATTAATGTACTTGCTTTTTGCTAGATGGCACTCAACCCACATCCCGTATGCGGATGGTTGGACGAGACGGTAGTTGAGACGATGAAACCCCAATTAGAGGCCTGTCATGAGACATTTTGGGGGGCTGAGCGTAAGGGAAGTAATAGCAAACAACACTGTGAACACTACAAGAACTAGAGATGGGAATACGGAAAGTCATACGAGGCGTTTCAAATGAGCTCTTGCGTACAGCTACAGATCTCATCCCTGATCGTTTGACAGAGCTGGTGAATACCACTGGTGCCTGCTTTGAATTTTTATAGCGAGTTTTCTTAAGTTAGAATCATGCCCGATGCAGAAAGAGATCCTCATTGACATACCCTTGAATGGTTCACGCAATTTAACTCACACTGACGTTTTCAAAGTCGAGGACGGCAAAATCCTTGCATTTAATGCAACAATTTCTTCAATTAACACTGCCGATCATTTTCGAGAACTGTCATTCACATCTGTGGGTGGAATGTCGACAGACAAAAAGATCTTTAACTTCGTATGTTCCGAAGTTCCTATCAGGACCTATATGAACTTGAAAAGAGGAAAAGCTATTATTTGTGATCAAATTCCGTCCACGGAAGACTCACTAAAATTTTCAGTCAGTTATTTGTTTAATGCCACCGGGCGACTGAAATCATTGTGTCATAGAACTTTTTAGTGGGTATGGTAACTGTCTCCAATTATCACGGAAATTATGGGGACAAGTTAGGAAAAGTGATGTGTCTGCTGTTGTTATAGCTCTATTTCCTTGACATAAGCCGGCCAGGGTGGCCGAGCGGTTCTATGCGCTACAGTCTGGAATCGCGCGACCGTTACGGTCGCAGGTTCGAATCCTGCTTCGGGCGTGGATGTGTGTGATATCCTTAGGTTAGCTAGGTTTAAGTAGCTCTAAGTTCTAGGGGACTGATGACCTCAGAAGTTAAGTCCCATAGTGCTCAGAGCCATTTGAACCTTATCATCGTCATTCACATTACAGACTCTCGAAACTTATTTTCGGAACTACCCACCGATGTAACGCCACAGTAAAGAGTGTGTGCCACTCCTGGTGCACTCAATACGTATGATGCTAACTGTACTTCCCCAATGACGTCATTATCAATCGTGGCAGACCCAACGGTTGGTTGGTTGGTATGGGGGAGGGGACCAAACAACGAGGTCAATGGCCCCATAGGATTAGGGAAGGAAGTCGGCCGTGCCCTTTGAAAGGAATTATCCCGGCATTTGCCTGAAGCGACTTAGGGAAATCACGGAAAACCTAAATCAGGATGGCGGACGCGGTCCCGAATGCGGGTCCACTGTGCAAACCACTGCGCCACTTCGCTCGGTGGCAGATCCGAGATGGCAACCAAGACTATAGAATTATGGTATCATTATCAAACAAGGGAAATAGTTGGTCATGATGCAGTCGCATGCTCCCACAACTCTCCAACTGCGTCCAGACCTACTAACCATCCGGCATTCATACTCTGTACACCACTGTACTCCATACGCAACATTTATCTTTCCGAAAGCGCAACCCCCCCCTCCTCCTCCACCACCACCCAACACCAACACCACCAACACCACCACCACCACCACCACCACCACCACCACCACCACCACCACCACCTTTGAGATAACGGAGCAGGGCACCCAGTTTTTTATATGAAATGAAACAGGGACTTTATACGTGCAGATACGAGATGTAATTGAATACATAAACATACAGCTGACGTCCTTTATAAATTTATATGTAGCAGAACAGTCTTTTGAAGCTTGGGAAATTGCAGTGTGTTGCTCAGAAACACGATGCAGTGTTCCTTCGGACATGTATGCATGTCCGCAGGAACAGGCAGTGCGGCGACTACAGCCGTTGTCAAATACATGAAATGTGTGTGCAGTTGCGAATATGAGCGACTATCAGTTGTGTAATGGAATTACTACAGTGAAATGAAATGTCGTGTGGCTAGGGCCTCCCGTCGGGTAGACCGTTCGCCTGGTGCAGGTCTTTCGATTTGACGCCGCTTCGGCGACCTGCGCGTCGATGGGGATGAAATGATGATGATTAGGACAACACAACACCCAGTCCCTGAGCAGAGAAAATCTCCGACCCAGCCGGGAATCGAACCCGGGCCCTTAGGATTGACAGTGTGTCATGCTGACCACTCAGCTACCGAGGGCGGACATGACTACAGTGAAAATTTGTGCCAGACTGGGACTCGAACCCGGATTTCGGCTTATTGCCAGTGGTCGTCTTACCACTAGGCTAGCCGAGCACGTTTCTTTCAGACATGCATGCACATCTGAAGGAACATTGCATCGCATATTTCTGAACAACATATGCACTGCAATACCGTATTTATTCGCCAAGTGACTTTCAATTAAATTGTCTCCCCTGCACGGGAATACAGTATACGTAACGGATGTTCGAGCGCAGGTTGAAGACACATGGTTGATGACATATGGGAGTTTGGGTTCAGCCGTGAAACGTGCTCGGATAGCATAATGGTAAGGTGATCACTCGCGATAAGCGGGAAATCCGGGTTCGAGCCCCGTACAGCACAAATTTTCAGTGTCGTCATTCCATTAGAGATGATGGTTGGCAGTATTAGCAACTACGAATACATTTCATGCATTTTGAAACTTGTTCCAAGTTCAAAATAGCACGAAAGTCAAAATTACCCAGTTATAATTATTTATGACCCAAAAATGGTTTTTTTTCTCTAGGAACATAAAAACTGCAATATGGAGGAGAACAATGAAAAACACTAATAGTCCTAGGTTGCCCCAACAGCAGAACTGTCTTTTACATTTATCTACAGTGAAACTGCCAACGTACTTCCATGTGATCCACAGTCCCTGTGCACGCACTTACAATGCAGCGCATTGCTTAATATTACTCTGATAGCCCAGTTAGCCCAGTACCACTATGAGTTGTAGGGAAGGGGAAGAAGAAGAGGAGGAGGAGGAGAAGTGGATCAGCTAGAAAGATAAAAAAAGTTAGCAAATACGTCTTTATTTAAAAGCAGCAAAAGTGAGGGGGGGGGGGGGGTGGACTCTGGCGCCTATGTATCCATAGTGTAGCCGCATTACAGCAGGCTGTGGGGTTGGGCGGAAAAAAAAAGCTATGGCTCGTGCTGCCCAGGTGAAAGCGGCTGCAGCGAACTGACTCATCGTCCGAATCGAGTTCACATCACACCCACATGGCACTGAATGAACGACAGCATTTTGGGTCCACGTCGTCCCCCTCCCAACACGAGCCATGACACGTTACCAGATGCAGGCTCTTGCCCCCTCACGTCACTAACGCGTGCATTTACATGGCTCATCCATCCTACATACAACAAATAAATCCAGACGGACATAGAAAGGCGACAATCTCCCGATATTGGCGGCAGAAATTTCTACGTTGCTGTATTTAAGAATCACTGATCCAAATTTTTTGGTTCACTTTCAGAGATCTGTAACCACAACTGCATATTAGAAGAACGGATTTTTGTTTCCAACATTAAAGCGCCTAGCGATATGCAATGATATAACTTGGCGATTGTAATAGGCCTACATGTGGCAGGCTACGTGACACCTTTTCAGGCTCCAGCAAGCCTTAGCACATTGCACTGTGGGTGGCATAGACGCCCCTAGCCATATCTGTCTGCCGAAACATGTCATACAGTTAAGACTGGAGCAGACTTTGAGGAACATCTGCGGGCGCCAACGCCATGCAGCAACGCATGCAGCATCTATTGGGCAGAAATCCAGCACCTAAAAAATTTTTTCTTGATGTTCTGTTCACAGTTTACTGTTATCAACTTCTATCCTATCCTTTTCACCGAATATGGAAACATTTTTAGTACCATATATTTATTAACGAATGAAACATTACGACCACCTGCTTAACAGCATGCTGGTCTACCCTTGCATCCAGTACAGCAGTGGCTCTACATGGCATGGACTTGACATGTCCTTGGCTGGCTACAAGAGGTTTAGCAAAATTCTATCACATCTCGGTTGTACAGTTGCGTTTTTCGAGCATTCTGACAGAATAATTGTAGTTCTGACAGGCTGCAGTAATATTCACAAAATCTAAATTTCATCATACTTTTGCACCAGGTGCAGGAAACGCGTTGGTGGCATGGAGGCGATACTCGTGGTAGTGGTTGTCTATACCTCCTGAAATTATGCATACCCTTCAAATTAAACATACTCCTATACATACCCGACACACACAAACACACACACACAATATTAAGAAGAAGTTACTGTGGCCAAGCGGTTCTAGGCGCTTCAGTCCGGAACCGCGCTGGTGTTACGATCGCAGGTTCGAATCCTGCCTCGGGCGTGGATGTATGTGATGTTCTTAGGTTAGTTAGGTTTAAGTAGCTCTAAGTCTAGGGGACTGATGACCCCAGATGTTAAGTCTCGTAGTGCTTAGAGCCATTTGAACCATTTTACAGATTTTATTTTTGATACACTTTAAATCTCACATTGTAGCATATGAAATTTAGCTAAGTACACTATAAAGCAGTAAAAACGCAACATGAAAGAGGATGGCAATTACACATGTACAGTAATGTAGGAACCATTTGGAGGCGATTAGATGGTGTATAGGGTGCAGTTATATGAACGAACTTATTCCTGTCTCGGGAGCAGTAAGAAGAAAGAGTTAATGTGGATAACGTTACGGGGAAAGAATGAAAAAAAATATTGATTCAAGTTGCACCTCGACCTAGGCTTAAGAATTTGTAATACAGCAGTTTCCATCTTTAGGAGTCTGATACATGTCCATTTGTGGTTCTGGTTTTGCCCTATTTTTGTGCCCCCCCCCCTTTCCCCCCCAGCGTTATAATTAGTCAAGAACTGATGAGTAATGGTATCAGGAGACAAAATTGTGAGCACAGGGCCTGTCTTGAAAGCATCGTGCACATGTGCATTGTGTTCATGGAGTTGTGAAAAGAATTGTCATATGGTTGTGATAGTAATGTACAATAGCTTGAAACATAGGAATTGAGTGGCAACCTTCCTATGCGTACTGTTTGTCAGAACTGCTTAAAGAAATTTTTGCTTGCGAATTATATATGAGGCAGACGTTGTATCGGACAATTTTTTACTGTTAGGGTGCATGTGGCGTGTCTATGCACAAAAATTGGGGATTATTGCATTGCGAAGTAATCATACGTTATGTTGTTGTGGTCTTCAGTCCAGAGACTGGTTTGATGCAGCTACCCATTCTACTCTATCCTGTGCAAGCTTCTTCATCTCCAAGTAACTACTGCACCCTACATCCTTCTGAATCTGCTCAGTTTGGTCTTGTCTACGATTTTTACCCTCCACGCTCCCCTCCAATGCCAAACTGGTGATCCCTTGATGCCTCAGAACGTGTCCTACCAACCGATCCCTTGTTCTAGTGAAGTTGTGCCACGAATTCCTCTACTCCCCAACTCTATTCAGAACCTCCTCATTAGTTATGTGATCTACCCATCTGATCTTCAGCATTCTTTTGTAGCACCACACTTCGAAGATTCTTGTCTAAACTATTTATCGTCCATGTTTTAAATCCATACATGGCTACACTCCATGCAAATACTTTTAGAGAAGACTTTCTGACACTTAGTCTATATTCGATGTTAACAAATTTCTCTTCTTCAGAAACGCTTTCCTTGCCATTGCCAGTCTACATTTTATATCCTCTCTGCTTCGACCTTCATCTGCTATTTTGCTCCCCAAATAGCAAAACTCATCTACTACTTTGTCTCACTTCTCATCTAATTCCCTCAGCATCACGTAGTCTAATTAGACTACATTCCATTACCCTCGTTTTGCTTTTGTTGATGTTCATCTTATATCCTCCATTCAAGACACTGTCCATTCCGTTCGTCATCGGCAAACCTCAAAGTTTTTGTTTCTTCTCCATTTATTTTAATTCCTACTCCAAACTTTTGTTTTCTTTACTGCTTGCTCAATATATACATTGAATATGCCCTGTCTCACTCCCTTCTCAAACACTACTTCCCTTTCATGTCCCTCGACTCTTATAACTGCCATCTGGTTTCTGTACAAACTGTGAATAGCCTTTCGCTCGCAGTGCTTGACCCCGGCCACTTTCAGAATTTGAAACAGAGTATTCCAGTCAACATTGCTAAAGGGTTTCTCTAAGTCCACAAATGCTAGAAACGTAGGTTTGCTTTACCTTAATCTGTCTTCTAAGATAAGTCGTAGGGTCAGTATTGTCTCACGTGTTCCGACATTTCTACGGAATCCAAACTGATCTTCCCCGACGTCGGCTTCTACCAGTTATTCCATTCGTCTGTAAAGAATTCGTGTTAGTATTTTGCAGCCATGACTCATTAAACTGAGAGTTCGGTAATTTTCACACCTGTCAACACCTGCTTTCTTTGGAATCGTAATTCTTATATTCTTCTTGAAGTCTGCGGGTATTTCGCCTGTCTCACACATCTTGCTCACTAGATGGTGGAGTTTTGTCATGGTTAGCTCTCTGAAGGCTATCTGTAGTTCTAACGCAATGTCGTCTACTCCCGGGTCCTTGTTTCGACTGAGGTCTTTTAGTGCTCTGTCAAACTCTTCACGCAGTATCGTATCTCTCATTTCATCTTCATCTACATCCTCTTCCATTTCTATAATATTGTCCTCAAGTACATCGCCCTTGTATAGACCCTCTATATACTCCTTCCACCTTTCTGCTTTCCCTTCTTCGCTTAGAACTGTTTTTCCATCGGAGCTCTTGATGTTCATACAAGTGGTTCTCTTTTCTTCAAAGGTCTCTTTAATCTTCCTGTAGGCAGTATCTATCTTACCCCTAGTGACATATGCCTCTATATCCATACATTTGTCCTCGAGCCATCCCTGCTTAGCCATTTTGCACTTCGTGTAGATCTCATTTTTGAGACATTTGTATTCATTTTTGCTTGTTTCATTTACTGCATTTTTATATTTTCTCCTTTCATCAATTAAATTCAATATCTCTTCTGTTATCCAAGGATTTCTAATAGCCCTCGTCTTTTTACCGACTTGATTCTCTGCTGTCTACACTATTTCATCTCTCAAAGCAACTCATTCTTCTTCCCCTGTATTTGTCAGTCGTTCCCTAATGCTCTTTCTGAAACTCTCTACAACCTGTGGTTCTTTCAGTTTATTCAGGTCCCATATCCTTAAATTCTTACCTTTTTGCAGTTTCTTTAGTTTTAATCTACAGTTCATGACCAATAGATTGTTGTCAGAGTCAACATCTGGCCCTGGAAATGTCTAACAATTTAAAACCTGGCTCCTCAATCTGTCATACCATTATATAATGTATCTGAAACCTTACAGTGTCTCCAACCACTTCCACGTATAGGTTATATAGCGTAGGCTATAAGGAATCATAATGTCAGTGTTTAATACACTTAAAGCAAGGTCTCACAGAGTCGAACAGACTGGAGTGCGTAATCTGATGTTAGGTAATATTCAGCTTCCCCATTTAGTCCACCACCTCTATCGTTTCCCGCACCAGGTCACTAGATCATTGATTTTAACCACCGTAATAGTGTCACAAACTTAAAGTATGTACGTTAGTGTAAAATATACAAGAACCTGCTCCCCACCGAGTCAAACAGTCAGGAGAGTGCTGTAACAGTTATGTATAATATCATGAGGCAAACATTGTAGTCGTATTGAGAGTTGACCTGTTTCGGTATTATCAGTCTCGATTTAGAAAACTGATGTACTGTGTTTCACTTTAATTGCAATTTAGAACATGAAATAGCCCTAGATGCCTGGCAATGTGCACTGAGACAGATAGCACCTGAAAATGCATTATATCCAGTACAATTTTTAAGGCACAACACCCCTCCTCAATAACTCATGTAGCACCTCGAGTTTATGACAATCGTTATTGCATTCTCACAGCCCATTACATTCATTACCGGTGAAACACTTAATACTGGAATTATTATTATCTGAGACATGTCTCAAGTCGTTACTAGGTTAATTGACTCTTTCTGATATGCTTTAATTGGATTCGCAATGGTGTGCTATCCTCACATTTCTAAACACTAGTTCGCGGAAGATACAGAGCTGTGTAGCATAGGTCTAAATGACCTGACAATAGTACTCTGTTGGGCATAAAATGTTTTCCTTAACAGTGTGGAGACTGTCTATATCGACAAACGGTGGATTGTGAGGACCATTGTCTAACAGTTCTATGTTTTAGCAGCAAAATCATGATTTCTTAATGATGGCCACGTTTTTCAAAGGATGTGTTAAGATCGTGATTTAACCTTAGGTTACGGGTTAAAGAGCATTCGTAGATCAGAACAGTTACATCTTTGTATCATAGTGAGAGATGTTACAAGGTGTACAACTCTGTACATCGAATGCTCTCAAGTACGTAAGGTAAGGACGCTATTAGTGAAAGAACGTGTCATGAGTGATTTCAACGCTTCAAGAACGGCGATTTTAACGTCATAGACCGGCATAGTGGTGGAAGAGAGAGTGTTTTCGAAGATGCAGAATTGGAGACATTGCTGAGTGAGACCCTCGTCAAACTCAAGAAGAATTGGCCGATTAGTGGGAGTGACACAGCAAGCCATTTCAAAACGTCTCAAGGCTCTGGGCATGATTCAGAAAGAAGGAAATTGGGTCCCGTGTGAGCTGAAACCAAGAGACGTTGAACGGCGTTTGTGTGTTTGTGAACAGTTGCTTCTGAGGCAAGAACGGAAGGGGTTTCTGCATCGCATTGTGACCAGGGACGAAAAATGGGTTCATTACGATAACCCTAAACGCAAAAAAAAAAATAATGGTGATATCCCGGCCATGCTTCCACGTCGATGGCCAAACCGAATATTCACGGCTCCAAGATCAAGCTTGCATTTGGTGGGACCAGCTCCGCGTCTTGTAGTATGAGGTGTTGAAACAAAGTGAAACAATCAGAGGTGCTCGTTATCGAACGCAATTAATGCGTCTGAGCAGAGCATTAAAAGACAAATGGCCGCAATTCAGCGAGAGGCACGATAAAGTAATTTTGCAGCACGAAAAAGCTTGACCCCACGTTGCAAAGGAGGTCAAAACGTACCTGGAAACGTTAAAATTGGAAGTTTTACCCCATCCGCCGTATTCTCCAGGCATTGCTCCCTCTGACCATCACCTGTTTAGATCAATGGCGCATGGCCTCGCTGACCAGCACTTCCGATCTCATGAAGAAGTCACAAATTGGATCGATTCGTGGATCGCTTCAAAAGATGAACAATTTTTTCGATGCGGTATTCGTACACTGCCCGAAAGATGGGAGAAAGTAGTGGCCAGCGATGGAAAATACATTGAATTATTCATGTGTCACCAGTTTGTTTCATTAAAGCCTCAAAAGTTGGGGAAAAAACGGCGGAAGCAAAGTTGAACACCTTGTAGATGACAATCAGTTTGGGTTTAGGAAAGGTAAAGGCACCAGAGAGGCACTTCTGACGTTGCAGTTGACAATGTAAGCAAGACTGAAGAAAAATCAAGGCACGTTCATTGGATTTGTCGGTTTGGAAAAAGCGTTCGACAACAGTAAAATGGTACAAGATGTTCGAAATGTTGAGAAAAATACGAGTAAGCTGTAAGCTATAGGGAAAGACAGTAATACAGTGAGGTGACAAAAGTCACGGGTTACGTCATAATATCGTGTTGGATCTTCTTTCGCCCGGAGAAGTCCAGCAGCTCGACGTGGCATGGGTCCAACAAGTCACTGGAAACCCCTGCGGAATTATTGAGCCATGCTGCCGCTGTAGCAGTAGATAATTGCGAAAATGTTGCCGCTGCACGAACTGGTCTGTCATTGAATTCAAGTTGCCTCATCACTTTTTGGGAACGTGAAGACCATGAACGGCTGCAAATGGTCTCCAAGTAGCCGAAGATAATTTCCCAGCAATGAACGGTTCGGTTGGACCAGAGGACAGCCCACATCATTCTGGAGCCACCACCA
Source organism: Schistocerca serialis cubense (assembly GCF_023864345.2). Taxonomy (NCBI): domain Eukaryota; kingdom Metazoa; phylum Arthropoda; class Insecta; order Orthoptera; family Acrididae; genus Schistocerca; species Schistocerca serialis. Next base: position 620,878,040 of record NC_064640.1, read on the forward strand.
GCTTGCACATTGCCTTGTTCACAACTGAGGCCCATGGCTTCGAGGAGTCTGTGGCACAATCGAACCCTAGCATCAGCTCTTACCAACTGAAATAGGGACTCATCCGACCAGGCCACCGTTTGCCAGTCGTCTAGGCTCCAAGCGAGGCGCTGCAGGTGATTTCGCGCTGTTAGCAAAGGCACTCGAGTCGGTCCTCTGCTGCCACAGCCCATTAACGCCATATTTCGCCTCACTGTCCTAACGGATACGTTCGTCATACGTCCCACTTTTATTTCTGTGGTTACTTCACGTAGAATTGCTTGTTTGTTAGCACTGATAACTCTGTACAAGCGCCGCTGCTCTCAGTCGTTAAATGAAGGCCGTCAGCCACTGAGTTGTCGGAGGTGAGAGATAATGCCCGAAATTTGGTATTCTCGGCACACTATTGACACTGTGCATCTCAGAATATTTAATTCCCGAACGATTTCCGAAATGTAATGTCCAATGCGTCTAGCTTCAACTACCATACCGCGTTCAAAATCTGTTAATTCCCGTCGTGGGGCCATAATCACGCCGGAAATCTTTTCACATTAATTACCTGAGTACAACTGACAGCTCCGCCAATGTACTGCTCTTTTATATCATATGTACGCGATACTGGCACTAACTGTGTATGTGCATATCGGTATCACATGAGTTTTGTCATTTCAGTGCATACAGTGTGTACAAGAACCGAGAGGAAGAAAGGAGACTGGAAGATCAAGAACGAAGTGCTCGGATTAAAAGAGGGGGGATACAGGGATGTAGACTTTCGCCCCTACTGCTTAATTTATACATCGAAGAAGTAATGACGGAAATAAAAGAAATATTCCAGAGCAGGATTAAAATCCAAGGTGAAAGGATATCAGTGATAAGAGTAGCTGATGACTTTGCTATCCTCAGTGAAAGTGAAGAAGAATTATAGGATCTGTTGAACGATTTGAACAGTCTAATGAATACAATGGATTGAAAGGAAATTGAAGGAAGACGTAAGTAGCAGAAATGAGAGCAGCGAGAAATTAAACATGAGAATTGGGATCACGAAGCAGATGAAGCTAAGGAATTCTGCTACCTAGGCAGCAAAATAACCCATGACGAACGGAGTAAGGGAGACACAAAAAGTTGGCTACCACTGGCAAAAAGAGCATAACTGGCCAAGACAGTTCGGCTGGTATCAAACATAGGCCTTAATTTGGGGAAGAAGTTTCTGAGACTGTACGATTGGAACACAGCATTGTATGGTATTGAAACATGGACTGTGGGAAAACTCGAACAGAAGAGAATCGAAGAATTTCAGGTATGGTGCTCCCGAATAGTGTTGAAAATTAGGTGAACTGATTGGGTAAGAAGTGAGAAGGTTCTCCGCAGGATCGACGAGGAAAGGAATATATGGAAAACACTGACAAGAAAGAGGGTCAACATTTGTTAAGACGTCAGGGATAGCTTGTATGATACTAGAGCGAGCTAGGATATTTTCATATAGTATTAACCAATAGTACTTTTTTATACTGTACCCCATGCCAGAATCATGTCTATAATCCAGCACAGCTATGGAAACAGGTGATTAACACAGATTTCCATGTGCTTTACGGACAAATCATTAAAACTGTAGGACAACAGAGCATAGTTCATAGCCTTTTCGCAGTCCTGGCTGTCTGGAAGGTGTATTTCTACACGGGTCAACACCTTCATGTGTTCATGTTAGCCCAGTGGTGCTACATATATGTTTTATACTCAAAATCTATAATAGGGAGTGGCAAGGAAGACTTAACACTCCATCATTGTTTACAATGACGTTACTGCTTCCATGGAATCTTCCTGTTGCACACAGCTGTCGGGGTTTGCTATTTGTTAGTTACACATCTCCATTCTGTTCAAAATCACAGCAAAGTCTTGCGTTATAGTCACGCCCAGAAGGTGATACTCGTCTCCATGAAGCTGATGCAATATGTCAGGCATTTGTTCCCTTAGAACATGGAGGACAGGAAAGTACAATTTGCAACGTATGTACTGAGTGCCGGGAATGGCACAGTCTCTTTGCTCGTTACTTAACATTTTGTATACTCATTTCGTATGACGTAGGGATTCCTGTGAATGCGTTACAGATGTCTTAATGCATGGCACATTGTCAGAAGAGAGTACATTTTCTGGGTTTTCTGTAGAGTCAGTTATGCTGCGGCGGTACGGATAACAGGTGGATCACAATGTGCGAGTGAAATGATACGGCAACTGGACATGTACTCCGAAACTGAAATACATGGCGCAGTAGGATTCTTGTGGGGAAAAACGTATAAATTGCACATAGATTCACCGTGAAATTCTTGAGGTATATGGACCAAATACAATGTCGTGTCCAGTCGTAGTGAAATGGTGCCAACAATTTGACCGAGGTCGCACAACCATGTGCGATGCTGACCGGGATGGAGCGCCTTCGACATCAACCAGAGAAAATAATTTCTAGGCAATCGAGGGCGAATATCTGGGAAGAGAGATTTTACAACGATGAGGACGTTCACACAGCTGTCCTTGAAAGATTCAGTTACCACAGAAGCGGACTTCTACCGTCAATGAACTGAACGATTAGTAGAACGTTCCGATAATTATTTACAGGCTCTTGGCGACTGTCGAAAAATAGTATCGTATATTTGTGTCACTTTGAAGTGAAGTGCAGCGTTCAGTAAAAGTTACTTGGACTGCCGTAATAATGTGTAGCTTACCTTTTGAAGTCCATTCGCAGTTTTGTCAGTTCAATGTAAAACCCATACAAACCATGCGATCATTGTTTGTGATTGAACAAAGGAGCACGCAGCCTTTATCATTCCAACGCTTATGAAATCGTCAGAATGATGGCTGCTGAGCAAACGCGCTGCACAAGCGCGCTCCGTTTGTGTTTTACTGTTCGTCGTAAAATAATAATGTCGGCTGGTCCCGACTGCACCGCCGCTCGCCTCTTTTACTCGTGATTCTGGTATTGCTTTCTTTGCACCGTGGAGCACTTTCAGCACACTCCGCAAACAAGCCTGTGCCAGTGTGACAACGTTAAAAAAAAGTGCTTCTCTTTTTTGGACTGCGTAAAATCTATGAGAAACTAAATGTAGTAAGGATGTTTCTGCCATGGAGTAAGGATGTTTCTAGCATTAGAATAGGGCTCTCTAGCGTAATCGTAGGACTGGGAAAGTAGGGATTCAGAGACAGCATTTACACTAGTGACCTTGAGAAATCTCGCGCAACTCTAGTGAGTATAAATTCCATCCCAAGTTTTACCTCTCGCAACTGGCCTTAACAACTTCGGTGCATGATAGCACCACAAGTTCTGCCATATCTGTCCTGATAACACCGGTATTATATATTTCTACAGACCACCAGAGTCACACACAACGGACGTAGAAACATTCAAGCGTAGCCTATACTCGACAGCGCCGAAATACGCCGAACGTAGGGTAATAATAGGTGTTGACCTGCGTAGTATCGATTGAGAAAACTACTCATACTTTATCGGCGGTGAGAACAGCATTGCGAAGTAATACTGCACACATTGAGAGACACTTATTCCGACAGTCCACACTAGAAAGATTTTTGCGTTCTGGTTGTAAAAAGACTTATCATTTCTAGACTGCCGTCAGTGACAGAGGAATTAGCGAATGTGTTGTTATTACGAGGATGATAATCACCAAAGACAAAAAGGTACTCCAAAAACCAAGAGAAAAAGGTTCAAATGGCTCTGAACACTATGGGACTTAACATCGGAGGTCATCAGTCCCCTAGAACTTAGAACTACTTAAACCTAACTAACCTAAGGACATCACACACATCCATGCCCGAGGAAGGATTCGAACCTGCGACCGTAGCGGCCGCGCGGTTCCAGACTGAAGCGCCTAGAACTGTGTGTAGAAACTGCAGATTACTGCACCTATATCAAATTAACAATTTGATTCACACATTAGGAAAAAATTACCATTTCATTTAAGAAAAGCGCACAGGTACGGTTGACAGAATAGCCTAAGACGACGCAGAGAGATAGCCAAACAACTTTTATTTCAAATTATTTAACTGTACAAGTCGCAACATTTCTTCTGCTTACGCTTTCAGACTTCTTTCAACTGTTTTTCGATTCTACACTCAGAAGGTGGTCTCTGACCCCCAAATTAATCATGTGACTTCTAGGCTACTGGAACTATGACAATTCTTCCAATGTTATATTTCTCATGGCAATCTTCGATCTATTCCCAAGGACGACATTACTTTAGTTACAGAAACTGAAACTCTTCAGTTTTAACAGGCGCTCAGGTGATATATCTTTTGTGTCGTTGTTTGCCATGGTTCCCTTCTTTCTTTGTTTTAGCTTTGTCATATGCGTGGAGTAGTGTGTTCAATAATCTCTGGCTTCTAATTTTCATACGCTGAGGTGCATTATCTTGTTACCAGGTTGTCACTAAATTGTTGGCATAGATGTTTGATAGCACTGAGGATATGCTGTTATTTTAAAAAAGATAAAAATGGTAATGACATGTGCACATTAGAGGTCAATTTCGACCAGTCAGTGATCATGACAACTTATCTGAAGAAACAAATTAAGTTCATAGGCAGTCTGAATGAATTGAAAATTCTGAATTACATCATACAGGTTAAGGCATAGACTTCAGCTAGTAAGGCACTAGATGATGGACGAATGTTCGCACGGGTGATATTATGCCCTTGAAAGTAATGAAAACATTACTTATTTATTGTTTACGTGACTCTTTTTCGCCACAGTCACGGATAAGCGAGAGTCAATATGGCTTACAGTGTGTCTGAGAGAACAGAAGGTTTTGAAGTATGGTACTGCAGGAGAATGCTGAAGATGAGATTCGAAGATCAGTAAGGAGTGAAAAGGTATTGAATCGAATCTGTAAGAATAGATATTTATGGCACAGCTTGTCTAAAAGAAGGAACCTATTATTGAGACCCATAGGCAACAAGATGTAGTTAATTTCGTAATGGAGAGAATGGAGGGAAGTCGAAGAGGAAGATCAAAGCTTGACTACAGCAAGTAGGTTCACGTGGATGTAGGTAGCAATAGTTATGCAGATATGAGACTACAGTGGAGAGTTACATCAAATCAGTCTACGAAATGAAGACCATGACAACAAAGCACAATAACAGAACAGCCGTTCACAATGTGGAAAGGTGAGCGCCCCGTCCTTGTTATAGAGGGTTAATACGTGTGGCGACATTTTGTTTGGTTCTTGTTTGTTTCTTGTTTGTTCTGGAATATGATTTGAAAGATAGTGTTCTGTTGAGAGTAAGTCGCAGAGAGGAATTTTTCGAGGCTCCTCGTCTATTCCATACAAGTTGACTCTCAGATTTTGGTTTGAAATACGTATTCAAAGTGTTGATCAAGAAGTATGATAATCGACGGGAAAAGTTTTGTTTGACTGAGAAAGTGAAAAGAAAAATAGTCTGGACACAGGAATTAGTAACACGAATGATGGTGATTAAGCGTACTAATACCAATCAAGGCGTATCACAAATATTGTCGAAATTTTCACCCTTAATGCACGGGTCAGAGGTAGTATGCTTCCTGTAACAAGTTACGGTAACATTTGGTGAATTCAAATAGTTAACTGCCGCGTCAGGTAATTATGCGTTTTCTGCGGGGGCAGAGATAGGGAGTCTTGCCAAATCATCTTAAGTGTGTTAATCTGAAAATTATCTTAAGTACCTAGTTGAACAACCCACTCGAGAAGGAAGCATTATAAATTTTCTGGAAACAAATAGGTACAATCTTCCTACCGTACTTAGCTTAAAGAGCAGAGATCAGCGATTGGTCAGACGCAGCATCAGCGATGTTAACAATGATTGTAAAAATGATAAAGAAGGTAGACAAAGGTGCATTTCTATGAAATCTGAGAACACAGTGATTGCGTACTTTCTGTGCAGCTAGCTACAATTAAGTCAAGACTGTAAGAGTTAAATTCAATATACACTATCACCGAATATGGGCTGGATTCCCGCACTACGCAATAGTTGGAGGATCAGTAAAGATAACACTTAGGATTATATCGATACCCCAAAGATTTAAAACCTTTACATCGTCATGTTGTAGTTCTGCAACATACCATTCAAATCTCCTAAAGAGCCAAAGAAATTACAGACATTGACTGCGAGCGGACATTGATTGAAATCAATGTCGAAAGCTGAAAATTTGATGCCGGACTGGGATTCGAAACTGTGTTCGAACTCGGGTCTCGTGATTACCAGGCAGATTCGCTGGCCACTGCGCCATCCTGACACAGTGGTCATTGCAACTGCAAAGACTACCGTAACAAGCCTCCCGTCAGATCCAAATTCTCAACTTACCCACAGGCTACGAATGTAGTGCCCTGTGACCATTATCTTTATTACTCGCGGCGTTTCGCCGATAACCGTGAGCTCGAGCCTAGTGTGCCTCTGCCCTGAAGAGACCATTGGCCATCCTCACCTTAATTATATATATGTGGAGTCTGTTCTTTTGGACATGAAGTGGTTGCCCTGACTGCTTCGGCCATCCAGGCACGGTCCCTGACCGGCTCAAATTTTTCAACTTATCGCACACTGTAATGCAACCTCCCTCGTCTATTTATCTCTCTACTAGCAAAATCCTGATACCTGTAGGAGTTCGGAGGAAATTTGAGCATTGGCACCGATACAAACGTCAAGGAGCTGTCGCCCTATTTTTTTAGAACTGTGTGTGTGTGTGTGTGTGTGTGTGTGTGTGTGTCCTGTCGGACATCTCCGAGAGAACAGACACCACTCAGATACTTATTTCTATCTCCTTACTTCATGTGAGTGCAGTACACAATACACTGCGATAATTACAGGTCTAATTAAAGTCCTCTGTTTATTTCGGAATGTAACGTACCTTACTCCTATTGTACCCTACTAACTTGACAGCATACCACTGTGAGGATTGTCACTTCTAATAACACATGATTCAGACGTTTCTACTTTTTTTTTTTTTTGTAACGAATAAGCAGATCGAATTGCGTACTTGTGATATGTCGTTTCAATTTTTGAAATTTTACCTACCTAAGTTTAGGATTTACTAGCAGTGAGCCTAGTCTTCCATCTTTTAGTTTACTCATTTTATTGTTGTTTTAATCTTTTGGTGGCATAATTAGAACATAAACTTTATTAACAACGTAACAACTTTTGGAGGCTTCTCATTTTTTATATCTACATAACAAACATAGCTTATGACTTCATATTCCAGACCTACCCATATCTTATTATTGACAAATACGATTTCATGTATCTGCTGATAGTATCTTCATTATATGTAATTCTTGTTGTTAATATTGCTGTAAATAGTAAATTGTTTAGTAACTGATGATGGCGTATTATATCGCCAAAACTGGTAGCCTATAAAAAAAACTGGAGATGAACTTGCAGCTGCCGGCGTTTTTGATATTTATTAGCGAGTGCTATATTTAAAATCGCGATACGCACACTCGTTCTATGGTAAGAAATTGCGCAAGTGTCTCAAGAGGAAAAAACAAAGAAGGAAAGGTTCAGATTTAACATTTGTAAAATTCACCACAAAAAGTGTGGGACGGATGGCACCTGTAAGCCTTGGTCATAACCCTCTGCTGCAGAGTCATCACCACTCACTGTCTGTATACAGGGTGTTTCCGTAGAGCGTGGTTCTGAGCACTATGGGACTTAACATCTATGGTCATCAGTCCCCTAGAACTTAGAACTACTTAAACCTAACGAACCTAAGGACAGCACACAACACCCAGCCATCACGAGGCAGAGAAAATCCCCGACCCCGCCGGGAATCGAACCCGGGAACCCGGGCGTGGGAAGCGAGAACGCTACCGCACGACCACGAGATGCGGGCCCGTAGAGCGTGCAAAAATTTAAGAGGATATAGAGGATGCTCCAGTAAACAATCTGTGGTAGGGAACCTGGCTACGGAGAAGTCAGCTTAAGGAGATAATAGGAATAAAACCACATTACTGTATACTTTTTTATTTACATTAGTTACAGTTAACTATAAATACCGTCATTGACACAATGAACCTACCATTTGTACTGTATCTTACAAAATGTGCCGAAAATGACGGCCATCAACCTCAATGCAAGCATGATATCGGCTAACAACATTCTGATGCACCCTGACAAATAACCCTGGTGCGATTCGAATCACATTACAGGACGCTAGAAGTGTAGAAACTAATTCCATCTCCATACCCACGGGGTCTCCTACACAACTGACTTTATGTATCCCCATATGAAATAATCAAGGGGATTCAGATCAGGTAACCTCGCAGTCCACGGAATAGGATCTTCCCTTCCAATCTAACGACCAGGAAATACAGCATTGAGATGGCTGCGGACATCCACACTGAAGTGAGGCGGTGCACCGTCATGTTGTAGCCACATCCTCTCACAAACAGCTAAGCGTACGTTCGGCATGAACTCCGTTTACAACTCTCTGCACGAACCTTAAGTGCAGGTGGCCATTCAGACGGCCAGGTAGAAGATATAGCCCAATGAGATTGTCACCTACAACACCGGCCCAGATACTCACAGCAAAACGTACTTGATGGTGTGACTCTACTACGCCGTGAGGATTTTCTTCATTCCACACATGGCTATTCTCGCTGTTCGTAATACTATCACGATCAAATGAGGCGTCGTCAGTAAACAGCACGATTTGGAGAAAATCTGGTCGATCAATCCATTGGTGGAGCAACCATGCGACTCTTGGTGCAAAGTCAGTCACAAGCACAGCACGGACTCGTTGTGTACGATATTGGTGTAATTGTTGTTCATGGAGTATTCGCCACACGCTAGTACGTGCAGCGCCCGTTTCACGTGCAACACGACGAGTACTTGTAGTGGGGTCCGCCGCAACACGTTCCAGAACTCCTCTTCAAAATCGGGTGCGCGAATGGTCCTCGTGTTGCCAGGTCCCTCTTTGCAGTGAACCAGTCTCCCGCATTCGTCGATCGAGAGAAATAAACACTCGTCTTGACGGATAATATCTATTATGAAATCGTTGCCTGTACAGCCTTCCAGCAGCGAGAGTATTGCAAAGTACTTCCCCATATACGAGGTACATGTCAGTGAGTTCTGCGAAACTGTACCGGTATTGCTTCATCGTATTGTATTTTACGTCTCTGAACAGCTCTCAGTAATGAATGGGCCTGTCGTTGAGTCATAGTACGTTCTGTCATGAGACAATGTAAATACGATACAACAGAGCCACCTTATGGACAACTAAAGCAAAACAAAAAAATCTGCATCGTGACTTCCTGGTAATCCGGCTCATCCTCCTTGTTTCCTTGCAGGAAATAAAGAATGTACATGTAAATAAACAGCACAGTACCTGTAAACGCATGTTAGTTGTAAATAAGCTGGAAAACAGTAATGCTAGACAAAGCGGTAGAAGATTTTACTTCCATATCTCCTTAAGCTGTCTTCTCCGACCCCAGGTTCCCTACCTCAAATTGTTCGGTGGAGCGTTCTCTATGTTCTGTTACATTTTTTGCACCCTCTAAAAGAAACACCCTGTGTATGCACCATGCATACATCAAAAGCATTTGAGAATGAAACATATTACACTGATTTAGTCGAATACTAACTCTCAGAAACATCACAAATACTAGGTTCTACCCAAAGTATTCGAGAATTTCATTGCGAGAATCAGAAAACTATAACTACGTCCCAGTGTCCTCGTCACCATCAAAGTAGTCACTTCGGGCATGTATGCAAAGATCCCAGCGTTGTTCTCAGTTTTAGAAGCGCTCCTGGAAGTCCGCTGGGTGAAGGGCGTTCAGGATCTGTTGTGAATCCACTTGGGTGTCTTCAGTCGAATCAAAACGTTGCCGTTTGAACGCGATTTCCCTCTTCTGGAACGGGGCGAAGTTGCACGGGACTAGATCTGACGATTATGGAGGGTGGGGAACCGTTGCAATGTTGGTTATGGCGAATAAATTCCTTTATAATGAGCGAGCTGTGCTCGGGTGCGTTGTCATGATGGACCAACCAGTCTTTCTTTTTCCACAACTCTGGCCATTTGCGCCGAACATTTTCCACTCAGTCTGCTCAAAACCTCGCTGTAAAACTGCCCGTTAACAGTCTGACCAGGTGGATCAACTCCTTATGCACTATTCCCCGTATGTCGAAGAAAATGATCAGCAATGGCTTCAGGTTGCTGGCAACTTGTCGTGCTTTTTTCGGCCTTGGTACAGACGGCGTTTCCATTTGATGATTGCTGCTTCGTTTCAGGGCCATAACCATAGATCCAGGATTCATTACCGTTATGACGCTGGATAGTAATTTTTTACATTCTCGAACTCTTTTTTGTAGCTCAGTGCACGTTTAAATCCTGAGGTTGAATCCGTTGACATGTACTGTACGACAGCCCTAGTCTGTTACAGACATCGTGAATTGTCTGCCTTAGGTCGTTGTGAATCACGTCACGCACTTTCACGATAATTTCCGGTGTTGCACATGTTGACAATCGACCATAATGTATATCATCTCCCATACATTCTTGGCCTTCCTTGAAGCGCGCCAACCACTCAAATGTTTTTGTTTGCCTCAGTGCACTCCCACTAATCGCCTCTGTCAGCATTCTGTGGGTTTCGGCTGCAGTTTTCTTCGACATGAAACAGAATTTGATGCAAATCTGTTGCTGCTTCACGTTATCCATTTCACAATTCGCAGAAGCACTGAAACACGTCCTGACACGCACCACAACAACTAACAACTGCAAGCGCCAAAGGTGAATCAGCTTTGTATCGCAGTAGCTAAGATGTGTACCTTGAGACGTTTAGCAGCGGAATGTCATACTGCTACCGGTTTGACCGGTACAATGAAATTCTCAGATATTTTGCTTAGCATCTCACATATATGATGAAAAAAGGGATGTCATTTTACGACAGTAATGGCCGAAAACTTTTATGTGGATAACGTTTCCACATGGCAACTATCACTAATGCTGTGGACAAACTCCAGCACCAATTGATGGGAGATGAATATAACTATCACCGCTGACTGGATGATGAACAAAGTGATCCAGAACCTACCCACGGCCCGCAATAGCGCCTGCACATAAACAGATGCTGAAGACAGCAGGGCAACCCAGCCAACCGCACGCTCACTGTCGACCACAAATCTCCCGGGTGTTACGCACGTAGTGAAGCCCTACAGTAGACCGGACCACGTGAATGTACAGGGTGTAATAATTAAGCTCTCACTTCTTGATAGTGCCACCATGAAAAGCGAGTGATCGTAGGAAAATGAAACTTCGTGTAAACATCTGTAAGGGCACCCGTAAGAGGAATACGAATAAACCTTTGAAAGAAAGACATTTTAATTTCCACATGAGAGGATAACATTTATTAATTACGTAACATTTTTACATTCAAGGTTACAAACGTTGCTCAGTGTGATGACCATTCGCATCCACGACAGTCTGGAACCGAGCTAGAAATACCATTTCACAATTGTTCGCAGAACTTTTCGAAAGGTGGACCATGGAATTTTCAGCTGTCTCGACACAGCTCGTGATCTGCTTGAAGACTGAAAATTGCATCCGGTATTCTCAGCCATGACAACAGTAACTTCTTCAACTACTTGTGGCACAATTGGCCTCTCCCAGGAGCAATTCCCAAATCGCCAGTTGATTTGAATATTCGAAACATGTTCTTCAATGCTGGTGCAGAAAGAGGATCTCTCGATGTTCGTTTAATGTGTCGACACTCGGGAAGAGCAGCAGCACTAGTGTTGGTGTTTTGATAAAAAAGCTTTAGGAGTAAAGCTCTGCTCATCTTGTGCAGCATATTGACTGTTTGCAACTGTAATGCACACTAATGCTTCTGTCTGAACCCTACAACGCCGCACAAACACCAGTGCCTAAGAGCAACTCAATGACAGTACTACCGACTCAAGACCTGCAGCGTATAGTTTGAACATAGTTACCTCGACGCTGGCTGAAGCAGCGAAGAGTTTATAACCAAAAACCTTATGACCACCTGCTTAATAGCATGTTTGTCCGTCTTTGGAACGAAATACATCACTGATTCTGCGTAACATGGATCCGACAGTTTGTTGGTAGGTTTGTGGAGGTATGTGGCGTTAGATGTCTACGTACAGGTCACGTAATTCGTGTAAATAACTGGCCGCCGATTTGCGTACTCGGTGATGGCACCCGATAGTTCCAAAGGATTTACATCAGGCGAAATTGGTCGCAGACACATTGACGTGAGTTCACTATACTGCTCCTCAAACCACTGTAACACGAGAGACACACAGTCGTACTGCTGAAAGACGACATCGCCGTCGGGGAAGAAATGGTTCAAACGGCTCTGAGCACTATGGGACTTAATATCTGAGGTCATCAATCCCCTAGAGCTTAGAACTACTTAAACCTACCTAACCTAAGGACATCACACACATCCATGCCCGAGGCAGAATTCGAACCTGCGCTCGTAGCGGTCGCGCGGTTGCAGTCTGAAGCGCCTAGAACCGTTGGGGAAGACATCAAGTATGAAGGATGCAGGAGATTCACCGCTGTCAGCGTGTCTTCGACTATTACCACAGGTCCCATGCAAGCATAGGAGAATGTCTCCCATAACATAACAGTGCTACCACCAGTCTGTGTCCGTGGCGCGCTGTACATTTCGAGTCTCCGTTCACCTCGATGGAGGCGTTTGTAGGAACGACCATCGACCTACTGTACCAAAAATGTGATTCATCCAAAGAGCCGACACGTTTCCATTGGTCGACAATCGAATCCCGATGGTCCCGTTCCTACAGAAATCATAATTGACGATGTCGTTGTGCCATCATGTGAACATGTGGGGGTGGTCTGCTCTGGAGCTTCGCGTTCTATGATGAACGATGTACACCGAAACACTTGTGCGTGCACCAGAACTGTGCTCATTCGGCAGAGATGCGACAGATCACCATATATCCTACTTTACAGAGCAGATTAGCAACGGAACCCCACATTCTGTGAATAGTCGTGGACGTCCAACCGTTCATCGTCTAGTGGTAACTTCACTGTTCGTCTACTCCTTTCCATAGATGCTCACGACGGTAGTGCGTGAACATTCAACCAGCTTCGCCGTTTTCGAAGCTCTGCGTAATAATAATCTGCACTTTGTCAAAGTCACTTATCTTAAATGGATTTCCACGTTTGAAGCCCATATCTTTGCTAGGGTAATAAACAGTCTGAAAATCATATAAGTGTGTTGCAGGGTAGGCTGCGTTGCGAAACAATTTTTAAGAAAGAAATTCGATACATTGCGCCGTTTCCGAGCTAATTAGTAAAGAATTTAGCCAATCAGGCCCTTGTGCGCGCAAATTCAAACAGCCTGTCAGATACGGTGTGTGTCAGTTTTTCTCACAGCATAAATGATACTGCACGAGACTGCTCAGTGTTTGGCTCTGGTTCGATCCTTACTACCCTTCCATGTCCAGTATTTGCGTTGCTCTCTCTTACGGTTTAGGAACCAAACGAAGAATACGTTTGACGTCACAGTCAATTATTTGACTGTCCGAAAGAACAGATACCATTGGTGATCTTGCAGCTCTCGAAGAATTAAATTAGAATGAAATCCAGACCATTAGCTGCTTACAGGCGTTGATAAACATCAACGGTGACAGTTAAAAATGTGTGCCCCGACCGAGACTCGAACCCGGGATCTCTTGCTTACATGGCAGACGCTCTATTCGACTGAGTCATCGAGGACAAAGAGGATAGTGCGACTGCAGGGACTTATCTCTGGCACGCTCCCCGTGAGACCCACATTTCCAACTTACTGTCCACACACTACATTTGTAGTGCCCCTGCCCACTATTCTCATCACTCGCGGCAGTCAGTCTACTGATTCCCGTAAGAGTTTGAGCAATGTGAGTGCATCCGCACTGAAGATCATTGGCCGGTAAGCCTTATCTATATGGGTATGGTATCTGTTCTTCCGGACATGTCCGAGTAATGAGTATAGTGGGCAGGGGCACTACAAATGTAGTGTGTTGGCAGTAAGTTGGAAATGTGGATCTCACGAGCGTGCCAGAGATAAGTCCCTGCAGTCGCACTATCCTCTGTGTCCTCGATGGCTCAGTCGGATAGAGCGTCTGCCATGTAAGCAGGAGATCCCGGGTTCGAGTCCCGAGCGGGGCACCCATGTTCAGTTGTCACCGTTCATATTTATCAACGCCTGTAAGCAGATAATGGTCTGGATTTCATTTATCGAATTTTCTTCTGCACATTTATTTCTCAGCACAACCTATCCTGTAGCACACAAGTTTTACAGACTGTTTCCGACTACTCTATATAGTAGCTATAAGCCTGGAAAAATTTGAACGGAGTGCAGTAATACAATGGCTACTTGTGTTTTGCAGTAAACCCTCTCGGAAAATGACAAAAAGATGATGATCCAGTTAACAGTTTCTTTATATACTACAATGTAAATAGAGCACGATGGACTTTCTAACGATACAACCGGACAAATGAAAGGCATCCGAGCAATTGAGAGATGTGAGGGCGTTCCTTTCGGGAAATATCAGTGCAAAAGTTTACAGAACGTACAGTTGCAACAGGTAACAGAACGAATCACAACTCATGTTAGGACCCCGAAGACATGAGAAATGAGGACTTGTACGCAAGCATAGACTTGTTTTCACCTTGGTAAAGTATAGGTACTTGATGATTTGAAGTGTTTTATGCAATATCTAATGCCAAAATGCCTCAGTCGGTCGACGTTAGCGATGTAGACCTATAATTACGTGCTTCAACTCAATGACAGTTCTTGGAATTGAGAATACGTACTTAACAGCATGTTACTCAACCTTATTTCGCTTGCAATACAGTATCAAAATTCTTTGTTACATGGGTTGCACAAGCCCTTGATAGGCTGAAAGGGACTGAAACGTGTAAATTTTTAACCGTTAAACCATTCTTCGTCTTTAATAAGTGAAATATGTTCAGATGGAAACGTTTCCTGCTGAATCCGACGTATGCACACAAAGTGAGAGTGCAGAATACACAAAGCGAGCGTGTTGAAGATGAGTTGACGACACGAATCGTGTATTATGACCCTGCTTTGTACGACGTAAGTAGCTATAACTCTCCCTCCGTAATATAACAGCGGAAAAATGCTGCTGTCGGAGTGCAAAAAAGGCGAATATGCTCCTGTTTAAAAGACTTTGACTGAAAAGTCGGATATCAGTTACTACGGTCTACCTTCCCGAGCACCTTTAAAAATTTTCCCAAACATTTTGGCATGCGAATATATTCGTGTTCTTTTTAACATGCAACTCACCTATGACTCCCACAAGCTCCTGTAACTTCTAACTATCTCGCTCACACCCATTAGCTGTAAAGTCGCTCATACTAGTACACTCCCGCTTGCCCATTTCTCATTCACTCATTCAGCTCAACTCATTGTCATTATCTCTTTGTGTGCCATAGCCACCTTCGTTCTGCCAACTACTACTACTACTACTACTACTACTATTGTCTGCTTTCACTGTCACAGTCAGTCTCTTGCTCTCTCTTGCTGCTGATAACTAAACTGACTCCACGCCAAGTTAACAAACACAGTATGCTCCTTGATGACAACTGTTGCTGCAGCTTCATCAGGAGTACTGTATGAAAAACATCAAAGATGTCTTTATAGTTTGTTACCAAAGCGTTTAAATCGTGAGTAGGCTTCCGATATCACTTTTATTTTGGAGAAAACTTCTCAAGCCATTTCGCAAGAAATTATCTCGCAGCTGCTAGCTTCTCTGTCATGTTCTCAAGTCTGTTACTGGATGCTTGGCACCTACAGAAGAACTGGGAAACATACTCACTTGGGAAGCTCCTTGTATCTCCGTGTTACTTCTGTGGTGGACTGCGCTTGACGGTTACCACTCTCCCTAAGAAATTCACACGCAGATTCACTTTGCCCTCGGTGAACATAGGCCCAAGCACTCATATTAAATGGACCTATATGCTTCCGTGGCTGCAGGGTTAATTTTACTCTGGATCTCGCTATTGGAAATTATGGTAGTGGGTGGTTTACCTTAGCCATCGTTCGTTGTGAAAACGCCTCCCTTCCTGGACTTGAATATTTCGCCGACCGAGGGATGTCATCGCTTACAAGACCTGGCGTTGTGGAATAGATCCGAAGATCCGAACTAGCCCTAGTTATGTTTATAGTAATATGCCATTTACACTGTATACACGTTCTTGTAGAAAAGTTAGTAATGATGAAAAAATACATGTATGGATGAAAGGACTTGGTGTACTTGCTGAGAATGTAACTGTAACTGGAGATATTACTTTGTACTATAATTATTACAAAGAGTCGACCAGCTGTAGGAAACGCAAATTGAGTGAGCACTAAGCATTCGTAAGTACGCTAGCAGCGAAAAAAATAAACAAAAAGTACCTGCTATTAACGTAAATGTGCCGAAGTTAATTTAAAGGTCGTATGTCAGTGAACAACATGTAGCGCAGTAGTGCCCGCTTGACGGTCGCAGTAAGCAACAAGAACTACGTACGGAAGGAGAACTGGGAGACGCGCACTTTGTTTACGGTGCAGAACGTACACAAATCACTGCACACTTACTGCGATTCCCCTTTCAGCTAGCCAATACCGACTGGCCAATAGTATGTATATGTAGGCCTAATACAGGCAGACCATGGACGATGCATACGACTACGACTGCCTCTGGTGAAAACGTGCTGTTATGCTTTGAGAAAACACACACACACACACACACACACACACACACACACACACACACACAGAGAGAGAGAGAGAGAGAGAGAGAGAGAGAGAGACAGGATATTATAGGCGCTCAACGGCGAGGTTATTAGCTCACTTTCACTGATTAAAACAAACGATGTGGGGATAATCTCTAAAATTGTTGCACACTCATACAATCGAAATGACCACACACTCACTCTGTCTCACATGCATTAAAACAACTTAGAAAGAGGGAAAGTAGTTATACATTAAATTAAAACAAAGAAAAAACGAACCACAGGAGGGCTAAAAGAAAAGCAAAGGGAAATGTGACTGATTGACCACTTACAAAAACAACTTGAGTGAGACAATCACCATGTTCACAGATTAAAACCGTCTCCCTAAAATCTTGAGAAAAATGTTGGACAGTTCACAAAACTTTAAAACTTGAATCACATTCGTTTGAATGTTACTTAAAATAGGGGGCAGATCCGGAGGCAAATCCGCCGCGGCCTGATGGTCGAAAAATAAAAGACAGTCCAATAAAATGTGGTGCTCAGTGATGTGCACGCAACAAACACCACACATTGATGGATCCCCTCGCCGTAGCAAGAAGCCATGCATCATAGGACTGTGGCCTACGCGAAGACGGGTAAGGAGGACCTCGTCTCGTCGACGTGGCTGGAAGGTTGCACTCGACGGCCGCATTGTGGGGTTTACTAGAGGGAGCTCATTGTCTATCGCTTCCAGCCACTCATCCTACCACCGACGTGAGACTCTGTAGCTCAACAGCGAGGTTATAGCATGCAGGGGGATGTCACACAGACACCTGAGCATCACGACATGCCTCCTTGACTGCTAGATCCGCTCTTTCGCTCCCCCACTCCCCCCCCCCCCCACCCCACCCCAGTACCCAGTCTAGCTCTGAACATACGAAAGACCTATAAAACTGCAACAGACGCGCCCTGTCTGCTCCCCAACACTCGTCGCTAAGGCAGTTTATGGTATTCGGTGCCTTCTGGATTTCAGATCTCTCTGGTATGGTAACCACGAGAGTTTGGATTAAAAAATGAGGCCCAGAAACCTCACTGGGTCTTGAAAATGTAGAATGGTGTCCCTCATATGCAAGACAGGTAAATTAAAAACACAACGACAAAGATTAAAATGAAGACACACTTATCTGCAGAAAACTAAAATGCCGTCTGTGCGGACCACTCCTCTAACCGCCGCACTGTAAGTTGCAACTGACGGCTCACTGTTGCAACACGGCAGAAGGAACAGAAAACAGCAAAATAATGCACAAATAAGGAGCACTGTACGGGATTCCTTACTGTAGACGTGATACTGTTGATGGCTATGGCAAAGCGAGTAACACTTAAAGCACTGCCCTGAGGGACACCATTCTCCTGCTCAAAACGATCAGACAGTGTGTCACCAACTGGGGTCCTAAAAAACCTCTGAGACAGGAAAGACTATAGGAAGATGGGGGGCTCTGAGAATAGGTCTGAGGCAAGTGCACGAGTAATTTTCACAGATTTTGATGTTTACCATAGTCTAGTACGGCACTGGTGGATTACACAGCAGTACCCAAGTATTTATTTATCCCAGTCTTCCATTAGTCCACCTCATCCTTCACCCCCTCACTGTCTATCTTCTCCTCCCCCTGTCCCTGTCCCTGTCCCTGTCCATCTCCATCTCTTCCTCTTTCCTTTCTCTGTCGATCTCCTCCTCTGTCCATGTCGCCCTCCCCCTCTCTCGTCCATCTTCTCCCCCCATATCTGTGTCCATCGCCTCCTTGCCCCTCGTTGTCTGTCCAGTTCCTCCTCCCCCTTCTTCTTACGCCTTGTCATGCTCCCTGTAATAGACTGCTGATAATTCTTACTCCCGCAGCATTTCTTTTCAGATCGTAACTAATATGTACACCTAATTTGGTTGAAATCGTTTCTGGTGTTTAGGATAAGCTTTTCACCCATTGCTTTGCCCACATACACTTGAAAGGTCTCTGTTGGATTCCTTTCATGTTTAATTTCTTAAATCTGTTGTCATTTACGGCATAAATTCCTCTTCTAAATTTACTGTGGCGTTTCTGACTATCTGGGAGGAGACTGAGTAGTGGAACGTGTTACTTTTACACATAAACAAGAACGATCTGTCACACTACTACACTTTAAAACACAGTTTATATGTAATTCATGTCACACAGTCTCATACGGAACCTACATCAGCTTTCTTTTATATACTGTGTATGATAAGATACTGTCATCCCCCTTCCCTTCTGTGTGAGAGGATGAATGAGCAAATGTATTTCTAGTTGCATGCTTGAGGGTAGCAGACAAGCCTGTCTGCTAGAGAACAGTAGGACCAACGTCGGAACAGGTAGCTACGCTTTCTAAAAGCAAAGAGGTTTCTATCCTTAGTATGGTCCTGCCCGTCCTTTGTCATGTTGGTATAGGAAGCTGCCTCTCTGGTCACTTCCGTTTGTATTTGTGAGGCACCCCTCAGGTAGGAACCACGTCAGTCTGTCCGTGGCGAGCGTCTGAAGTGGTAAGAGCTCCGGCTAAGCGCGTGTCTGCTAAGTCCGTAGGACAATGGATTTCTTAAGTTCAGCCTAACTGAAAATTTAATCACCTTTATTTCAGGTTTAGCTCTAAAATATCTAATGTTGTCTTAAATTGCAGCGCAGTGTAATTCTCGTGTGAAGTTCAGAATAGATTCCGGTAGTTGCTTTGTCACTACTTTGTGAGTAAAGTGGAACCACGTGTTGATCAGTAACTCTAACTAAGTTCATCAATCTTAAATGTGAATGTGCGTGAGATTATAACGTCTCGTCTTGACAATATTTTTCAATATAGGAACTTTTCTTTATGTTCAACCCACGTGGGGTGTACTTTGTGAGACCACTACCACGTGCTTATATAATTGTTTGACCCATCAGGTTAATAGTAAGACGTTAGTAACCAGTTCGAGGTTTTTCTTTTGTAAATTGCTTTTCGATCTAATTTATTTTAATTATCAAAATTATTGTGGAGTTACACTCTTTGTGTAAATCAAGTTGACCACGTGAAGCATGCTGTGTAATCATCAAAGTAGCCCTCAGCTATTCTTTTCGGGAAGATTACATAGAGAGTTAGTATGAATTTAGTATACCAGTGTGTGGTAATTACATGACGGACAGGATTGCGCTACGAACGTAACTTCTTTGGGTGAAAATTGAATCGGTTGGTTGTGGTTAATTTCCTCTTGCATATGTTTCAACGTTCTTCGTGTGTTATTTTATGAATGCAGTGTTGTATGCAGTCTCCCAATCTTGGCTCCATATTTGATGTGATCCGTAAGATTACAAACTCACATTTTCACAGTCCTAAATAAGGCACCAGCTTAGTTATGACTCACGTTTAATATGCTGAAATTTCAATGATCAATGTTAAAATAAATTTCCAAATATAAACTGATTTATTTCTTTTTATTTAAATTCTCTTATATATATATATATATATATATATATATATATATATATATATATATATATATATCACCGGTTGTCGTATGACTATTAAAAGATTATAATTAATGTTAGTCTGGTTGGAAATTTGGTAAGCTAGACTGGATACCTGGTGAAACAGTTGCACAATAATGCAAGGTTAACTTCCCCAGACAGCTCACAGCTTTTAAACCGCTTTTATTGTCTATCACCACTGCTTACATAGAAAATTGAAACCAACAACATTACACACTCATGTCAAATATATTTCACATATATTTAACATATTTCACACGTAATTGTCCACGTATTCCACCCGTATCTCTAGCGAATTTCACCCCGCTGTTTTACTTCGGCGCAGCTTAATGTTTATCACGTCTTATCTCCTGAATTATGAGTCGTATAATGATACAATTTTGTTTGTACATTCAGTGGTCTTTGTGTATATGGTCTGGAAAATGTGTCACGTATAGTTAGTAGCAAAGAAATAATAAATTAAAATTTCATACTTCATGCGGCAGTTTTATTGCGTGAATAGCAGTAAATGATAACATTTTTCCTTTCATTGTTATGTGGAGATGGTCAACGCGGAAACGATTCGTATGGATCTGAAATTATGTGTAAAGTCTGTTAAAAGTCGCCAAGTTCTCTCATTTTCAAATACAGGGTGGCAAAAGTATGGCTATTCGCTCATCGTGGGCTACACTGCTTTTTCACCCACTCCTTTAATAGCTAGGTGGTTCTTACCCCAACGGCAATGATTTGCGAACGTTGAGTGATATGTCCACCAAGTTTGGTTGAAATCGGTCCTCTGCTGTAGGAGGAGATGTGGTAGGTAGATAGATACATACATACATACATACATACATACATACATTTTTATGTGTGTGGATGTGTAGAATGGTTTATTTGGTAACTCCATAATAGAATTTCTAATGCTATGCAAAGTCTCTTTCCCATTTCGCATCAGGATTTTTAGGACAAAATTCGAGCAAAGTCCTGCATTACATACACATCTATAAGGTGATATTCGTTTCCAGGCACTTGATCCACTAGGACGTGCATTTAATGTTGACCTATGACATAACCACAAGTGTTTTTGTATTTCCTCAAAATGGTTTGCAGCGCTTCCTTGCTATTTGTTTCCAGTAAGACTATTGCTGATACAGTATGGGCAACGTGTATGGCAATTTCGTCTTGATAACATGTCCCCAGAATGTCTCATCTTTCCGCTATTAAAACATATGTATGTGGTACCATTCCTCCCCAGTATCTAGTGGTTATATGTGAAGTATTACCACAAATTCCAGTTACTCCATTTGTGTAAGGTTTTTTTTTTTTTTTGCAGGGTGGATATGTGGTGTCATTCATCCCCTATAAATTCAGTGCTTATTCCGCTAATTTCGATTACTCCCTCTGTATAAATACAGGTGTATTGTATTCCTATTTTCGAATCCATATTTTTACTATTTGTCGCTATTTGTCGATATTTTTCATATTTTATCATATTTTCGTTATTTTTATCTATATTCTGTATGTAAAATGTACATCAACATTTACGTTCTTATTACGCACCATAACAAGGCTCTTTAGCATCCAGTGGTGATTCAGATCTCTCTATCAAGCCAGAGGGATTCTGCAAAGCGTCTGCAAGATCAACTTTTTCGTCTCCTCCCTCCAAATGACAACCCAAAAAGAAAATTTTACATTAATTTACAGATACTTCCAGAAGACTAGTCATTCTCGCATAGTTTTCGAAAGTTTAGATGAAAATTAGCAATTAATCATGAGAGGAAAGAGTTAATTGTACTTTTACGTCTTATTGTTTTTATTCTGCTTGGGTGGAGGTGGCTGGTCTCTGTTGGCGCTTCATGATGATTCTTCCACTACAGTGCATAGAACAAGAATGACGAGGCCCATGTAATTGCTGTAGTAATAATAGGGAGGGTGGAGACAGCTTAATTCTTATTGTTCCAAGGGGGTGGGGAAGGGATGGGATGGGTGGGGAGGGGTGGGGAGGAGAGAGGACGGGATTGAACGGGAGGGAGACCTTCGTATGTACCACATAAAGTTGCCTCAGGTATGTGGGCAGTGCATGGACTACCTGTGGGGAGGGTGGTGGTGATTACCTCGTAGATAACAAATCCAGTTGCGTCTGGTGTGAAATGACAACTCAGAGGTCTTATTTTGTCAGAGACATTGAATTTGGTTCTTGAATACTCACTGGATAACTGCTTACTGGTCATTTTAGTGTTCGTAAAGGTCCACTAATGCTTCATAAATGTTGAAAGTTGATTTATCCGAAGGTGTCTTCTCTATTTACCACATAATGGTGTCTGTTACCGACATTATTAAATTTGGTTGTGAAGGACCAAAGAAGGAAGATCGAAGGAAGAGTGGGGTTTTAACAACCTGTCGACGACGAAGTCATTAGAGGTAGGACTGGGCAGGAATGAGGAAGGAAATCTTCCACGTCTCTTTCAAAGAAACGGGTTTTATTTTGTCTTCATCAGTCCAGGCAGACCACTGAAGATCTAAATCTGGATGGCAGGAATTTGAATTCCGGTCCTTCCAAACCTGAGTCTAATGCCTTGTCCCGTATGCCAACTCGCTCAGGTGCACTGCACGTACAGCCTTGAACTTTCGGGCGCAAACACTGCACAACGGACCCTTCAAAGCTCTACAACTGCTTTTATTTGGTAATGTAGGATCTATAGACGTTCCTCGAGTATCTAGTGAATTAATAGTCGACTTACGCAGAGATGGTAATATCTGAGCCCACTAATACAATTGAATACTGCATGTAAAATGAGGGTTGCCCACCAAGAACAGTTTCGCTTAAACCTTCTTTCAAACCCGTCATTATTTAGCTCACCATGAGACTGCTGTTTGTAAGAGGAGTGTAGCATCCACACGTTATGAATGGTTAAAAAGCAGGAAAATTATCGTACATCTCTTCGACAATACGCCCATCAGAGAAGGAGCATAAACTCGGGATGAGAAGGAATTTGGCCATTCATTCTTTCGAAGGAATCATGCAGATATTTATTTTAATCCTCTGAGCCCCAGTGGTTTCTGCATGAAACCAGCATTTTATTATTGGTTGTTAAGCGCCAGTGCCTTTCGCTTGAAACCACCGATGGTATCGCAAGACAGAGACTTCTAGTGGTCCTCTGTGTTTAATCTACGAATTTAGTGCATTGTGCCTATCACTTAAAGCGTTCAAAGCAACAGTCGGCGCGGAGATTATCCTACGTGACTATAAGAGATTTTGAGAGGCTTTTTTTTTGTTTTAATAGTGGCCGTATTTAGGAGGCCATTGACAGTTAAAGTAAATATATTAAGTTATTTTAACGTGTATTTGAGTTCGTATTACTGTTTTTATGAGTATTATCGAAATGAAATCACTAGGACAGTATGTACATGTGACGAAATTTCCTTAAATTTTAGGCCCATTTTTGCTCCTTCTTTAAGACTATAAATTTTTTAGGCGTTATGAGTTCACTGAGCCGGCATCTCGTGGTCGTGGGGTAGCGTTCTCGCTTCCCACGCCCGGGTTCCCGGGTTCGATTCCCGGCGGGGTCAGGGATTTTCTCTGCCTCGTGATGGCTGGGTGTTGTGTGCTGTCCTTAGGTTAGTTAGGTTTAAGTAGTTCTAAGTTCTAGAGGACTGCTGACCATAGATGTTAAGTCCCATAGTGCTCAGAGCCATTTGAACCATTATGAGTTCACTGAAGTTTCGATATGCGTGATTCTGTCCAGAAAATGCAAATTTTCTTTCAAATATATCAGACGAAATGATGGGTGGTTGAAAAGTATGTCACAGTGAATTCAAAGTGAAACCACCACCTTAAAACAATCGATTGTTTATCGTTTACCAATTTCATCTCGTATTCGTTGCTTACTATGATAATAAAGATTAATTTTGTGAAAATTTTTATATTTATATTCTTAAGTGCAACCACTTCCTTAAAACAATTCCTCCCCTCCCCCCCCCCCCCCTGTCGGAGGTTAGAGTCCTCTCTCGGGTCGGGTATGGATGTATGAGTTGTCGTTAGCGTAAGTTAGTTTAAGCTAGATTAAGTAGTGTGTATGCCTAAGGACCGATGACCTCAGTGGTATGGTCCTATAGAACCGTATCACAAATTTCCAAAATTTTCTTAAAACAATCGACTGTTTATTTTTTTGCCGGTTGCTTGTTATACTCGTTGCTTACTTGATGATAAAGGTTAATTATGTGAAAAATTTTAAAATTATGATTTTTCGTACTGTTGGGACCCAACGGGTTAAACTATTTATGGAGATATTGGAAATAAAAGTCTGAAAGGTCCGACGGGCATCTGGATGCCCGTCCTCTCGAACGCAAGTGCAGCTTCTTATCACTATGACATGGCCCTCGGTCGTCAGTGGTTACGAAAAGGTGTCCGTTCTCTGCAACACAGAACGTTCCACAGTCGCGCCAAATGCTAATCATTGAAGCATTGTCATAGCTTCCGGTAATAGAGGCCTCGCTCCAAGCTCGGTAGCCCACGGTTCGCCAAAGACACTTCTGGCAAGTACTGACCGAGTGGCCTTAGGCACCCACCCTTTTTGCACAACACAAGGGAACCTCATTCTCTCATTTCAGAGGCTTCACAAAAGGATATGTTAGTCAATATTTTCATCGAGCGAGGTGGTGCAATGGTGGAGAATTAAAATACGCTGCTCACACTGCTCTGTGCTGTAGGTAATCATATGATACACGACGTACTTCTTTAAAGTATAACAGACGAAAATATGTGGACTGACATCAGCACGCTTGCTGGCAAATTATCTTGCACAAAGAGCACAGACAAGCAACGTCCGTAAACAACAACACAAATGAGAACTTAAAATGATGTTCTGAATGCATACTGTGACTCAGAATACAACATGTAAACTTATGAATAAACGAGAATACAAATACTCAAACACACCCACTTACTCACCACCCGTTCGGGGAACAGATAGGGACTGGTTATAGTTGGTAATAGATCAAGTTAAAAAGGTGACATTTAATTATCGGCTGGTTATAATTAAAGTGCAGCTAGTCACGGAGGTCGAATGTCGATTGTAATTATCGAATAGCAGGCAAACTTGGTAGATATGATAATGCTTTAACACGAAATGATTGACACTGGAAAAAATTAGTTCCAATTTTGGCCACTAGGTGCAAGTCTGGCGTTGTACAGCATCTCGTCGACGTCTCCGGTGCTCGTACTGAATAACTTGTGTAAGCGGCGGTTACTATAAGCGGCGGTTACTAATAAAATCCACATTATGCCTTTCTCATTTGTTTAACACCTTCTACGAACGTCCCGTTACAAATCCATCACAAATAGAAACATTTCTATACGTCTTTCTGGCATTCACAGGACCGGATTTGCACCTGGTGGCCAAAACTGGAAGTAATTTTTTTTTCTAGCATAATTCGATTCCGCATTAACGCATTAGAATATGCAACAAGTTTCTCTGATATACGATAATTACAGCCCACACTGGACCTCTATGAGTAGGTGCTCTTTAATTATAACCATCTGGTATACACACTGAAGCGCCAAAGAAACTGATATGGGCACATGTATTCAAATAAAGAGATACGTAAACAGGCAGAATACGGCGCTGCGGTCGACAACACCTATATAAGCCAGCAAATATCTGGCGCAGTTGTTAGATCGGTTACTGTTGCTACAATGGCAGTTTATCAAGATTTAAATGAGTTTGAACGCGATGTTACAGTCGGCGCACGAGCGATGCGACACTGTACCCCCGAGGTAGAGATAATGTGGGGATTTTCCCGTACGACCGTTTCACGAGTGTACCGTGAATATCAAGAATCCGGTAAAGTATCAAATCTCCGACATCGCCGCGGACGGGAAAAGATCCTGGAAGAACGGACCAGCGACGAATGAAGAGAATCGTTCAGGGTGACAGAAGTGCAACCCTTCCGCAAATTTCTGCAAATTTCAATGCTGGGCTATCGGCAAGTGTAAGCGTGCGAACCATTCAACGAAACATCATGATTGATGATGATTGCACGACACAAAGCTTTACGCTTCGTCTGGGCCCGACAAAACCGACATTGGACTGTTGATGACTAGAAACACGTTGCCTGGTCGGACGAGTCTCGTTTCAAATTGAATCGAGCGGATGGACGTGTACGGGTATGGAGACAACCTCATGAGTCCATGGGCCCTGCTTGTCAACAGGGACTGTTCAAGCTGGTGGAAGCTCTGTAATGATGTGGGGAATGTGCAGTTGGAGTGATATGGGATCCCTGATAGTCTAGATACGACTCTGACAGGTAACACGTACGTAAGCATCCTGTCTGATCACCTGCATCCATTCATGTCCATTGTGCAATCCGACAATGCGACGCCCCACACGTTGAGAATTGCCACAGAGTCGCTCTGGGAACACTCTTCTGAGTTTAAAAACTTCCGCTGGCCACCAAACTGCCCACCAAGAACATTATTGAGCATATCTGGGATGCCTTGCAACGTGGTGTTCAGAAGAGATCGCCACCCCCTCGTACTCTTACGGATTTACGAACAGCTCTGCAGAATTCATGGTGTCAATTCCCTCGAGCACTATTTCAGAGATCAGTCGAGTCCATGCCACGTCGTGTTGCGGCACTTCTGCGTGCTCGCGGGGGTTCTACACGATATTAGGCAGGTGTACCAGTTTCCTTGGCTCTTCAGTGTATTATGGTGGTTATCGTAATCACCTAGCCATGCCAGAACGTATAAAGTGAAGACTAACAATAACACAGAATAAGCAAAATTCACAACAAACCGACTAACAGTAGTTAACTATAACACAGGAATAACACGTCGATTACTATCACTGCGAGCTGTTTGCACGACGAATGCGAATCCTGGCCCACTCGGAAGTCACCAGCACTGTTGAGGGCCGCTAAATTAGAATAAGAGGCTGCCAACCACAGATGATACAGCCTCAGTTTCTGGTTGGCATTAGTGGTGAGACTATCCTAGCTACTCCGATACTATCTGTCTTTTTCCCCTTCTCTGGAAATGTTCACAGCTAAAACCGCCGTTTCCTTTAAGTAATTTCCAAATTTTAAATTTGATAAATTTTCTATTTAGTTCAATTGTGTTGCCTTAATTAGTTTAATTTGCACTAGCGAACCCTCGAGCTTCACACTGGTAACATTGTCTTCCGTTGGACAGCTTATAAAGTACACTGAAGTGACAAAAGTTATGGGATGGTGCAACGTTGGCTGCCGCCTGGTGTCGTTACGGCCACGTGACGCGGTAACCAAAGTATGTAAGCGGAGCAGACACGGACGGAGGATCACAAGAGAAGATATGGACTCCAAATGGGGAGATCCGTTGAAGATAAGCGACTTTGACACAGGGCAGATTATTATTACGCAGAGCCTGTGAACGAGTATCTTGAAATGTTCACGTGTCGCTGTGGTGAGCATCTAGGGGAAAGTGGTAGGACAGTGGAATTACATCTCGGCGCTAAATGGTTGGACGTCCACGTCTCTTCACAGAACGGGGGGTCCGGAGGCTTGTCTGCTCTGTAAAGTGGTGATCTGTGGCACCTCTGTCGAAAGAGCACAATTCTGGTGCACGCACAAATGTTTTGGAGCACACCGTTCATCGTATATTGTTGAACCCGGTGCTCCGCAGCAGACTACCCCTACATGTTCACATTTTGAACCATCAAAATCGTCAGTTACGATCGCAGTGCGAACGGGGCTGCAGGGATTCAAGCGTTGAGTGCTGGAATCGTGTCGGCTCTTCGGGTAAATCATATTTTTTGCTGCATTAGGACGATGGTCGTCTCTACAAACGCCGCCATCGAGGTGAATGTTCAAATGGTCAAATGTGTGTGAACTCCTAACGCACCAAACTGCTTAAAACACACACACACACACACACACACACACACACACACACACACACACACACACACACGCCCGAGGGAGGACTCGAGCCTCAGGTGGGAGGGACTGCGCAATCCATGACATGCCGCCTGAAATAGCGCGGCCATTCGGCGCGGCCATCGGGGTGAACGGCGGCTCGAAACGTACAGCGCGCCACGGACACAGGCTGGTGGGAGCACTATCATGCTATAGGAGACATTCTCATGTGCTTGCATGATACCTGTGGTAGTAACTGAAGTCACGGTGACATGTGCGGCCCACCTGCATCCCTTCATGCTTGGTATCTCCCTCGTCGGCGATGTCATCCTCTAGCAGTGTAATTGTCTATGTCTAGGAGCCAGAACCGTGCTACAGTGGTTTGAGGAGCAGTATAGTGAACACACGTTGATGTCTCTGCGACCAGATTCGTCTCATGTAAATTCTATGTAACTCACCTGGTTCGCTATCGGTCGCCATTACCGGTTACACAAATCAGCAGCCTGTTATTTACGCGACTTACACGAATTGTGCGTAGAAATCTAATGTCACATACCTCCACAAACCTACCAACAAACTGTCGGATTCCTGATACGCATTATTAGTGATGTATACCGTTCCAAAGACGGACAAACAAACTATTACGCAGGTGGTCACAATGTTTTGGCTTATCAATGTGCAGATGGCAGTAGTGTCGCCTAGACAAGGTATGAAAGGGCAGTGTGAACAAGGTACTGCGCAAGCTGATGGTGTCTCCAAAATGGTGTAGTGTGTTCTCTGGTCCAACTGGACCGATCATTGACTGGAAATGGTTATGTTCGGCTACTTGGAGACTATTTCAGCCATTTATGGATTTCACGTTCCTAAACAGCGATGGTATTTTTATGGACGACAATTCGCTATGTCACCGGCCCACAATTGTTTGCGACTGGTTTGAAGAACATTCTGGACAATTCGAGCGAATGATTTGGCCAGCCAGTTCACCCAAATGAATCCCATCTAACATTGTGAGA
The DNA here is from genome assembly GCF_023864345.2 of Schistocerca serialis cubense. NCBI lineage: Eukaryota > Metazoa > Arthropoda > Insecta > Orthoptera > Acrididae > Schistocerca > Schistocerca serialis. The sequence goes on from NC_064640.1 coordinate 620,907,175, forward strand.
CATAATGGAAAGATCAGTTCGTGCACAAAATCTTGCTCCGGCAACACTTTTGCAATTAATGAGGGTTACAGAGGCGACATGACTCAATATTTCTGCAGGAGACTTCCAACGACTTGTTGAGTCAATTCCAGGTCGACTTTCTGCCTCTACGCCGGGCAAAAGGAGGTGCGACACGATATTAGGAGGTATCCCATGACTTGTCACCTCAGTGTGTATTCAGTCAATGATGATCGCCTTCGGATTTGCTATTTGTTCAGAAATAGTCTGCATGTCACTGCACAGGAACTTCTGTGCCCTATACTAGTTCCTGAGAATGGGCTTCACGCATGGACAGAAGCGATAAAATTATTTTAAAAAAATATAAGTCCGCAACATGGAACACTGTTGGTTATTGTAAGATGAAAACTGAAAAGATACATCCTGTTTTTAAAATGATAGGTATGCAATAAAATGAACGAAAAGTACGTTAAGGCACTGAAATCACATTTTAGAGGAACGTATTTCGATCTCCATTTGAACATCCAGATTTAAGTTTTCCACAGTTTTCCAACTCAGTCTCTTTAGACGAATGCTGATCTGATTGTTATTTAAAACAACACAACTAGATTTCGTTTCTAGTCCATTTCGAGATTGCAAACAAAAAGGAAGGTTAGGGTTTAACGTTCCTTCAGCGAAGAGGTAATTAGGGACGTGGAATAAACTTGAATTTGAAAAGGATTTGGAAAGAAATCAGGCGTGCCCTTTCAAAAAAACAATACAATAACTTGCTTTAAGTGATTTAGGGAAATCACGGATTATCAGAATATGGATGGCTGGACTGGAATTTGAATCGCTGTCCTCCGCAATACGAGAGCAGTGTGTGAGCACGGCTCCTATCTTGATTCTCGAGTTTGAGCTGCACCTCCAGTTATCCCGTCGCCCAAGTGACATTAAATCGCTGTCTCCTTTCTGTTCCCTTTAGAATTCCATCAAAAGATCTGTGTTTCACTGAAATTAATGAGTTCTATCGACAGGGGATCTCAAATTGGTTTCATGTTTCTACATTTCCAGAAGGATCTTGACACAGTTACTCATAAGAGACTTTTAATCAAATTGCGTGCCTACGGAGTATAGCTTCAGTGATGTGACTTGATTCCTGATTTCCTGTCAGAAAGGTCACAGCACGCAGTAATCGACGGAAATTCATCGGGTAAAACAGAAGTGATATCTGGCGTTCTCCAAGGAAGTGTTAAACGATTTACGAGACAAACGGAGCGGCCCTCTTAGATTGTAGATGATGCTGTCGTTTACTGTCTACTAAATTCATCGGAAGGTCAAAACCGGCTGCAAAGTGACTTACATACGATATCAGTACAGTGCGAAAAGTAGCAGTTGTCTTCGAATAAGGAAAATTGCGAAGTCATTCACATGAGTATGGAAAGAAATTCGTTAAATTTCGGTTATTCGACAAATCACGCATAATTAAAGGCTGTCAATTCAACTAAATACCTAAGATTTTCAATGACGAACAATGTAAACTGGAACGGTCACATAGATACCATTGTGGGGAAGGCAAAGGGAAGACTACGTTTTATTGGAAGAACACTTAGAAGATGCAACAGATCTACTAAAGAGACTGCCTACACTATGCTTGTTATCTCTTTGCTGGTGTTCTGCTGTGCTGTATGTGATCCCTACCAGATAGGGTTGAAGGAGGACATCGAAAGTCCAAATAAGGGCATTTCGTTTTGTACTATCGCAAAATAGGGGAGATGGTACAACGGATATGATAAGCGATTTGGCGTGGCAGTAATTAAAACTGATGGTTTTTCGCTGCGGTGACATCTTTTCACGAAATTTCAACTGACAACTTTCTCCCCTGAATGTGAAAATATTTTCACTGTCGCGATTCTAAATAGGGAGAAATGATCATCGTAAAAAACCAAGACAAATCTCAGCTCTTACAGAAAGAAATGATTGTTTTTCCCACGCGCTGTAAGAGAGTGGAACGAAAGAGAAACAGTCTGAAGGTGGTTCGAAGAACCTTCTGTCAGGCACTTAAGTGTGAATTGCAGAGTGGTGATGTGATGCATATACATGTTACCTCATTTTCCACAGATTGATATTCTTTCGTTGCTGTATGTGTCCTCGGAACCACACGGCAGAACTCTTCCAAAAAAAATCGTGAGTCCTTCACATGTACTCGACATTTCTTCGTTCTTTTAGCAGAAGTTTCAAGGTGAGAGGAAATCTTAACTCATTTTTCGAATGAAGGACATAGGGGGAAAAGAAAGTCATATTTTAGCCATCTGTAACGGCTATTAAAATAAGACACACGGTAACCAGATGCTCAGCTAGAATTCCAAGAAAATTTAGAGGTAATCAGAGTATTTTCTCATTGGAAACACTCAGTTTTGCAAAAGACAGTAACGTCTGTGGAACTTCTTTGGCATAGAGGTTAAAACCTGTTTATATGCAAGTCATAAACGTAGCTTCAGTTCGAACTGGACCGTGATGGGTTGAGGCTTTTTATGGAAACACTAACAAATTCGTATCAAGTGCCCTGGGAACACGACTGTAAATCAAGATGGCTGGTCCAGTATCTTTACCTCTGCGCCACCTTGCTCACTCATGGCTTTGAGGTATTCTCCTTGGGTTTCAGTAACAAGCTGCTGGAGAATCAACGTTCTGGAAGTGTTTGACATCAGAACAGCAAATTAACAAATTAAATCAGAGTTGCTGGAGAGCAGTGTGAGTAACACTCTTAAGTAATTAAATAAAATATTGTTACTATTTTGGGTTGAGAGAGAGAAAGAGAGAGAGAGAGAGAGAGAGAGAGAGAGAGAGAGAGAGTGGAGGTAAGAGAGACAGGGGGAAGGGAGAGGGGGTGGGGAAGAGTGGATGGAGGTGTGCGGCTGGGGGAGAGAGAGGGGGGTGGGGAGAGAGGGGGAAGGGAGAGTCGAAGAGGGGAGAGAGAACGGGAAGGAGAGGGGGAGGGGAGAGAGAGGGCGCGGAATCACTCCTCTGGATATAGCGAATGGAACAGTTCGTTGTGTTGTCAGATTTTGTAATAGTCGTCAGCGTGACAATCGAGTACTGGATGAGGTAGACACACAATATCAGTGCATTTGATGGCGGCCTGTTTACGGTTATCTGAAGAATGGAAAACTCCGTCTCTCTGGTCAATAGGTTTCGGATGGTTCAAATGGCTCTGAGCACTATGGGACTCAACTTCTCAGGTCATTAGTCCCCTAGAACTTAGAACTAGTTAAACCTAACTAACCTAAGGACAGCACACACATCCATGCCCGAGGCAGGATTCGAACCTGTGACCCTAGCGGTCTCGCGGTTCCAGACTGCAGCGCCTAGAACCGCACGGCCACTTCGGCCGGCAGGTTTCGGATGCAACTGTGTCAAGGGTGTTCCGTGAGTAACACCATTCGTGTAAAGCCATCGCCAGAGCTGACTGTTGGGATAAATGATGAGGGATACTGTCGATTAACCTGGAACAGAACAATGGCTAGTAACAACCGGTGAGCAGTAGTAACAACACAGAACCATCTGGAGCACAGAAGTTACCAGCCAACATATGCGCCTGAGGTCGCTGCACTTCACAGGAACAGACAGAAACACTGCTACAGGAAATCTGCCACTGGACATAGTATGGGAAAGTAGGAAAATTACGTCTGAACTTCCTGTCGATGATGAGATCATTAGAGAAGGAGCAGAAGATCAGTATAAGGAAGGATGGAGGAGGAAGTGGGCTCTGTCTAGTTACAAGGGAACCATCTTGGGACTTAAGCTATTTAGAGAAACCGCGGAAAATCTTTCTCTGGGCGGCAATAGAAGACCCTTCGTCAGTGCGACTCTAGCGTCTTAGCACTGTGCCACATTTTGACGGTCGAAGCATGGGAAAAGGTGGCCTGGGATGACATGTTACAGGAAATACTGATACGCACAAACAGCACGATACGACTGCATCGGAAACCCTAGGATACCCATCTCGTTTGCCAACGGGACACTGTTCCGGCAGGTTTTGGTAGTATTTTCGCATTGGGGATATTTACCTGGTTTGAAAAGAAGTTCTTGATGCGTCTACCATCGTCTCTCACTGGTGTACGACACCTGTGACCTACCTTTGTGCCGTCTGAGCTCCCTCAGTCACTACCAGCCGTTACTTGTAGTCACATCCGGTGGCTCCCTACCCAATGAGTAACATCATTATGTTTCTCCCCAACATTGGAAGAATGGCACCTCTCCCCAAATTGCTGTCATACTCGCCGACGATGGTCTTCTGGGATAATCCAGTATTGCGATTCGTCGCTGAACACTTGCAACTCTGTTCATCGGAACAGCATACTTCCTGGTGACGACAGCACTCCTAAAGTAGTCGTTCGTGTTGTGTGAATGGCAGCCTATGCATGGGACGGTAATTCGCTAGTTCGGGTGTTGGTAGTCTCCTACCAATGGTGTAGAACAACACAGAATATTGCGGGGAGTCCTGTAATCTTTTCGAATTCAGATCCAGATGGGAAGCGGCTGCAGCGAGCTTTGTGAGTAATATGGCGGTTCTAGCTAGTGGTGGTCAGATACGGTCGACCGGAACCTCGACAACAAGTGAGACTGTGCTCACATCCCAATGCTGTCCAACGTCGGGCAACTGTCATAGGCGAATCTGAATACTACTCTATTCAACCAGCATGCGAAATGGAGACCCACACTGAAGCCTCTTTTAAACTCTGTCAGGTGTTGATAACGTTCTACACGGCACCTCCGTGTTCTTCACAGTGATCACTCAAACATCTCACGTTGTTCACACCCCTTATATCCGCTATCAGCCCTGCTAACAACATAACACACGAACAACATTAATGCACTGTAATGTCGTTCTACTCGTCAGACAGAGTTGCTACTGTATCCCATTTACAAGTCCGCTGCTGGTGCGTACGTGTACGAAGTTACATTGATATCCCACCATGTTTTCTGCTTGCTTCACGTTTTTGTCCGGTAGTGCACTTACTGTGCCCATGTGGAGACCGGAAAATAAGTAACTGTTAAAATTCTTTATACTGTGATTTCTCTGTATACATGATTTTATATTTCTACAACGCTATTGGCAGTATGATTCAATAAAACCAATCTAAAAAGTATGTCTAATTCAAATGCTCAATATTTTATTTCGTTCTTTGTTTCCTAGACCACTATTAGTCCTTTCAAAAGTTTACATGACAACCAATTATAGATATTGAGTTATAAACTACTCAAGATTATGCACTATCAGAATTTTACTATATAGCTTAGTTTTCGCAGTGTTGAACATTTCTGTGCCGAATCAGGACTGTAATCATTTGTGTGCAGTGATCTTTCAGTTGAGCCATCGTGGTACAACTGTACCCAGCTTGTAGTTTCTGTTTGCCACCAGAAACAAACGATATGGGACTAATAATATCTAGAGAAACGAACAGTGGAAAATTTCGGATGAGAGTACTCTGAGCGCATAATTTTAGCGTCTCAGAATTCGTATCTACGGGCATTGGCATTTACGTAGCTTCGTATTTATAAATACTTAAGGTATGTTATCTAATGAGAGTGGTCTCACTGGTGCACAAGTGCAATGTGATTACCGAGGAAAATAATTTACACAAGCGATTGTCATTTAAAGTACTGAGTGTATAAAAAGAAAGAAGTGAAAATCGGGACTGCGAGAATATGTGCGCGAAAACAAACAACGCTATGCTAGTGCTTTATTAGAAACACCCTTGAATCGGCAGCTTATCTTGTTATTGAACACATTACTTCTACGTTATGGAAATGCACGAGGCAAAATCTTAATCCAAAGTACCGATTATCATTAAGCCACAATCTGTCCTCCGTTGCTGTTACCGAGATAAGTAGTTTCCGACGACGTATTATGAAACGACTAAGGGGGGGGGGGGGGGGGCTTAGCATATGAATTGATTCTTCCGCCGTTCCGCGGTAGCATAATTTCATGTTCAGTAATAAACATGAAATTAACTGCAGATATTCTACTCTTATCATTTTATTCATTCTGTTCACACATTTCCGGCTTGGAAGGATGTAATTATCTTGGACAGCCGTTAAATGTTTCTTTACCTACGTTGCTGCATTATGAACCTCGCTTCGGACATACCTTTCCACGAACCTGATCGTCATAAAATAGCTTCTTCAATACTCTTTTGTCCCCAAATTCCACTTAGAGACGAGAGGAAACAGAGACTTGCATACAACTGCTTTATGGCCAAGAGAAGAAAGATATCACTGAAAAGTATGGAGATGTCGATAATCTTTTCATCCAACGTAAATACGAACTGTACAGCCATGAGCAGTTGAGCAACTGATATAGTTGTTACGCACGCGCGTCGACAAACACACACACACACACACACACACACACACACACACACACACACACACAGAGAGAGAGAGAGAGAGAGAGAGAGAGAGAGAGAGAGAGAGAGAGAGAGAGAGAGATCTGCGTATTTGATCGTTGCTGTCAGAGGCGTGGGAAACTCAGCATCAAAGATAGCACAAGCCATGGGCTATTCAGTAGTGACCGTGTCAGGCGTATACTGCAAGCCTATCGATTCGAGGAAAATCATCGCCACCATAGTAACTGACACGGGTGATAATGTCTTGCTGACAGCGATAGTCATCGACCGCTGTGGTTCTTTAACTGCAAGTACCCCTGTTACATGAGAGTAAACCACTCGCCAAATCACTGTTTGACAACCAGTAAGCAAACGTACAATCCAGGATCACTACGTCGCTATGGGATACAGAAGCCTTCGAGACCGCATGGGCAGACCATGTGGCGTATACTCCCACACTTGTTTTCATACTTAGTAGCTAGTCCTATGTTTAAGGTAACGAGTGAAAAATAACAGCAGAAACGCACGGCAGGTGTAACGAGTAAATACGATGAGTTTCATGGGAACTGGCTGACAACCTGCGGTGCTCTGGTCTCGACATCAGTGATGTCTAGCCAACTCGGAACCTATGTCCACATACACCCTACGTATACTTCGGCAGCACTGTCTGTCCTTTGGGGTTGGTTCAAATGGCTCTGAGCACTATGGGACTTAACTTCTGAGGTCATCAGTCCCCTAGAACTTAGAACTACTTAAACCTAACTAACCTAAGGACATCACACACATCCATACCCGAGGTAGGATTCAAACCTGCGACCGTAGCGGTCGCGCGGTTCCAGACTGAAGCGCCTAGAACCACTCGGGCGGTTATGTGGGTATGTGGGATGTTTGTTTAAAGGGATGTAGCATCTATGGTGACAAGAAAGGTTTCAGGTGGCAGGGGAGTGGGAATGGACTTGAGGCGTTCTAGGAAGTGGTTTGTGTCTTTGATGTAGAATGGGAGTCGGCGGGTGACAGGTTGGAGATGTTGGTCTACCACAGCTGAGATACGTTCTGTTGGGGCTTTGAAGTCTGCTACAATACCCACATACCCATGGTCTCTCTGCTCTCGAACACTACCTCTCCCAATGCCCACCCGAAGATCTTCCAAAAACCTTGTTCCTTATCACACTTACCAACTTCATCCTCACCCATAATTACTTCACTTTTGAAGGCCAGGCCTACAAACAAATCAGGGGAACGGCCATGGGATCCAGGATGGCTCCATCCTATGCTAACCTTTTCATGGGCCACATGGAGGGGGCTTTCCTGAAGACCCAACAGCTGATTCCCCTGGCCTGGTAAAGGTTTATAGATGACATATTTGTGGTCTGGACTCATGGTCAAGTAACACTCCTTAACTTCCTCCTTAACCTCAACTCCTTTTCGAATCTGAATTTCACCTGGTCCTTCTCCAAAACCCAAGCCACCTTCCTGGATGTTGACCATCTTGTTGAAGCTCACATCCACACCTCTGTCCACATCAAACCCACAAACAAACAACAGTACCTTCACTTTGATAGCTGCCATCCATTCCACATCAAACGCTCCCTTCCCTACAGCCGAGGTATTCGTGGCAAACATATCTGCTCCAGTAACGAATTCCTCAACAATTACACCAATAATCTGACCAGTGCTATCCTCTCCCACAACTATCCTGCAGACCTTGTCCACAAACAGAGCATACATTCCTCCCCGTCCAACCACACTGTTCCTACCCCCAGACCACACAGAAGCATCCCCCTTTTCACCCAATATTATCCTGGCCTCGAATACATCAACAAATTACTCCGCCAGGGATAGGACTTTCTCAAGTCAAGTGCCGAAATGAGATCATTCCTTGACAATATTCTCCCCACACCACCCACAGTTGCCTTTAGTCGCCCCCTTAACCTCCCTAACATCCTTGTCAAACCCTACAATACTCCTAGACCACCTTCTCTACCCAGTGGTTCCTACCCCTGTAACCGACCCCGCTGCAAAACCTGCCCCATGCATCCCGCCACAACCACCTACTCCACCCTCGCTACTGGTAAAACATACACAATTCACCGCTACGGTCGCAGGTTCGAATCCTGCCTCGGGCATGGATGTGTGTGATGTCCTTAGGTTAGTTAGGTTTAAGTAGTTCTAAGTTCTAGGGGACTAATGACCACAGATGTTAAGTCCCATAGTGCTCAGAGCCATTTGAACCATACACAATTCAAGGCAGGGCGCCGGTCGTTGTGGCCGTGCGGTTCTAGGCGCTTCAGTCTGGAACCGCGTGACCGCTACGGCCGCAGGTTCGAATCCTGCCTCGGGCATGGATGTGTTTGCTGTCCTTAGGTTAGTTAGGTTTAAGTAGTTCTAATTTCTAGGGGACTGATGACCTCAGATGTTAAGTGCCACAGTGCTTAGAGACAGTTGAACCAGCAAGGGGGCGATCCATCACGTATTTCAATTGCTCAGGGTGTTGTGAAAAACCCCCTGGAAAATAGACGAATTTGTCTGGTTTTTATGAGCTGGACACTTTTTACGTAAAGTTATCTGTGTTAGAGGCCAACAGTACAGTGTTATCTGTGTAACAAATGTAGCTTAGTTATGTTTTATTAACACGTATTCCACGTTTTATCAGTTAGCGGGTCTGAAAACTTCACTTTGGATTGTTAAGAATAATTTTGGTGATACGAATATCCTTGTCTGATTCCTTACCAATTCTGTATTTCTCACTATCCTGTTGAGGTCTAATGGATGCTGTAGTATTCTTCAGTATACTATAGTAAGTTGAATCAATAACTTTCCTAACGGCTTGTAGCGGAACTGATCAATAGCTCATCTTTTGCTACGTATAGAATTTGCTGATACAGCTAAGAAAATGAGCTTTTTAATACTCTTCCTTATAAGATACAGACAAGATCAAAATTTTAATCTCACATTTCGTACTGTTTTGTACACTTATATACGACGTATGTAGTGAAATGATGGATGTGATATAAATAACATTAATTTTAATTATTTCCAAAAAAAACTTAATTTTTTTATATATTGTATTTATTTCGAAATTCGATATTTCAAAAAACTGCTATTTAAATTTTATTTCCATTTGAAGTCATCGGCATTAGGCCTAAAACTGTTAATTATAAACTTTTAAAAAACTTCAAAGAAAAGATAAACAATAAGTAATTCATTTGTTAAATTAAAGAATTTCTTTATTGCATGAACAATCTTTGTTCTTTTTAGTTTTGACAATTTGTTATGAGTGGTTGACTGGAAGAGAGATGTGAGAGTTGGTTTTGTATCATGCACATGTTGCGTTGTGCCTGTAATCGTTCATTAAAAAGACAATCATTTGGAAAGTATAGAGAAAATGTGATAGTTATGAACACGAACACCTGTGTAGAAGAGAGAAAAATACTGATATAAATACTAGGTCCAAAAAGATTTGGAGAGAGGTGGATGCGAAGACCTAGGGAAGAATTACTGGAACATGAGAACAATATCCGGGGAAATCAGACTCAAAAGGGCAAGGTTTGCTGGACATGTCGTTAGGATGAGTATGGACAGAATGACGAAGAGAGTATTGGAAACAACAGGGAGGACAAGGGGAAAGACAGGAACCAAGTGGATTGTTGAACTTCGGAAGGACTGGTTGGAATTGGGGATCAAGGTCGAAGGAAGGGAAAATTGGAGGAACAAATATACACCGACCAGTATGCCGGAGATCAATGACAGAGAAGAATACAGGAAAAGATGAGAGTGTCACCAGTGGAGCCGACAGGAGAAACGGAAACTGAAGATCTCGGAAGAAGAGCAGGAGAGAAGAAGAGAAAGAATGAAGATGTTCTGGGAGAAGAAGAGGAAAATGCAGTCCACGAAGGGGCTACCCATGGTCCTACAGAGGCCGTAACGCAAAAAGAAGAAGAAGAAGAAGAAGAAGAAGAACACGTGTCTTATTACTAATGTTAAAAATTCAACATATAACGAACGCAATAACTTTCTGCATCCATCAGGAATCTTAAGTACCTCAAGAATGCTTGGCCGACAATGTCAAGAAAACGTATTCACCGTCGAGAAACAAGGTAAATCAAAAGAAAAGTTATTTTCAATTCCAATGGATTTCTAATGTGTGGCCTCTGTTATTCTATTTTTTAAGAACTTTGATATTAGTAAAAACCAAGGTTTGGAAAAACATATATGGGTTTTTCACGATTTTTAGTACTTTGAGTAGTGGTGAATATCAGAATTTGTGGTTTTCTCAACAGGGAACACATTAAAAGTTGTCGGTACAGATTCTGTTGAAGTGGAGTTTCTCTAAAATTTACAAATTCTCGACAAAGTGGTAATTCATTCACATTGCTCCGTTCTACAGTTTTGTTCAGGCTTAGAAGTGGCCCATTTTGCTATGTCCCCTTCCAAAGCCAACTTGATCCTTTACTCGCTTAAAATCCACTTTTTGTCCTATGCGGATCCTGACGATATTTTTGCTGAATATCTTCTGCATTAGGAGAACAGGCTGCTAAGTCTAGCCCTTTCAGACCCCTTGTCCATTTCAATGGACACCACTTTTCGAGAGTAATATCTCATATCTGAGAGCACAGATGTTTTTAGCATTGCTTGTACATCGCAATGGAAGTCTTGTGGTTCAATCTGATGGGCGATCCTGCCTTCTAGTGGTGAAGTCACGAAGTATTTGGACGTTGTTTGAGAGAAGATGGCGGCACAGAGGAAGCATGTAAAAGGTGGGTACATATTTCGACCAATTTTACGTGTTTAAAGGTTAGAGTTCCCCTTGTTTTTAAGTTTTATTTGTTTTAGTAAGGTTTTGGATACTTTCTATAGCAAAATTAGATACATGCTTCGGAAAATAACTGTATTATCGACGTTACAAAACTGATGTCCATTGAAATGGACATTTAGTCCAAATGGTTGTTTTTACTTGTGTGCTTGTAATGTACCTCTGCTATATGAAGCCGGCCGAAGTGGCCGTGCGGTTAAAGGCGCTGCAGTCTGGAACCGCAATACCGCTATGGTCGCAGGTTCGAATCCTGCCTCGGGCATGGATGTTTGTGATGTCCGTAGGTCAGTTAGGTTTAACTAGTTCTAACTTCTAGGGGACTAATGACCTCAGCAGTTGAGTCCCATAGTGCTCAGAGCCATTTGAACCATTTTTTCTGCTATATGAAAATAACTTCTGTGATACAACTGCGCCTTTTTTTGTAACGTAGGGGACGAAACTAATTTATTTTATGTTACCAAAGGTTCAGTAGATAAAATTCCAAGCATTTATGTACAATATTGCAGTAGTTGTACTTGATGTTATTGCTTCAGACTTGGTATTTGCGTCTTGTTTCAACACTGTTCATGAAATTGCTTACATCTGACGTATTGATTTTCAGAATTTTATCATATTGAGAGAGATGCTTCCCAAATACTGGATTTGCTGACGTCAGGTGAGGTTTCTGACTTAGAGCTCTCAGAAAACGATGAAAGTGGCCCTGATGATGCAGAATCTATTCCACAATGCACTAGACCTGGTATGTAATAATAAAACTATCAATGTCACCTGACTATTATATATATTTTGACCTGGTTGTTGCTATACTGCATTGTCGTTTTGAGGTGCTTATGTAGTCACAAACTACGAAGAGGAACAACTGGAGGATGATAGTTGCAGCACAGAAGAAGATGACCAAAATCATACTTATGCACAGGACTCAAATGTTGAAGACTCTATTATTCCATCTGAGTGGGTGTTTACTGAAAAAAGTGATATTAGATGGAGAAGAAAATCGCCTACGCTCCAAAGCACACCTATAGGTGAAGACCAGTATTCAGTGCGACACTGGACTCGCATTCGGGAGGACGACGGTTCAATCCCGCGTCCGGCCATCCTGATTTAGGTTTTCCGTGATTTCCCTAAATCACTCCAGGCAAATGCCGGGATGGTTCCTCTGAAAGGGCACGGCCGACTTCCTTCCCCATCCTTCCCTAATCCGATGAGACCGATGACCACGCTGTCTGGTCTCCTTCCCCAAAAACCAACCAACCAACCAGTATTCAGTGCAGCCATCAGAGTGTGATATGACACCCATTGAATATTTTTCAGAGTACATTTCTCATGCTTGCTTAGAAAATATGGTTGAAAAAACCAACATGTATGCATTGCAACATGGGAAAACATTTACACCGACAAATGTAACGGGAATAAAGGCTTTCCTAGGACTTCATATAATTATGGGATGCTTGAAATACCCCAGAGTTAGAATGTATTGGGATTCAGCATTGCATTTAGATCTCTTTGTGGAAAGTATGCAAAGAGAGAGATTTTTCCAACTGAGATCAAATTTCCATGTAGTGACAATTTGGCAAGGCCAGAAAATTGCAAAGACAAATTTTACAAAGTGAGACCCATTTATGATTGTATTAGACGTAGATTTTTGGAACTACAGATTGAGGAAGATTTGTGTGTTGACGAGCAAATGATTCCTTCAAAGGTCATTTAGGAGTAAAGCAGTATTGTAGGGGAAAGCCTAAACCTTGGGGTATAAAACTGTTTTTATTATGTGGAAGAAGTGGTCTGTGCTATGACTTTCTGTTGTACCAAGGAGATACTCCAGAAATCTCAAACACTTTTGTAAAAAAGTTTGGTTTAGGGGCATCTATTGTTCTAAAACTTGTTGAGAGAATTAACAGAGAACATGCTTATTTATATTTTGATAATTTCTTCACAACATTCAACTTACTAGAAATATTAAAAATAAAAAATATATATGCAGCAGAAACAGCAAGACTATGTCGCATGCCAAATGTACCTTTCACCAGTGATAAGGATTTGAAAAAGATAGGGCGTGGTTTTTCTGAAGAAGTGGTGAGCATGAATGAAGCAGTGATGATGTATAAATGGTTTGACAACAGACCAGTAGTTCTGGCATCAAATTTTGTAGGATGTGGTAGTCAAGATGAAGTACAGCGCTGGGAAAAATCAAGAAAGACATATGTTTCTGTCTCACGGCCTGAAGTTGTACGTCGTTACAACCATGCTATGGGTGGTGTTGACAAAATAGATATGTTAATTAGCATGTATAGGATTTTTATTAAATCTAGAAAATGGACATTGAGACTGTTGTTCCACGCTGTAGATTTAGCGTGTGTGAACAGTTGGTTGGAATACAAAAGAAATACTGAATCACTGGGAGAGAAAGAGACAATGGATTTGCTTCATTTTAAGATGAGAATAGGAGAGGCTCTTGTAAAAATCGGCACTAGTATCAAAGTGAAACGTGGCAGACCCAGGAGCGATTTACAGGACATAAAAGCAAACAGAGCAAGAACTGAGATTCGCCCGGCACCAGAGATTCGGAATGACCTTACTGGACATTTTCCTGAGTACCATGATAATACAGAAGCTTCAAGGTGTAAAATGCTTAGTTGTAAGAATAAAACTCATGTATTTTGTGAGAAATTTAATGTTCATGTATGTTTTGTCAAAGGAAGGAATTGTTTCAAAATGTTCCACAATGCAGGATGTAACAACCGTTGATACTCTTTGTCCATTACAATGGACATTCTGTAAAATGTAAATAAAAATGTTTTCAGTGATTTTGTTGGATTTATTAGGTTTCTAATACCCATTTTTACCTATTACAACGAATAGATATTTTTTTTCATGGCTGATAATATCTCAACTGCCTCCTTTCTTCTGAAGCAGAACAATTAAAAAAAAAAGAAACAACTCTTTAATGCCACTCAGGAAATCAGCGAAGTAATCAACTGAATGACGAGAACCAATAAAATATGCAATTAAATACAGTTTTGCATCAGTGCACTTCTCCTAATTAGTAAAAACTTATGTAATTCCGAAAATGTATTTCTGTATCGACTGTCACCAGAAAGCGTTTAACCACGTTATCAGCAACGCCATGTCACCTTGAGCCTGTGCTTATTTTCCCTGGCATTTCCCACTATCTGCAAACCAGTTATGTGACGACTGAGTGAGCGCTACAACAAAATGCTGCGAAAAATGTGAACACACTTCCTTGAGACACATTGCAAGGAAGACTCCTTTTGGTGTTCCAGTTTTGTAGCTAGCACGTCGTTATAATGAAAAATACTGAATTTGAACCTATAGGACATAAACGTGTATTGACAGTGTGGGGAGAACACTGAAGGATATTTAAGCCAGATAAAGTGACTGACAAGATATGATAATTATAAGGTCGGAAGATACTGGCTGTTTCCGTGCTATAGTGGTTGGTGCTGCTGGCTTGCGACACGGGATTCCAGGGTTCGAAACCCGGTAACAACTTCAAATTCTTGTGTGGTGGAAATATCTGGAACGGCGTTCACTCGGGCTCATCAGTCTACATGAGAAGACCGAGCGAGGTGGAGCAGTGGTTAGCACACAGGACTCGCATTCGGGAGGATGACGGTTCAATCCCGCGTCCGGCCACCCTGATTTAGGTTTTCCGTGATTTCCCTAAATCTCTCCAGGTAAATGCCGGGATGGTTCCTTTGAAAGTGCACGGCCCACTACCCTTCCCGCCCTTCCCTAATTTGATGAGACCGATAACCTCCCTGTCTGGTCTTCCCCAAAACAACCCAACTCTACATGAGAAGTTGCTTGAACAGTTAAGAAATTAAACTGACACGCAAGTCGCTGAAACGAATCAAAATGAAAGAACTGTATCAAACTATGAGCCATAGCACTTATTCATCCAATAGCAATACACTGGAGGAGGAAAGAACATAAATTTGAGTAGAGGACACAATGTCGATGTACTAAATATCGCAATTCAGCTCCCAACATTCTGCGATAGTAGCAACACTCAAACCACTATTGGTATGACTGTTGCAAGCAGCAATGTAGCTATTCGGTCACATCGCCGGAGGGTTCTACAAAACTCAGTTGTTATTGATTGCGAAATGATAAGCTTCGAAGTATGTACGCATGTGCATGGTTTCTCATTGGAAAGCGTACCACAGAAACCATGCTTCGATTGAAATAACTTTATGAAATACGTTTCAGCGAATCTAATATTACAAGTCAGCTGCCAACAAATTTTATTTTTTCCTGGTGCACTTCACGTTTACTGTGTTGCCCGTTTGGCAGGTACATACAAAAATGGTTCAAATGGCTTTAAGCACTATGGGACTTAACATCGGAGGTCATCAGACACCTAGACTTGGAACTACTTAAACTTAACCAACCTAAGGATATCACCCACATCGCCGGCCGGAGTGGCCGAGCGGTTCTAGGCGCTTCAGTCTGGAACCGCGCGACCGCTACGGTCGCAGATTCGAATCCTGCCTCGGGCATGGATGTGTGTGATGTCCTTAGGTTGGTTAGGTTTAAGTAGCTCTAAGTTCTATGGGACTGATGACCTCAGATGTTAGGTCCCATAGCGCTCAGAGCCATTTGAACGATCACACACATCCATGCCCGAGGCAGGATTCGAACCTTCGACCGTAGCACCAGCGCGGTTCCATACTGAAGCGCCTAGAACCGCTCGGCCAGCGCGATCGGCTAGGTACATACAGAGCCCATTCAAGTGTAGCTCGCTGCACTTCCGCCACCTCTCCCCCTCACCGCGGGCACAACCCCACTCCACTCTCTGTCACAAAGTTATTTTACCGAAGCTACTGTACAATAGTGGAAACTATAATCCTTTCAGTCAGGGAAGATCCATGACTGTTAAATTGTGTTTTCCAAAACTGCTTCGTGTAATCTCCAAGCACATAACAGAATTTTGTCTACGGTTCTATAGCAACACCTTTTTGTTATTGCAGTTCTAGGCGGCTACTGTTTTCAATCAATAGTGACGGCAACCGTCTGCGCTGTGCAGCCACCTGTCACAGACTTTTATCCGACGAATGTAAGTATATTATGTTTTCTACGGGAGTATACTCTCCCAAGCAAACGCGGACTGATTATGAAATAGGTCAGTGAGCTTTCTCAGACTATTACTCCAAGTCGAGATGAGATGTTAGCCGATACCTACGACAAAGTTCAGTGCATTATTAAACTTTGGAACAAAAACAGGAAGTTTTTGTTTCGAAGTGCTAAATAATGTTTGCTTAACGTTGAGACAAATGGAAAGCATTTTTGTAATTTTTTTTATTAAACCATGAAATGAAGGGTTACAGACACTTTGTGCTGCCTATTAGTAATCATCATTTTTGTACTCGGTTGGATAGTGGTCAGTACACATAGTAAACTATGTTCCAAATTCATTCGGTTCCTTGCTTTTTATTCCATGCCAATGAAGACGAACATTTATTTTCATAATTTAAAGTTGTGGCAAATGGAATCTTAATTCTTAAGCCTTAGCTGATAATTAAAGGTACTCGCCACCAACTCTCAACAAAATTTCTTTACAGAAATAAGTTTCCAGCATCGGCTGCTTTTCATTTCCATTTTATTTGTATTTTGTCTGCTACGACGTCTCGGCTGTGTAGCTATTCTGCAGGAAAATGTTTATTCCGTTAAGTACATACGTTTTGAGTTACAGTGACACATCGTGGTACACAGTTAAATGCTCTCTCGCACTAGAAAATGGCTTGGGTGTGTGCTACTGCTTGTACAGAAAAGGATGTCATGGGTGCAGCTCTACTCCGGCTAACCACGCATTGCCCATGAAATTACATGACTGTAACCCAAAACGTAATAGTTAAAGGGTTAAACATTTTGCTTGAGAGTGGCTGCACAGCCGCAACGAAGTAATACCCAAAATAAAAATAAAATGGAACGGAAAAACAGCAGCTGCAGAAAACTTATTTCTTTCCGGAAGTTTATCGCGGCCGTTTACCCTGTTGTAACTAAATTATTTCAATAAGTGTCGCGTTATTCTTTACCAAAATATTATTTTTAATCTATTGTTTAAAAAAGTTACTAATAAAATTTATAAGTGACAAGTGCTGAATACTACGACTGGATGCACATCAAAAGAAGCAAAGACTAAATGGCCCGGATAGCTAAGTTTCTGATGCGTCTGAAAAGGGAAGCTTCCGATCAGTTTGCGTTACTAGTTCTGACCTCTGGAAGTGAAACGTGTATTTTTGATGCGGAAGAAATTCGAAAACTGAGGGTAGCTCATCGGGCAGTCTTGAGACGCATGCTGGGAATTATTTAGAAACACAGAACAACAAACAAATGTAGCAGGCAGTGGACTAGAGAGGAAGATGTGTTTATTTATATAAGCACAATAAAACGAACGTGGGTGGGTCATGTTACCAGGTTAAAGGATGTTAAATGTACAAGTACTAAATGAAAGTGTCTACTGGGTGCCTAGGGATAAGACAAATTCGAGCCAGCGGCGTAGTCGGAGATGAGTAGCTGACAGCAACAATTAAGGAACAATGTGTATAGATCGAGACTGTAATGCATGGTCAAGTCTAGAGGACGCCTTTATTCAGCATCAAATGTTCAGTGGCTGCATACCACGGTAATGATGATCTCAAAGATATCAGAACAAGGAAACAGAGAATCATTCACTCATTCATTCATCACGTTCCGCAGATCCCAATGAGGAGGAGAAACTTGAGGAATGTGGAACAATTGAGAGTCTACATTAACAAACGAGAAGTAAAGCATACAAACTAAATCTGTACACTATATTAATAATAATTTATCACTGTACTGCTTAATGTTATTTGTCATTGGGCGAAATAAAGGGCACCCAGGAAATTTCAAGGGAAGCCGCTTATTCCGAGAAAAAAAGGTGCTGTCTAAGTTAAAACAGTTCCTGCATTTATACTGCCAGGACAAAAGTATAGAACACGGAAGGAAAGAAGGAAACAATAAGACATTTCAAAGGCTGAGAGAGTATTTGATGTTATTTCAGTGATTACAAAATCGAGTCGAATTTACAAAGAACTTGGCAGTATGAGCCCGCTTATCAGTACGACGTTGCACCCCCTCTGGATGCATTCACTGATTCGGTTGGGAAGGGTGTTATAAAGCAGTTATCCTCTCCTTCAGCAAGCCGGTCCACAACAGTAATCACTGGTATTCGATATTCTGGAGCTGACGTCCGAGCTGGTCCCACACGTGTTCCGTCTGGGACAGATCTAGGAATCCCGCTGGGCACAGGATTACCTCAATATCACGAAGACAGTTCGTAGAGACACGTGCCATGTGTGGGAGAGGATTGTCCTGTTAAAAAAATTAACTACAATATTGCCGCATGAAAGGACGCAGGATGTTTGTGACGTACCATTGTGTCGTCAGAGTTACGTCAATCAATGCCAGCCCTGACCAGAAGTCGTATCATATGGCTCCCAACAGCAGGGCGCCAGGTTTATCACCGCTGTGCTTCTCCAACACAATGGATGAATGGGAACTCTTCCCATGTCGGCTACGTATTCGCCGAAGATGGTCATCCGGGTAGTGCAGTACCGCGATGCATCGTTCAACACAATGCGGTACCATTCACCGGCTGCCCATGCTTCCACGTCACGGCACCACTCGGGATGCAGCCTACTGTACTGTTGTGTTAACGGCAGCCAACGCATGGGACGGTAATTGTATAATACGGCTGCTGCCTGTCTTTAAACAAAGGTGCAAGGTGACACAATATGTTGCGTGGATTCCATTACTCGTTCTCGGATGGCAGGCGTAGATGTGAGAGGGTCACGATGTGCGGGCGATACTTCATTGTGGTGGTAAGATGTGGTCGACCGGAATCCTGAAGATGAGAATACCTACCGTCACGTTCCCATGCAATCCTGCAGCGGGCCACTGTCGCACCCGAATGCTCCACAAATCTGGATGCTGCACGATTCGACCAGCTGGCTAAATGGGAGCCCATAATCATAACGATACCCATTTTCAAACTCTGTCATGTGCTAACACACGAGCTGTCTCACGCGAGTACGTGGGATCTCAGAGTCCCACACAATGATCGATCAACATATGACGCAGTTCCCACCCCTTATACGCACTCCACTACTCCTGCTAACAGCATAAAACACGAAGAACACTAATGCGCTCTCTTGCCGTTTTACGTATCGGAGAGATTTGCAACTCTAGCCATTTAGATACACGCCGATTGTGTGTACGTATACGAAGTTGCGATGGCATCTGACCACGTCTTCTGCGTGCTACACTTTATGATGCAGTGTATAGCAACAGAGACTTTGTTTGCGAGTTTACAGTGAACACAGCTAATTTCCGTATAGTGAGCAGAACTTTTGTGTTGCGATGATTACAAAATCCAGACAAATATTTATTATACGAGGTGAGGAAAATAAAAGTGGCCCGAAAATATTTACAGTAAGATCGATACAAGATTGACCCTGTAATGAATATCACAGAAAATCCTCGTGAAGACCGCCGTTGACATATATGCTGCGCTATACTCGATTTATCAAACTGTGATGCACGTTTAGCAGCTCTACCTGAGAGATAGCAGCAACAGCGTTTTCAGTGTTCTGCTGTAGCGCTTCCAGTGTGTGAGGATTATTTGAGTGCACCTGACTCTTCAGTTTGCTCTAGAGATTGTAAGGTATAGGTCTAAGAAGCCTATCTAAATATTTTATCCTTTATTATTTTATTTTATGCATCATATTTAGTAGATAAGGCCAATAAATTCAAGTAATATCTGTATCTGAACATAAATGTTTCAATGTATTTATATATATCTTTGCTATACGAGAGCTAGTTTCAGACTATCGAAACTGGACAGTCGAGTGGCAGGAAGCTGACGAATAGGAGACGCTGATTGTTAACGTGGAAGCATGCATGGTGTGTTGGTTTTCGTGCGTAAAGACACGGAAAAAAATATTTAAATTAATATGTGCAACATGTCGACGTGAACTGTGTGTAGACAGTAACTGGCACTAAATAAATTGTGAACTGTGCGCTCTGTTTTTGGGCATGGATGAAATACGACAACTTTCGCGTGTGCAGTCGAGTCAAACTAGTGGGTCAGTGGTGAAACGATGTATGTGCACGACATCAGCTTTGAACATTTCGAAAACTGTGCTTTAATGTCAATAAGCATTGAACTGTGTCCTACCAATTATTGAACTAAAAAGGTTTCGCGTGTCTCACTAACGAAGACATGTAAAAAAGACTGCAAAATCATATCAAGCTTTCAGGGTCAAAAGCGAAATGAGCATACGATTAAAAAAGATCGACAAATAATAATAATAATAATAATAATAAAATAATAATAATCACTAAAAGTCTTTGTCAGTGATTGCTTAAATAATCAAATGTGGATACAAGAACTAATCCGGCTGACATTTCTCGGATAACTGAATGCAAAGGCGGCAGGCAATGCAGATTGCAGAAGCGCGCGTTCTCGCCTCGAACCCCTGCCGAAAAGTGAAGAAGACTGTCCTCCTTGGGTCCTATAAATAGATTCCCATCCCAAGAAACACAGTGGCTGACCGAATTTGAAATACTCTTTGTGACCCACCTAACTCGGTACTTCTGTAGGACGTTTTTGAGGTTCGCTCTGTGATGTTAAGTTGCCAGGCTCTGAAGATTTTTCGCTTTGCAGGCGTATCCCTGGGCATTTAGGGTTCTTTTTAACGGAAATCGCCATATCAGCGATAGTTTGTATCTCATTAACAACTGTACTTACCGAGAAACAAAAGATACCTCTATACCAAACGAATGATATTACGTTAATGCCATGTCTCAGATGTCTCAAAAACGTGCATAAAATAAGTATTCAAATTTATGTACTTCAAATTAGTAATGTTTTGTTACTAGGTTTCAACATTAACCATTCCTTACACGTTTTTCTATGAGTAATTTCATCTTAAGGTTGACATTGTTGCCCCTTGAAAGGGGTTACCACAGTCCGACTCAAAATAATCCAAGTTCATACCGTCAAGTTGCTTACTTACCAATTATGTTTAATTTGTAGCGTTCTTCTTCAAAGTAGGACTATTTGAATTCACACACGTATGATTTCGTTCCTTTATGAATTCATTACACCTGTGTAAGTATCTCACCGTAAGGGACCTTTTTTTTGCGTTCCGATGGTACACAAGAATATGCTTGCAGCGAAATGCTTGCCTACTGCCACTGAGTAACTCGATTCTACAGGAAATTATCTCACCATAAGGATAAATTTCAGGTTGGAAAATAAGACGTGAAAACAACGTGAGAACAGTAAACGAGCCCGAGAGGTATTTTCGGCATTTAGCAAAGCGTTAACAAACAGCATAGGAATGATTAGGAAACTACCTGAGAAGAATCTAAACAGATAACATGGGTCAAGCGAAAGTTAGCTTGCGGAAACAACCGTTGGTTCAATACATTATCAAAAAAGCCTGCATCTATATTATTAGACATGTTCCGTTATACGTTAGTTATAGCCAAACTGTGCATATTCACTCCTGATAATGTGTTTTGATGAAGTGGAATCGGAATGTATGGATGCTCAACTTATTAATTAATTTATTTATTTGAGATGAAGCCCGTTTGCGCCTGGCAGGATACATGACTTCACAAAAGAAATGGCATTTTGGATCAGGAAAACGCATCTAGTTCCTAAACAACCGTTGATGTTTGGTCTGCCAGTTTCATTTTGGCCATCCTGTGTTCCCTAGTAATGTGAGCAGCGTAGTTTGTTGTTATTATCGACGAATATACGTGATTTTTATTGCGCGAGACATTATGACGATAAAACTACAACGAAAATAACACCAGTAAGAAGAGCATTTAGTAACTAATAGTGTACATAATTTTATAGTTTTGTTGCAATAGAATTTCATGTCGTTTTACTTATATTTTTAGTAATGATGATGATAAAATGGATGGACACGTGATTAGTGAAGCTCCGTCAGGACTTAAAGGCGAACGAAAGTAGGAATGACAGCTATTTTACAGAATTAGAACTTCTCAAAGCTGTCTATTATTTTGATGTATTAGCGTAGTCTGTAGTTGAGCAGCAAATTTCCCTACGTCGTAGGTAGTACGCGTCTGAAACTCAGACTGTCCTTATAACTACGGCCGTAATAGTAAAAAAATGGTTCAAATGGCTCTGAGCACTATGGGACTTAACATCTGTGGTCATCAGTCCCCTAGAACTTAGAACTACTTAAACCTAACTAACCTAAGGACATCATACACATCCATGCCCGAGGCAGGATTCGAACCTGCGACCGTAGCAGTCGCGCGGTTCCGGACTGAGCGCCTAGAACCGCTAGACTACCGCGGCCGGCGGCCGTAATAGTAGACACGAAGTAAAGATTAAAATTTCAAATCTACATTATTTTTTTCTGGCACAAAAAAGGAAGAATTTTATATCTAAATTATTTATTAATTTTAGGAGTTTTAACATTCTCCTCGTTTAACTATTTCATTGACACAATAAGAGAGTTTTATGACTTTCTCCTCAGAGTGATAAGTAATGTGGTAATGTCGCTGACAGCTGATTACAGGTTTCACCCTGCCCTCTAAACAGAAGAATAACAAAACTGGATAGTGAAGTTTCACCCGTCACACCACGGCAGCTACATGTGGTCACTATCTCATCGAAGTGTATTTTGTCACGTCGGTCTTATGCAAATAGGGCGTCACGTTACCTGTTCCACGAGAAAGAAAACATTCTTCGGCATTTACAGCATGAAACATTTTACGTCTGATTCAAATGTTTAAATGCTTTTGTGACATCGTTAGTATTTTTGATAACATTTCGTTACTATCACAAGTTCAGTGTTGTCCAGTTGGAACATTTCGCAAGAAATTATATATCGTCGTTTCGTGAAAAACAATTTTCTTTTACTTGTTATTTAACGTACAGTTCACATAACTGAACGATATATTGACGTTAAACTTGCTAAAAAACAAACGACGAGTACTGTGTCAGCACGCTATAATCAGACACGATACACCGAAGCGATGGTACTGATCGTCTTTAAGAGTGGGAGGACTATGCAGAAGTATAAACTGGCTAGTCGGAAAATCAGTACTCACTGTTTCTTACTGAACTTCTCATGATTAATACTGTAGGTGCGCCTAAATAAGCCTTGCAATGACGACCACATCGAGTGCAGTAAAATTCGTACAGATGGAAAGTAATTGATGGTAGCAACAAAGATGAAATCAGCGAAATGATACCTGTGAAAACCTTTAAGAAATATCAACTCTGAATGCCATGAATACGTCGTGACAAGTGGAAACTTCTACCAGACCGAGTTTCGAAACCGGAACTCTTATTTAACTACTAGGCCAACCTTTCAGGAGCGACTCAAAGCTTCTTCGTATTACAACGAGCAGAGTTTCTTCTTCAGGGTAGTAGGAATAGCACCATTAGGAGGACGGATTTTGTTAAAGGGGCCAGGTTTTCCCACAAGCCCAGGTATCCAAATATCCACCCAAACGGTAAACAACTAAGATTACGGTTTAATGTCACCTTTGAGGTGAGTCAGAAACTCTGCCGTGGATTGCGAAATTCCAACATTTGTCCAACATAATTCAGGGAAATCACGGAAACCTAAAACTGGATAGTTTGATGGGTAGTAGAATCACTGTCAACACGGTTGTGAGCTCGGTGTCTTCACCTCTGCACAGCCTCTCACTGCAGATCTAATGGAAACGTTGAAATCAAATGAATGAATTCGCTATCTGCACCAATCGCTCCGTAGCCGAGGCCGCTAATGCTCTCCTGTGCCATAACGTTCGACTCCGAGGTACACAGTTTAAAACACTGGTTGGGGATGAAATTTTCACTGCCAGCGTTTGACCGGTAATGGGAGGAGAGGTGACGACGTGAATTTTCTGATCACCACTCTTTGCGTCAGTGATGTGCATTAAATTCCACACCCCTTCCCAGTGTCTCATTGAGTGAGGGCATGTGATACTGTTGATGGGGATACGACAGTCGGTTGGGGATCTCAAGCTTGGCGGCCTCCTTGGTGCTATCCGAGAAGAATAGGCCATGTGCCACAGGGGACCACAAGGCCGATTTCCTTCCCCAACCGAACATGTACTCAGTCGCTAATGACCTGGTAGTCGACGGAACGTTAAACTCCAATCTTGCTTCTTTTCCAGAAGCAACGCAAATTTTCCTGGAGGTATGCTCCGATGGTGTAATAAGTGAAGGCAACTGCTCACGATAATAAAGAGACCCTGTTTTGAATCTTTGTCACACACAACTTTTCATTTCTCACGAAATACTCGTTACATCCAGGCAAGACGAAATTATAGCATTACGCCACATTTCTAATCGAAATCCCTATCATTCCCATCTTAATCGAACACAAATGTTTTCGTCCTTGCAGTAAAATTAGTTACACTAATCGTTACAAAACGTCGGTCCTTATAATTCCATTCATTCTGTAATATGAGCTCGGACAATGACATTTATGAAAAAATGATGATAATAATGATGTATCAATAATTATTGTAAAATTACCAAATATGCAGCAACCAGTCGCAAAATCATGTTTTATTTATTCACCTTTGCAAATCGATTTCAACTGATTAACAGCCATCATCGGTGCTTTCAATCAATATGTGCCCTGAGTAGTAAAACTTCATGTTTGGCCTCTGCTTAAGACAGTATTACTACTCAGGGCACATATTGATTGAAAGCACCGATGATGGCTGTTAATCAGTTGAAATCGATTTGCAAAGGTGAATAAATAAAACATGATTTTGCGACTGGTTGCTGCATATTTGGTAATTTTATGGTTTACGGTCGCTGCACGACTTGGGAACCACATGGAGCCCAGCATTCATAATATTTATTGTAGCTGTAGTAGTGCCAAGGGCAGTTAATATTACCTAATATGACACACACAAGCAAGCTATCCTGACCGGTTATGGCGAAGGATGACATAACACTAACTTTATTCAGTGCGACTGGTAAACTCTATTGTTGCTATTTTCTTCAGACCTAAGACTAGTTTAAAGCAGCTCTTTAAGCTATTCTATTGTGTACAAGTCTCCTCATTTCTGCTATCCACTGCAACTTACATCCATTTGAACCTAGTTACGGTACTCAAGCCATGGTCTCCTTCTATGACTGTTACACCCCGCCCCCCTCCGCACATCCTTCTATGACCAAACTGACAATTTCTTGACGCCTTAGGATGTGACCTATCAAGCGATCCCTCCTTTTAGTCAAACTCTGCCACAAATTTCTTTTTCCCAGTTCAATTTAGTACCATCACTTATTAAGCAATAGAACACAGTACGTTGTCCTAGACGGCGAGTGTTCAGAGAGAAAGGTATCGTCAGGAATGTCCCAGGGATGTGTGAGAGGACCGCTCTTGTTCCCTAGACGCATAAACGATTTGACGGACACAATAAGCAATTATCTGCGACCGTTTGCTGATGACCCTGTAGTGTACAGGAAAATGTGGTCATTGAGTGACTAGGAGGCTTCAGGATCGCTTATCCTCTCTACATCGGCCAACGCCAGTTATTTTGCTGATCTAATAGCTATCTGATTCTATCAGCATCACCTGATTTAATTCAACTACATTCCATTACCCTCGTTTTACTTGTGTAAATGTTCACGTTATAACCTCTTTGCAAGATATCCATTCAGTTCAACTGTTCTTCAAAGTCCTTTGCTGCCTCTGAAAATTACAATATCATCGTAAAATTTCAACGTTTTAGTTTCTTCTTCCTGAACTTTAATCTGCTTCCCAAATACACTCTTGCTTTCCTTTACTGCTTGCTCTAAGTCCACAACGAGTAACATCGGGAACTGGCTACAATCCTGTGTCACTCCCATGTCAACTACTCCTTCCCTTTCAAGTTCTATGACTCACATAACTGCAGTATGGTCTCTTCACAAGTAGTAGATAACCCTTCACTGCCTGTATTTTACCCCTACTACAGTCAGAATCTTACAGTGTGTGTTCTAGACAACATCGACAAAAGATTTAGAGAAATCTACTAATATTATAAAAGGAGGCTTGTGTTTTTTCAGGTCATCCCCGAGGTCAGCTTCTATCAATTTTTCCATTTTTCTATAAATATTAGTGATAGTTCTTTGGAACTGAAATTATTGCATCCTCCTTCTTGTCGGAGATTATTTTGTCTGCCTCACCCACCTTGCACATCAGGTGAAGTACTTTTGTCACAGCTGGCTCTCTCATGAATCTCAATAATTACGATGGAATATCGTCTACTCCAACGGGCTTGTTTCGACTTAGGTCTATCAGCGCTCTGTGAAGCTCTTCTCGCAGTATCATGTCTTCCAGCTCACCTACATCTACTTCCTCTTCACTTTCTAAAATATGGTCTTCAGGTTTGTTTCCCCTATCCAAACCGTCTATATATTCCTGCCATCTTGCAGCCTTCTCCTTTTTACTGAATACTGGCTTCTGACATGAAGTCTTAATGCTAAGTAGTAGTAGTAGTAGTAGTAGTAGTAGTAGTAGTTTATTTTAGAGTGCACAGGCGCTCAACAGCGAGGTTATCAGCGCCCTTACAAATATGAAAAGAAACGAATGTGGGTAAAAAGGATAAAAACGTTGGCTGACTCACTCACTCAATCACCAATTCCCACTCACTCGCGTTGATCCACACAATCACCCCACATCATATGCTGTAGAACAAAGGCGAAATAGTGAAATATACTACACTTGTGATGAAAACAGTAGGGAAATACAGAGGAGCTAAAACAACGTCACTGGAATATGTTACTGGCTGATTACTTACAAAAAAACATGGGTGAGCTAGTCACCCTGTTAATACAATAAGACCATCTCTCTGAAATTTTTGGAAACAAGGTGGACAATCACAAAACCTTAAGAGACTCACAATATTCATTTGAATGTCACCTAAAATAGAGGCCACATCTACCGGACAATCTGCCGTTGCGCACTTGTCCGAAAGTAAAACACAGTCCAGTAAAATGTGGTGCAAAGTCCTTTCTGCGCCACAGCACCACAAATTGGAAGGTCGTCGCGCCGGAGCTAGGAGCCATAAGTCAGAGTACTGTGACCTATCCGAAGACAAGTAAGGATGACCTCATCCCGTCAGCGTGTTTGAAAAGTGGTACGCCACGGCCGCGTAGTGGGCTTTATTAGACGCAGCGTATTATCTATCACTTCCAGCAACTCGTCTTTCCATCGTCGCATGACTCTGTAACTCAACAGCGATGCGATAGCATGCAAGAGGATGACGCACTGAAATAACTGAGGATCACGACACGCTTCCTTGACTGCTACATCTGTCCTTGCGTTCCCGCAATGCCCAAGTGCCCTGGTACCCAGGAGAAAGATATCTCCTTCCCCAGTAGTTGTAGCTGGAAGAGGATGTGCTGGATATTCTGGACTAATTCACCTGCTAGGTGCAAGCGTTGTAGAGAGTTCAAAAATTGTTCAAATGGCTCTGAGCACTATGGGACTTAACTTCTGATGTCATCAGTCCCCTAGAACTTAGAGCTACTTGAACCTAACTAACTTAAGGACATCACACACATCCATACCCCAGGCAGGATTCGAACCTGCGATCGTAGCGGTCGCGCGGTTCCAGACTGATGCGCCTAGAACCACTCGGCCACACCGGCCGGCTGTAAGTAATTTACGTCTTTTTCCCCCTTATAGTTCAGCAATTGTCACCCTCTACCTACGGGATCTAAGTGGAAAGAACTACCGACTCTTGGCTGAATAAAAGCAAAGTGGACCTAGTTTGAAGTGCGGTTAGCTGTGACAGACCAGCCGGGACCGACCGTTACAGCACCAAGAACGTCGTGGCGGCAGCCACTTGTTTCTTGCGAGACATTAGCAGTTTAAAAGAAAGTGCCTCACACGCATTGCTCATTAAAGACCTCGTACCGTCAGAAGTATTAATTTCCGAGTATTGCTTCCGTATCTCATAATACTCAGTTTAGAATGCTGTAAGGTCTGTAAAATGCTAACCTAAAGATCTAAGACTCCCTGAGTATACAGTATACATGCTGAATCCGAGGTTATTTATGGATATTTTCTGAGTATTTTGGTATAATGGAACCGCGGTGTCCGGTAGCTTGCCACAGAGTAACTGCGTTTCATTTGATTTGTTACATCTGTTTTATGTTTCTATCTGTTTTATGTTTCTATCTGTTTTATGTTTCTATCTGTTTTATGTTTCTATCTGTTTTATGTTTCTATCTGTTTTATGTTTCTATCTGTATTGCACTGAAAATATCCGTTAAACAGTTCCGGAAGTATTTTCAGAGAGAGAGAGAGAGAGAGAGAGAGTGGTCGTTATGGTAACAAATCGAATAGATCATAATTACATTATTACTCAGCAACGAGGCACCGGAGACTCTGGTTCCAATATATCGTAATACTCACGACGCATCCCCGAACAAGCTTCGAAATTACGTCGGTGGATTTCGCGATAACTGCGTATATATTTTTACAAAAGCTCCGTAAAACTGTTTAATGTTATTAGACTTGTATGTTGCAAACATAACGTGTGCAAATATAATAAGATATAAACGTAGTAAAAAAATACGTCTTTTTGTTCTATTTCATGTTCTCAAATGCTTTTCTACGAAGGCACTGCGTGTTTGTTTTTCCTAAATCTGCGCTTAACCACACTAGTGGTCCACACTTTTTCTGTGATGTAGCTTGGAAAGCAATAAATTCATATATGTTCACGATGGGACGTTCCATCTAGCTCTTTGTTATACAAGGATAAAGCTCAGAGCGTGGAGTAAACAGGCATTATGAGACACTATGATTCATCTGCTGAGTCGTCCTGCTTAGCAATCCTATCCAGAAGCTATGCCACTGCAGCTACGGCTGTAACCTTTATGTGAATTCGTAAATCACCAATATCACACTATTCTCGACAAACGGACGAGAAAATTATCAAGTGTATCAGTGATCTTACTTCCCTGAATTGCTATTTTATACGTTGCAACATTTATTGTTTTGAAAACTCTGTCGTATGATTACTTCATTAAGTGTGTATTGCAGCTTAGGTGGATCTGAAATGCTAAGCAGGCAGCAGCTTCTGATGTTAAGCCAATGAGACAGGTGCAAAATGGTCTAGAGTCTGGCAGATTGTGCGCTACCTTGTGATAATAGATTACTGCGCTATTAAGTTAGGGATACTTATGTAATCGCCTGTAGCACTTCCTTTCGTCCCGTTGACAGCGACAACGCGTCATACATATAATCCACACTACACTCGCACAGGGTTTATCCAGTTAGGAGAATGCAAGTCGCGAAGCTTTCCCATGCGCAATCTTTCGGCTTTCCAGGTACTAACTACATCTTGCTTCAACATACATTAAGAGTATTCCTGCAACTGCCAATAATGTGTAATGCTGTATCTTCTACATCCAATCATGAACTTTAACTACTAGTAAACACTACGTACACACCGCACAGATGAATGTGAATTGTGCTTCCACATAGAAGACAGGTTACCGTTGGTAGTGCTGTGATACGTAACATGTGGGAATAATATGTATGAAGCACGTGCTTGAAAGTAACACCTCTTACCGTTTGAAATACTCCTCATTGCCGTCTCTTGGATCCAGATCTCAAAAAACTTTATTTGGGATTCACGAGGGAGGTTTGTGTGCATAATTTATTACCGCAGTGCCAGACAAGTCGTCTGGCCGTAGCTACTTAATGCTACCCGTGCTAAGACGGGGCGGGTCGCTAGTATCTGTATAATTTAGAACCTAATTTTTGTGGCATACTGTATACAGAATGCTTCAGATTGCACCGACAACTTTGAGAAATGACAAGTTACATACACAGATAGTTTTTGTCAGGGAGCATATTATTCTCAACCCTTCGGTTGAGTTATGTGCACGATACTTCAGTAATGTTGGGGGATGAACAACGTATGTAAATTCATTACATTATTCGAGTCGTATTCGAATAAATTTGCAACAGATGTCCTTACAGTCTGCCCTCAGCCGTATTACATCCTTGAGTACTTTGTAGTCAACTCTGGCAGGATTCTGTTTCAGTTGACGACAGGCACCACTTATTCGAGCAACCTGCTTAGTTCTGAAAATGTGGAACACACTCGTCAAAATCCGTCAGTGGAAGAAGGCAAGAGAGCGTCAAGCTAGCTGGCCCTGCTCCACCCAATTAGCAGTTGCTGCGCACAGTAAGCGGTACTGAGCCAGTCAGTTTCTTAATCGTATGATGTGCTACTGATTGCACGCTGCTCCAATTAGGCTTTCTGGAGTAAGTACATATCCTAAAATATGATTACAAACCACTCAAGGCCAAATTTTCAAGGAAAAATCCTGGTTCGTGTGATTTAATAGCAGTCGCATATGGGTTTTCACAGTCAAAGTCGTGACTGTTTTCAGAGTTAAAGTAAGACGCACACGGAAAGTAGACCTCGATAGCAAATATATATGTAGAAGGCGGCACTATTAGAGTAGCGGTTAAGAAACAAAGGCATCATTGTTAGAGTTGCCGTTAAGAAACCACTGCTCAAATCCAAAATCGGTTGGTCCTATGCTTACGCCTCCTGAAAGTGGCAGACGTTCAGGCTGTACCTCTGCAACACCCACATAAAATATAAGTAACGTACTCCACTGTATGCGTACTGGTTGAGCGTGCATTACTAAACCTCTCTATTTGGAAATCCTCAAACTTCTTACATTTTTCTTTCTAGCACAAAGACGCTCAGAACGAAGAAAACCTGTTTGTAGAAGGTGTCGATGACGTGCAGCAAAAGTACTGAATCTTCTGTTCGGAATCCGATAGACTTATGTAATTATGAGCGTGCTGCCAAACAGCTTTGAACGTTACGGAAATGATTTGGGTGGCAGTGACCTTTTAGAATGTATTGTTTGGTATAGAAAATCTGTTATTAATACCCGAGGTAAAGAGTCACTCTAATAACATCGAATATTTGAACTGATCAAATTCAATGAACATCAACTCACAAAATTACGAAAATAAACTAAAAGA
The DNA here is from genome assembly GCF_023864345.2 of Schistocerca serialis cubense. NCBI lineage: Eukaryota > Metazoa > Arthropoda > Insecta > Orthoptera > Acrididae > Schistocerca > Schistocerca serialis. The sequence goes on from NC_064640.1 coordinate 620,938,419, forward strand.
AACTGAAGCATTTTCATTTTGTTTTTCAGTTTCTTATAGACTTTATCAAACAGATACAAACAATCCACTACTTTATAATGAATGCCGCTAGAGCACACGCAATATTCAGTTTTATGAACACGTATCTTCAAGTGTTCTGACCGGACATTCTGGAGAACAAAAATGATGAAACTATAAATCGACTGCACGTTTTCGCTTCACTTAAAGCTTGTAAGTTAAATTTCGAAAATCCCAAGCAAGTAGTAGTCTGTGAAAGCAGCTGGTACCACCTTCCCTGCATGATTCTTCAACAGGACTGGAATTTCCTGATGAAATGTCATGTTCGACAGAAACTGTGCCGCAGTTTTCAGGGAGGCTGCATGTTTCAGAGCCAAAAGTTACAGAATTATCAAGATTCATGCATCTTGCATTTTCACTCTTACACAGTGTTATTGAACCCATTGATGGCGTTATGGAATTAGGATTAGATACCATGAATATTTTTGCGTTCACATAAGTGTTAAACCCGTTAAACTCTAGTCAGAGTGAGCTACAAATTTCGGGCTTTGAGTTTTTTCCCTTTACAGAGTTGCAATTTGCTCAAATGAATGTTAACGGCATTTAAGTCTCATAATAATAAAATTTTTCTCCACTGTTCGAAAGTATAGAAACTGATAGCAATATTAAGTCTTGACAAACTTTAGGTTACATTTTAGAGCCAAAAATATTTTATGACGGCGTAATGTTTTCTCATTGATAAACTTTCACTTTAACAACTGACTTATGAACCATAGTCCTTGCACCTAATCACAACAAAAAAGTATATTCTTTTCGTTGCCATGTTTAAAATTCTTCCACGTGTAGTCTTTGTACTGAGATGTTCAACGTAGTTTACTGTTAATGAGTTCATACCGACATGGTGTTAATCGTGTAAGTGCCATGTGCAGCGAGAACACGTGACTCGGTTTGGCACTGGTCGGTAAAGTGAAATCGTCTTCTGCTACTGCAGTATTTGTGAGAAGACTTTACATGTAGTTACTGCATAACTTTTCCTGCAGTATTCAGCAATGGCGAGCGCCGATGCTGGCAACCAACATAAGCTTATGAGCGTAAGAAGTTGAGTTACTTCTCCCAAACTTCGTTCTCATTCTTAATTGGAGTTGATCTCAGTAATCTGTAGTGATTTGGACATCAGTGAACATTCCCAGAAAAAAAAGTGACTTGTGTGCAATGTAAGGCAGTAATTTTTCCATACATAAACGAAACTTGTTTCATTGGAAGGACTGTTCAGGAACCATAGATGTTAAATCTGTTGTCATAAGAGTTGGAATATTCTAACTACTAGTTGCAAAAATGTCTGCGTGTTTGGTTTTGAAGATGGAATTCTTGAAGTCCAAGCAATGCAGTCTTCAGCAAAGCAATGTTCATCTGTGTCAGAGGCTGTGCAGAGTGATCTAAAGAAGTCACACTCAAACTAGGCATACTGCTGTACTAGAGTATTCACATCATGTATCCTTGGACAAAACAATTTATTATGATATCAGACATAGTTTCAGATATATATATATCTGTGTGTGTGTGTGTGTGTGTGTGTGTGTGTGTGTGTGTGTGTGTGTGTGTGTGTGTGTGTGTGTGTGTGTGTAATTTCTCTACAAGGAAAATACATGAAAAATAGCCGAAAAGACTATAGTACTATAGTTACTAACTTTTAATAGGTGTATGGTCATTTTTAACGACGAACACTGATTTGGAATCATGTGGGACATATTTAATACGATTATTCTTGAGTTTTCGACTAATTCTGTGCCTCTAGCTCGGAAAGGACATCTACTACATCTACATGATTACTTTGAAATTCACAATTAAGTACCTGACGGAGAGTACATCGAATCAGCTTTAGGCTGCTTCTCTGCCGTTCCATTATCGAACAGCGCGCGGGAAAACGAATATTTAAATCTTTCCGTCCGAGCTCTGATTTATTTTATTTTATTATGATGATCATTTCCCCTATGTAGATGGGCGCCAACAAAATATTTTCACAGACTGAGGAGAAAGTTGATTGAAATTACAAAAGAAGGTCCTGCCGCAGTGAAAAACAAGTTTGTTTTAATGACTGCCACCTGAATTCGTGTATCATGCGCCTGGCACTCTCTCCCTTATTTTGCGATAATACAAAACGAGCTGCCCTTGTTTGAAATTATTCGAAGTCTTCCGTCGATCCTATCTCATGCGGATCCACAACAATACTCCAGAAGAGGGATGACAAGCGTAGTGTAAGCAGTCTCTTAACAGACCTGTTAATTCTCTAAGTGTTCTGCTAATAAATCGCAGACTTTGGTTTGCTTTCCCCAAAAAATTATCGTTCCAATTTACGTATTTATGCAGCTCTGGGATAGTGGTGGGAAAAAAATTCGCTACCGGCACTAACGAACTGCAGCATGAAATGATTTCGTCTCAATACCTTAGCGTCGCATGGGATGATAAGAAAGTCCTCAAAACCGTCAACACTGATTCCTGTCCAGACAGTTATTCTCTCGTTACTGGAAGTAGAAAAGTAGAGATTTTCTTTCCCCGATATGAATGGGTCGCTTCTCAGGCTCGATGTTAAACAGTAACTCATCAGATAATATCGTTTAATTGTCTTTGCCCTCTATCGACAATTAGTCATTTAACGAGGTTTTGTTCGCGTACAGTTCGAATGCTGGGAGCTGAAAGTCCATGTACAGGGAATTCTTCTCAATATGTTTTCACCGGACCCAGCATGCACACAGCATGTTAGGATGCCGTCAGTGGTCTGCTGTGTGAAGATCATTAAAGGACTACATAAATTTACGCATGAAAAGTAATGCCTCCGAATTTATGTGAAGGCTTTTATAGCTTTATAAATAAAACAAATTTCAGTAACACTGAATAACTTTATTCTTCATGTCTACTTATTTGTTTCTTAAAATAGTCACCATGGCGACGAACACATTACTCCCAACTAGATACCAGTTTGTTGATATCGTCATTGGAGAATGTTTGACGTTGTTGACATAGTCACATCCTTACCTCTGCTTGCACCACTTTATTACTATCAAAGTGAAGCCCTGCTACGCGGCCGGCCGGTGTGGCCGAGCGGTTCTAGGCGCTTCAGTCTGGAACCGCGCGACCGCTACGGCCGCAGGTTCGAATCCTGCCTCGGGCATGAATGTGTAGGATGTCCTTAGATTAGTTAGGTTTAAGTAGTTCTAAGTTCTAGGGGACTGATGACCTCAGAAGTTAAGTCCTATAGTGCTCAGAGCCATTTTTGAACCTGGAAACAGATGAAAATCGAATGGGACGAAGTCGGGACTGTGTGGAGGATGATCGATAAGAGTGAACCCAAGGCGTCAGATTGTTGCAGATGTCGCAGCGCTCTTGTGTGGTCTGGCATTGTCAAGTTGAAGAATGTGGTGCTCCATGGAAAATCGAAGCACACTTTTTCTCATGCACTGACGTAGTTAAGTTACACGCAGCCAATGTTACACAACCTGCGTAGCGAAGCAGGAAAGTCGACCGAGTAATATGCATGATATACCTCAACCGATATTGATAGCAGAACAAAATAAGTCGGCTGCAGTACTTTTCAGCACTATCTCGTATTATGAAGTGTCTGGTAGCCCATAATTTTGGAAAAAAAGTTAAAGAGAATGGAGTTCTCTTCCTCTTAATTCCTCTACCTTCACCAAGAACTAAAATCGGGGCTAACACGCCAAAAATATGCAATGACACGATTTCAACGACTGGATGTGATGCATAAAGCATTAACCTAGTGTCTAAGATGAAAGACCATTGCGTTTACAAACTAAGACAATACATTAATAGGTGACGATCATTGTGTCTTCTTACCCTTTCCTTTCATGTTTACACAGACGTTTTGTGGCTCTTCTTCGGTGGTATGGTGCTTTCCAATCTTTATCTTTCTAAAAAAATATAACCGATGAACTTCTTTCTCCAATAGTTCTCCCACACCAACTACAGTTTTCTTCAAATTAACGGTGTCGATTTTATTACAACCTTGCTATGTAGCCATCCCATGAATTGAAGTAATTGTTTCATCTTCTCTGGGAGCAATACGTCAAACAAATACTGGTAAAACTGTTTTTAAGCAATTCATTTTTAGATACCCTACCTTAGTCGGTAAAAAAAGACCTATCACGTTGAAATTTATGTCACATGCTAAAGTCTGCAGTCCCCAGGCACTGTAAAAAAGTGAAGCTTCTAAGTCAATGCAATCAAAAGAGACTGCCGTTAATGTCACAAATTTGAAACACTGAATCTCACTCATCAAAACCTAGAGGGCATTTCCCATTGGCCTAGAATAATGGCGTTTGGCAGGAAGAAAGGCTTCATAGTAAAAGTAAACAGAGAAACCATAAGTGTCAATTTCTAATTTTATCACACAAAAAGTTGTCGTTTGTTACCCGACTGTGTGTCTGTCCTATCTTTTACTCAGGAACGGGTCGGCGTATCATGCTGAAATTTACGTCTGTGGTCCCATGGTGCTGTAAGAAAGTTAAGCTTCTAAGTCAGTGCAAGCAAAAGATACGGCGCAACCCCATGTTCACAATGTACACTGAACGGTGCGGTCAAAAACTCGTGCTTTCACCAAATTTTTCACTTTGTGATAAGATTTGCTACAAATCCCAGCCTAACCTACTTTACAAGGAACGTAATCCTCTGACCTCCACGTTCTGTGATGAGGGGTGGACATCCAACAACTTATTGCCAACTTGTTATTTTATCATCCAAAAAACCACTTTCCATTGATGCTCCCGACAGTAGCACGGCAGCGGCCGACCAGTTGCGCCGTTTCCGAGATACTGTCTCCCAGGCGCCGAGTCATTGTTGTTGTTGTGGTCCTGTCCAGGGACTGGTTTGATACAGCTGTCCATGCTACTCTATCCTGTGCAAGCTTCTTCATCTCCCAGTACCTACTGCAACCTACATCGTTCTGAATCTGTTTAGTGTATTCATCTCTTGGTCTCCCTCTACGATTTTTACCCTCCGCGCTGCCCTCCAATACTAAATTTGTGATCCCTTGATGCCTCAGAATATGTCCTACCAACCGGTCCCTTCTTCTTGTCAAGTTGTGCCACAAACTCCTCTTCTCCCCAATTCTATTCAACACCACCTCATTAGTTATGTGATCTACCCATCTAACCTTCAGCATTCTTCTGTAGTACCACATTTCGAAAGCTTCCATTCTCTTTTTGTCTAAACTATTTATTGTCCACGTTTTACTTTCATACATGGCTACACTCCATACAAATACTTTTAGAAACGAGTTCATGGCACTTAAATCTATACTCGATGTTAACAAATTTCTCTTCTTCAGAAACGCTTTCCTTGCCATTGCCAGTCTACATTTTATATCCTCTCTACTTCGACCATCATCAGTTATTTTGCTCCCCAAATAGCAAAACTCCTTTGCTACTTTAAGCGTCTCATTTCCTAATCTAATTCCCTCAGGATCACCTGACTTAATTCGACGACGAGTCATAATAAACTACAAAGTCATGCGTATCAGTAGTGGATATTCCCATTTGCGGGGCGTATCGATGATAGAACTGTTTCCAATTTGCTTTTGCTCCGCTTATACACTTTCCCTGCTCCGTCACGTGGTCACAACGCTACCAGCTGGCATTCAGTATCGCGGTGGGCAGTAATCTATGTTTAGGGCTCATTGCGAATCTGTCACCCAGTTCTAAGCCCCAAGCGACTGGAAAAAAGCGCAGGTGATTCCCGTACACGTATAGCGTGTCCGAGGAGGAAAGCTTAATATTCAGCGATGTGACAGAAACGACCATTCGGAGGAAAAAAGTCTGGTAAACATGGGTTCTAAAATACGTACCTTAAGAGCTATGAACACTTCTTCATTTTCGGTACTGCAAAACAAATATCTTCTACTGCAAGATCTTTGTTTTCAATATTTTGAGAGGTTGTAGTATTGGTCGAGAAAAAAGAATCCAGTAAACATGGGCTCTAACGTGCATACCCTAAAAGCTATGAGCACGTGTACATCTTCACATCACTTCAATTGAAGAAATGCTCATAGCTCTTAAGGCATGCATTTGAGAACCCATGTTTACTAGACTTCTTTGCTTCGAATGACCGTTACTGTCATATCCCTGAATACTGACCACGCCTCCTGGGACATCATGCATAAGAATGGTAAAACGAAACGACCCCACAACTTTACAGGCCAACGTCCTTAACCTAACTGCAGAATTCCTGAGAGTATATTATAAGTGAGAATATAGTAAGTTTCCTTGAGAGAGAAATCAGCACTGATTAGGAAACATCATTCTCAGTTTGCTCTTTTATCACAAGATTTTATGTGAGCCATGTCTGAAGGGCAACAGGAAAATTTCATATTCCTAGATTTCCAGAAAGAGTTTGACACAACACAGGCTATTAAAGATCCGATCATATGGAATAAATACTCTAAGACTTTTTCAGTAATAAACGCAATATGTTGTGTTGGGTGGAGAGTTTTCATCAGAGACAAAGGTGTCGTACAGAACGGCCATGAAAGTGTGACAGGACCACTCTTGTCCTCTATATACAGAAACCACCTAACAGATCGAGTGAGCAGCGATCTGCGGCCGTTTCGCTGATAACACTGTAGTGTACGGTAAAGTGTCGGCGTCGTGGGACTGTAGAACAATACAGGATGACTTGGAAAGCACTTCAAAAAATGGTTCAAATGGCTCTGAGCACTATGCGACTTAACTTCTGAGGTCATCAGTCGCCTAGAACTTAGAACTAATTAAACCTAACTAACCTAAGGACATCACACACATCCATGCCCGAGGCAGGATTCGAACCTGCGACCGTAGCGGTCACGCGGTTCCAGACTGAAGCGCCTTTAACCGCACGGCCACACCGGCCGGCGAAAGCACTTCATTGATGGTTACTGTGGTATCACGTATCGATATCACCCCCACTGCGTCGTTATGTTTGTAACGGCGTTGCAAGTTTCTGTCTGACGCCGGGAGCGGTCGCGGGGGATCTGGTGGAGCGAATGGCGTGGGCCCGCTAAGCCACATCTCCAGCAGCTAAGTACTTCAAGCACCCTCTGCCGCCGCAAAATAGAACGGCCAGCGAAAGCCTCTCAGCTCACTTACGCTTGGAGTCACTACTCTACGACACCTTCGTTCATATTTCTTTCCTTGTGACATCGGTAATTGGACTCTTTCTTGTTGCATTATTTGTACATCTACATCTACATCTGTACTCCGCGAGCCACCTTACGGTGTGTGGCGGAGGGTACTTATTGTACCACTATCTGATCCCCCCTTCCCTGTTCCATTCACGAATTGTGCGTGGGAAGAACGACTGCTTGTAAGTCTCCGTATTTGCTCTAATTTCTCGGATCTTTTCGTTGTGATCATTACGCGAGATATATGTGGGCGGTAGTAATATGTTGCCCATCTCTTCCCGGAATGTGCTCTCTCGTAATTTCGATAATAAACCTCTCCGTATTGCGTAACGCCTTTCTTGAAGTGTCCGCCACTGGAGCTTGTTCAGCATCTCCGTAACGCTCTCGCGCTGACTAAATGTCCCCATGACGAATCGCGCTGCTTTTCGCTGGATCATGTCTATCTCTTCTATTAATCCAACCTGGTAAGGGTCCCATACTGATGAGCAATACTCAAGAATCGGACGAACAAGCGTTTTGTAAGCTACTTCTTTCGTCGATGAGTCACATTTTCTTAGAATTCTTCCTATGAATCTCAACCTGGCGCCTGCTTTTCCCACTATTTGTTTTATGTGATCATTCCACTTCAGATCGCTCCGGATAGTAACTCCTAAGTATTTTACGGTCGTTACCGCTTCCAATGATTTACCACCTATGGCATAATCGTACTGGAATGGATTTCTGCCCCTATGTATGCGCATTATATTACATTTATCTACGTTTAGGGAAAGCTGCCAGCTGTCGCACCATGCATTAATCCTCTGCAGGTCCTCCTGGAGTACGTACGAGTCTTCTGATGTTGCTACTTTCTTGTAGACAACCGTGTCATCTGCAAATAGCCTCACGGAGCTACCGATGTTGTCAACTAAGTCATTTATGTATATTGTAAACAATAAAGGTCCTATCACGCTTCCCTGCGGTACTCCCGAAATTACCTCTACATCTGCAGATTTTGAACCGTTAAGAATGACATGTTGTGTTCTTTCTTCTAGGAAATCCTGAATCCAATCACAAACCTGGTCCGATATTCCGTAAGCTCGTATTTTTTTCACTAAACGTAAGTGCGGAACCGTATCAAATGCCTTCCTGAAGTCCAGGAATACGGCATCAATCTGCTCGCCAGTGTCTACGGCACTGTGAATTTCTTGGGCAAATAGGGCGAGCTGAGTTTCACATGATCTCTGTTTGCGGAATCCATGTTGGTTATGATGAAGGAGATTTGTATTATCTAAGAACGTCATAATACGAGAACACAAAACATGTTCCATTATTCTACAACAGATTGACGTAAGCGAAATAGGCCTATAATTATTCGCATCTGATTTATGACCCTTCTTGAAAATGGGAACGACCTGCGCTTTCTTCCAGTCGCTAGGTACTTTACGTTCTTCCAGCGATCTACGATAAATTGCTGATAGAAAGGGGGCAAGTTCTTTAGCATAATCACTGTAGAATCTTAAGGGTATCTCGTCTGGTCCGGATGCTTTTCCGCTACTAAGTGATAGCAGTTGTTTTTCAATTCCGATATCGTTTATTTCAATATTTTCCATTTTGGCGTCCGTGCGACGGCTGAAGTCAGGGACCGTGTTACGATTTTCCGCAGTGAAACAGTTTCGGAACACTGAATTCAGTATTTCTGCCTTTCTTCGGTCGTCCTCTGTTTCGGTGCCATCGTGGTCAACGAGTGACTGAATAGGGGATTTAGATCCGCTTACCGATTTTACATATGACCAAAACTTTTTAGGGTTCTTGTTTAGATTGTTTGCCAATGTTTTATGTTCGAATTCGTTGAATGCTTCTCTCATTGCTCTCTTTACGCTCTTTTTCGCTTCGTTCAGCTTTTCCTTATCAGCTATGATTCGACTACTCTTAAACCTATGATGAAGCTTTCTTTGTTTCCGTAGTACCTTTCGTACATGATTGTTATACCACGGTGGATCTTTCCCCTCGCTTTGGACCTTAGTCGGTACGAACTTATCTAAGGCGTACTGGACGATGTTTCTGAATTTTTTCCATTTTTGTTCCACATCCTCTTCCTCAGAAATGAACGTTTGATGGTGGTCACTCAGATATTCTGCGATTTGTGCCCTATCACTCTTGTTAAGCAAATATATTTTCCTTCCTTTCTTGGCATTTCTTATTACACTTGTAGTCATTGATGCAACCACTGACTTATGATCACTGATACCCTCTTCTACATTCACGGAGTCGAAAAGTTCCGGTCTATTTGTTGCTATGAGGTCTAAAACGTTAGCTTCACGAGTTGGTTCTCTAACTATCTGCTCGAAGTAATTCTCGGACAAGGCAGTCAGGATAATGTCACAAGAGTCTCTGTCCCTGGCTCCAGTTCTGATTGTGTGACTATCCCATTCTATACCTGGTAGATTGAAGTCTCCCCCTATTACAATAGTATGATCACGAAACTTCTTCACGACGTTCTGCAGGTTCTCTCTGAGGCGCTCAACTACTACGGTTGCTGATGCAGGTGGTCTATAGAAGCATCCGACTATCATATCTGACCCACCTTTGATACTTAACTTAACCCAGATTATTTCACATTCGCATTCGCTAATAACTTCACTGGATATTATTGAATTCTTTACTGCTATAAATACTCCTCCACCATTGGCGTTTATCCTATCCTTGCGGTATATATTCCATTCTGTGTCTAGGATTTCGTTACTGTTCACTTCCGGTTTTAACCAACTTTCCGTTCCTAATACTATATGCGCACTATTTCCTTCAATAAGAGATACTAATTCAGGAACCTTGCCCTGGATACTCCTGCAGTTTACCAATATTACGTTAACTTTTCCTGTTTTTGGTCTCTGAGGACGGACGTTCTTTATCAACGATGATAATGTCCTCTCTGGTAAGCCGTCAGGTATTTTATCGTTTCGCCCAAGGGGGGGTCCCTCTAACCTAAAAAACCCCCGTGTGCACGCCACACGTACTCTGCTACCCTAGTAGCTGCTTCCGGTGTGTAGTGCACGCCTGACCTGTCTAGGGGGGCCCTACAGTTCTCCACCCAATAACGGAGGTCGATGAATTTGCAACCATTATAGTCGCAGAGTCGTCTGAGCCTCTGGTTTAGACCCTCCACACGGCTCCAAACCAGAGGACCGCGATCGACTCTGGGCACTATGCTGCAGATATTAAGCTCAGCTTGCACTCCGCGTGCGATGCTGGTTGTCTTCACCAAATCAGCCAGCCGCCGGAAGGAACCAAGGATGGCCTCAGAACCCAAGCGGCAGGCGTCATTCGTTCCGACATGTGCTACTATCTGCAGCCGGTCACACCCAGTGCGTTCAATAGCTGCCGGAAGGGTCTCCTCCACATTACGGACGAGACCCCCCGGCAAGCACACCGAGTGCACACTGGCATTCTTCCCCGACCTACCCGCTATTTTCCTGAGGGGCTCCATAACCCGCCTAACGTTGGAGCTCCCTATAACTAATAGGCCCGCCCTCTGTGACTGTCGGGACCTTGCCGGAGAATCGGCCACTGGCCCAACAGGCGAGGCATCCTGTGGTGGCTCGGAAACGATGTCATCACCACTAGGAAGCACCCCGTACCTGTTGGAAAGGGGTAAGGCAGCTGCCACGCGGCCAGATCCCACCTTCGCCTTTCGGCCAGGCACGCGCGAGCCCACCACTGTCCGCCATTCACCCTGGAGTGATGGCTGACCGGTAAGATGCTCACTGCCGGAAGACGCAGCGACATCAGGGGTTCCATGTGATTCCAAGGCCACCGAAGTAGGCATAGGTCTCACCACAGTTGCCCCAACGCCACTACGAGCCGACGCCTGCGCCTCGAGCTCGATGAGCCTAACAGACAAAGCCTCCACCTGCCCCCGAAGAGTGGCCAATTCTCCTTGCGTCCGCTCACAACAACCACAGTCCCTACACATGACTATGTTTACCCTACTCTATACGGTGACAAATTCCCAAGATAATCTTCTGATGAGCTACTCTGATAATCAAGAAACACTCACTGAAATACGAGACGCGAAAACTACGCTAGGTTTTCCCAGAAAAACTATTTAAAGGCTAAGCGCAGCAAATAAGTACAAAAACGCTTTATACAAACAGTACTCGCTGCTGCTGGTGCTCTCGCTCTGGCTGTCACAAGACAACTGCTGATTCAAGTGACTAGTGGCTAACGGACGCGAAACAAACAAAAGACGGTTTTAGGGCGCTTTCTGTTCTAAACGATCAAGAAAACACTAAGAAATCTAACACGAAAACTACGTAAAGTTTTATCAAGAACTGTTAGTTACTATGCAGAGCAGATAAACACAAATAGAATCCCTTCCTTAGTGGAAGGTCGTAAACAAAATGCAAAATAAACGCTTTATACAAACAGTACTCGCTGCTGCTGGTGCTCTCGCTCTGGCTGTCACAAGACAAAGAGTCCTCGTACGTTTATGGAAATACAAGTTAAGTAAATCTTCTGTTAGCTGTGTTACTTGTTCTTTTATCATTTCTTCGGTAGTCCAGTTGTCCTACGACGACAGTTGCTGCACAACTCTGTAGCTCACATCTCCTTGCTGTTGTGTATGAAGTCGCACACAACAGTTACAACGTGTGCTTATACAGTGTCTGTATCTTCACATTTCAATGTTCTTCAGATATACGTGCATGCATGTGTATATGAAGGAACTGACAGTGTTCTGACGATTACAGCAGTGGTAAATATTATGAAATTGATTCGCAGTTTGCATTCCGGACTGATGTCAGCGGTTTGTGATAGATGAAAATTTGTGCCGAACAGAGACTCGAACTCAGATATTCCACTGATCGCGAGCAGTTGCCTTAATTTGTCCGAGCACGCCTCCAGAACCTATCTTAAACTCCATATGTCACTAAGTCCACAACTCTGACGCTTGCACATTTCACGATTCTCTCATAGGGGTAGAGAAATATTATATCGTCATATTACCCCGTTGGGGCACAGATAAATCATTGGCTGTTAAAATGTCTGTGTTTATATAGTGTCTGTGTCTTCACTTTGTAATGTACTCCACACAGGCACGCGTATCTCAAAGAACACACACTGTTCTCATTATTACACCCGTGGTAAATAGTACGGTACTAAAATATATCCATGTCTCAATGGGCTAAGAAGACTCCATGTATCAAGCACGTTTGAAGTGTGGAAAACTATCTACATTGTATCTGTTAACTATTTCATGAAGATTTAAGGGACTAAGTTTTCTGTTGCAGTATTCCGTCATCTAAACTTAGCCAAAGGCGACACGTAAGTGCTCCTGACTGTATTTGTCTTTCATAGTTGTTTCTTCGTACAGAAATCCTATTGATTACTCCCCGTATTTACGTAGTGAGATAGCTATTAGCACTAGCTGTGATAAGACATATATAAAAACGTATGTTCCGGTAGTCGAAAGATGTATGGTTTCTGTCTTGAAAGTATTGTAAGAAAACAACATCAAAAACGTAAGCGACTACTTGTGGCAGTAATACCATTATCCAAATTTGTATTCTTCAGTCGAAGTCCATAATGAATAAAAATAATCTAATCTTCTTTGTTTTGGAGTTGTGGCAGGAATTTGTATCGTGTTTTCGACAGAATCTAATACAGAATGGGAGTTTGCTTATTGAGAGCTTTAGATAATATGGTTAACTACAGTAGTAAATTCCTGATATAAAATGGTTGAGGTGCTGGTGTTGTGAGGTGTCAGTTGAGCTGTTTAGCACACATTTAGCATGCTGTAAGTCCGATCCCTGTGACCTACAGGGAAGGGAATGTCTCCATAAGATAATGGAAATTTAATAATGTCACGCAACGGATAATGTCATATGGAACTAAAATTAATCGGGTTGGCGCAATTAAACACGAAAATATGGGCGCCACACCTCATAAGGATAATTTAATGAAGGAGTTCATCTAACTGCAAGAGGAAACCAGCTGTCACTATAAAAATTTAGTTTATCACACAAATGATTTAACCACAGAATCAATCATATAATCAGTTAACAAGGGAATACATTTTTGTAATTATGAACTATAGCCGTGGCACAGGGATGGGGGTGGGGTTGGCGGGGGGGGGGGGGGGTGGAAACATGTTATGTGCGATATAATTTCAAGTTACGTTTTCATATGACGAATGACTGCGAAAATGGTTAGTGACAAAGAAAATACCCCAGAAGATCAAGTACGAATACCAAGGGATACGCCGAAGTGCGTGATGTTAGCAAGTAGCTTGCTGCGGATGATAGAACAGCACGATTAAACCCTGACGTAAATCAACTAGCCTTTCAGCCCCTCGACTTTGTGACTGCAGTGGTGGCTCATGGTTACCACTATTAAACAGTGAGAGTCTGGAAGACGGCGGCATGGCTGGAAATTCTGAGTCCATCTCGACCTCCGTTCTCTGCTCTAAGTCGGAGATATCTCTCTCGGCATCTCCCTGTAACGACTCATCGATCTCCCTCAAGCACGTGCTTCCTTTGGTCTCCCTGGAGCAAGTGGCTCTGAGCACTGTGGGACTTAACATCCGAGGTCATCAGTCGCCTACAACTTACAACTACTTAAACCTAACTAACCTAACATCCATGCTCGAGGCAGGATTCGAACCTGCAGCAAATGTTTATTGACCTTACTCTCCGTAACTTAGCTGATTCTATCAGCATAGGAATCTCACTGGCCAATTACAGCAGACCTTGTGAATTCCGACCAATGATAATTTCATTACCAGATTTAACAATGCACTACTCACGCATTTTGTCATGGTTTACCAATAATGGTGTGGCACAGGAAGAAAGCCAGAAAATCTCTCCCACTCTATGAGAGTTTTCCAACCCTGGCCAACCAAAAGGCTTGCACATAGACATGTATGGGAAAATGCGCCTTCCACCAGTATAATTATTGCGAGGCACCCACAGTTCCTGTTACTCAGATTCAAAAGAGCATTCCATCATGGGGTGATGATGGAGTACAGCCGACCCCACTGTCTACTCTTACGATTGTTTTACCTGGCTTTCACACCTTTATCTCTCCAAGGAGGATTCTTTATGGCATCTCCCACAATGCAGTTTTTATGGCACGTGAGCTCTCCTCCTATACGTTCGCTGTGAAGAGACGGGACACAGTAACATTCCTGTCCTATGCCTTCTTGGGAGCTGCTTTCAGCACCGAAAAAGTTTTTGACACCCTGGTCCGTCTAAATTAACTTCTATGTTGTGAGACAGCTAAAAGAAGCAACAAATGCTGCAGAAAATAACAAGTCCTCGTCAGTGTAATAAGTAGAAATAAGAAGAAGAAATAATTAGCTGTGCAATCATAGGCAGTAATGAATATTGTTTGCAAGTCTCACGTAACATTAAAGAATCGACTATATTCACTATTGGAATGTGCATATTACATTATGAAATAGGTTGCGTGACAGTTTGGACATAAACTGCCACGTAACAGTGGTGATGACCTCTAGAATAGAGTAGTATCACACAGTAAACAAGAAGAGAATCTAGATTGTTTGCAAAATCCACAGTTTTTAGAATGAGATTTTCACTCTGCAGCAGAATGTGCGCTGATATGAAACTTCCTGGCAGATTAAAACTGTGTGCCGGATCGAGACTTGAACTCGGGACCTTTGCCTTTCGCGGGCAAGTGCTCCACCGACTGAGCTACCCAAGCACGACTCACGCCCCGTCCTCACAGCTTTAGTTCTGCCAGTATCTCGTCTCCTACCTTCCAAACTTTACAGAAGCACTCCTGTGAACCTTGCAGAACTAGCACTCCTGAAAGAGAAGGATATTGTGGAGACATGGCTTAGCCACAGCCTGGGGGATGTTTCTAGAATGAGATTTTCACTCTGCAGCGGAGTGTGCGCTGATATGAAACTTCCTGCCATGTCTCCGCAGTATCCTTTCTTTCAGGATGTTACTGGATGCGGCTATGGTGGGGCACGTGTTCAGTGCACCACTCTCCCGGTCGTTGCCAGGTTTCGTGAAGCCGTAAATATAATGGCCTACTATATCGATGCCTTGGAATGTTTTTTAATTGTGGACGCGTTATTTTAGGTGATGAGAGCTATCTCAGTAGTCTCATCTCACGAAAATATACATTTATCCTATGGAAATCTACTGAAACTGGCGAATTAACGGTCTGCCAGTAGCAAATATGGGTGTAGAATAAACTATTGAAAACTAGTAAATTGTGCAAGTACTATAGCCTGAACTAGAAATCTTCGATCATTGACACAGAGTATATGGTTACATTTTACGTTAAGATGACCAGAAATTCTGAACTTTTTTCCAAAACATCATTTGTTGCTCTGAACGTTCACAAAACGCTCTGTATGAAGCTATAAGTGACTCACCTGATAGATGTTCTGACAGGGGGCAGCCGTCGAAGGCGCTTCTGTTACCCCTGTAAACAAGAATACGGGTTTTGTCATTAAATGGTTCAAATGGCTCTGAGCACTATGGGACTTAACTACTGAGGTCATCAGGGGAACTTAAAACTACTTAAACCTAACTAACCTAAGGACATCACACACATCCATGCCCGAGGCAGGATTCGAACCTGCGACCGTAGCGGTCACGCGGTTCCAAACTGACGCGCTTAGAACCGCACCGTCACACCGGCCGGCTCGCTGTCATTAGAGACGGAGCACAATCTCTGAATACCTAACGATGAGGAAGAAATTGACTGTTGCTATTTTTAAAGGAACCATCCCGACATTAGCCTGGAGCGAATTAGAGAAACCACGGGAAACATGAATCTGGAGGGTCGGGCAGAATTCGAACCGTCGCCCTTCCGAATGCGAGGTCAGTGCGCTAATCACTGCACCATCTCGTATGGTAGCTTCGGACTACTGCTACTACTACTACTACTACTACTACTACTACTACTACTACTACTAATAATAATAATAATAATAATAGTAATACATGAGATTAAATCAATTTTTTCATGTCTAAATCTAACAATAAAGAAATTCAGGTAAATTTCGAATTCCTTGAGCATGTTTGTAATTCATTTCACAGTGATTCCTTAACCTAGATCCTGGAAGGTTATAGTTTTGGGAATAAAAGAAGGGTAATGAATGAATGATTCAACACACCCTGCATAACGAAATCTCCAAATAGAAATGTAAGGGAGAAATTTCGGACACTTTTGAAATCAGGAAAAGTTTGAAACAAGGAGAAAGACTCACCTGTGGTCCGCTACTGTGACAGAGAGAAAGTTATTCACGAGTGGACAATGTCTTCAGAACGGAGTCGCTTTAGGCTGTAATAGCAAGAACCTGCGGATTAACTCTTTACATTTCGGAGATACCTTGCAGGTCTTTTGGTATTCTTTTATACGGCTGCTAAACAGATAAATCAACTTCAGATGGGAGCAGCGAAGGCGAGCCTGAAATCTCGTTCCACAAAACATAATTCAAAACAAACATTAAGTCAATGCTCAAAAAATTACTGACTAATTGGGGGAAAATAAGGCAAACATTTAAAAAATTGAATATTTATGGGAGTGGATAAAGCACAACATATCTGAGAAAGGAACTTTCAAGGTAAATAACAAGAAGATGGAAATGGCATACTACTTGACCAAAGATGTTATAACAAGCGATCAGTATCCACCAGAGCCAAGCTCCACCACTTGACCAGAAGTTATATATTCAGCAGAATCTCTCACATTGTGTAGCAAAGATCTGTTTGAACAACTAGAATGTAAAGAAAGTAAGAATCTGGAAAAGATCTTGAACTCAAAGAAATTGGTGAGTAAATAAGGATACAACCATAAATTACACTCGCATGTAATGAAAATTACAGACGACATTCGAGAAAGGAAGATTTCTTTCTATGGTCACCTGAAAAGATCGAGATCGCAAAGGGCAATGAGACCGAAAACACACGTGGAAAGCGCTAGAATAACACGAAAATTTGCATGCAGACATTTCCAGAAGCAAGCAGAAATTACACGGAAATGCAGCTAGTGGAAATCACGCATCAGTGGCTTATCAAACCAACTGTTTTTGGATTCAGGACCAAATCCAAAACTGTAAATACGTTTAATTCCAGATCAGTCTTCTGAATGAATAACACGAAACGTCTCCAGTGGAATAAATACATATTTCTAGTATTTGCAAAAACAAATTTAATGTACTTTAAGTACCAACAACTGCGCACGGCATGGCCAAACTAAGATATCAGAAAGGCTGTTCAGTCTGTGTCTACTGCTTTGAATAAAAGAACCAAAGGAGATTGGTTCGCAAAGATGGAAAAATCTTGCAAGAGCTAAGTGCTGGGTAGTGTTTGCCACCATTATTATTGCCATCCATGAATTCGGCCTGCATCTCTCTTAAGCGTAGTAAAGCATCTTATTTTTTATTTATCGTATGTCTTTTTGACACAGTAAAAAATAGAGTGAAGAATATAATATTTACAATACAAAATATTATGTAAAACATCTAGAGCGTTTATGTAAGCTAGCGACTTTGGAGTCGCCAGCAGAAAGTATCATATGATCCGGTGGGGCATTCTTCTGTGATGTGTCTGATGATCTTTGGTTCTCCGCAATCAGAAAATTGGGTAAAAACTTTGCACATCTGCCGTGTTAGTTTCTAATTGTGTTAAGCATTGACCATGTGTTATGTGGCAAGTCAAATCCCGATGGTTTTTGGGTGATACACGGAATAATGTTTTTTTGGTCAGACCATTCTTGAGTCCATTTATTAGTAATGTTGAAGTCATTTTTCACAGTGACCTTGCTTTTATTGTGTTGGTAATTCTCTAGAGCGGAGTAGGTTATGGTTTGCATATCGACGTCTTGATGGATTAGTAGATTTTTATTGTCCATGACCTCTTTGCAGTCACTCGTGAGAACATTTATGCGACGTAGTTGCAGCGACGAATGTGGTTCAGTACTGACAGCCATTCTGTAGGTGTTGGTTTCATAACCCCAGTAATCTTTCTCGTGGCGTCATTTAGTTGGACGCTAACGTGGAGCTGGACGAGTTCTGTGGCGTCATAACGTGGAATTTTACTTTACGGAGCATCCCATGCGTGATAGACAGACTCATATACGACAGATTTTTTCTTCGTGGAGATGAACGTGGCCACTGCGTTGCAAGTTCTCTTTGTAAATCAGAAGCAGAACTTAGGGGACACCATATTGGATTACGTTCTTTGCATTTGGAGGACATATTTGATGGCTTTTACATTACAAATTACGTGTTGTGAACATATGCTGTTTGAGCACTGGCTCATTGAGGATTTCTCTAAATCATGTAGTTTTTGTTACGATTTGATATTCTGAAATGGAGAGAAACGACATGTGCGTTGTACTTATTGTAGGTGTCCAGGCAGATAAAATACTCTATCATTCTACGAGAGTGCATCCGAGATAGTATTATGCTTTCTTCCGATATTTCGGTGTGTAGGTACCTATAAGGTTTAACTGCGTAGACAAACGAGATGTATTAATTCATACAGGAGTCAGTTGAATGCGCCAAAGATATATTAATTCGTATTACGCCGGATTAGTGTAATCGGAGAGGTTGGCGGAAAAATTAAAAACGATCTTCCTCCAGATTTTTTACATCTCTCTTGTTTTAATGCTTTTATCATAGCTTTCTGTGCTCGTCCGCCGTGATGTACGGCATATGTTTGTTCTCTGTGTGTCTAACGACAAAAAAGTGGATTCGCTAAGGAAAAGTATTTATTTCTACGAACTTCAAGTACATCTGTTCCTCTCTGTTCGCGTCATGAACCATTTTAGTAAATCTTCAAATGTACGGAAATAATCCTCAAGAAGACGACCGTCGCATCGTCATCGGCACTGATTTACTACGATAGACAAGGGGTGACTATCATTAATAGGAAGAGAATTTTCAAGATTAATCATCTAGAGTTCATGTTACAGAAGACTGAAAGCAGCACCTATCGTCACGTCGTGATGTGTGTGTAAAGAAAACTTCACGAATCGAAAGGAGCTGCTGAGTACGATACTATACTCATACCTTTTGTTGTGGTTGGCAGGAGAGCCAACACCGTGTTACTAGAGGAAGCCGAAAGGCACGCGTTTTAGCTCACGCAGGCTGGCGTGAGGTCTGGAACAGGACAAGGAAATTAGAATTTAGAAAAAACGGACGTAGCTGCAATAGCAACTGGTAATGGCGCCTTGCTAGGTCGTAGCAAATGACGTAGCTGAAGGCTATGCTAACTATCGTCTCGGCAAATGAGAGCGTAATTTGTCAGTGAAACATCGCTAGCAAAGTCGGTTGTACAACTGGGGCGAGTGATAGGTCTCTCTAGACCTGCCGTGTGGCGGCGCTCGGTCTGCAATCACTGATAGTGGCGACACGCGGGTCCGACGTATACTAAAGGACCGCGGCCGATTTAAAAGGCTACCATCCAGCAAGTGTGGTGTCTGGCGGTGACACCACACCTTTCTCTCTCGCCAAATTAACTGTATTTTTATACATCGGCTGATAACCTTACAGCCATCTGCGAGTTGAGTCACGGCGGAATTTAAACCACTTAACACAACACTGTGGAATAAACGCGCGTGTGTCAGAGATAACGCGCGTCTGTTCCACAGCCAGCGACTCACCTTGATGATGGGTGGAAGGTTATCAGCAGAAATATTGGAAGAAGAAATAATACTATCCCACATGCATGCCCCCAAAGAAGTTGAAATATGAATGCACACGAGTTGTTAAAGGCTTTTCGTATTTGGTGCTCTTCTTATTATAACGTGCCCGTGATGAAGATAAGCAATTTCAAGACGCCAAGCAGTCGAGGATTATCAAAAACGCGTAGTTTTTTGTACGATTTGTTTTAATTAAATGTCATTTGATAACAAATCTGTGGTTATAGACTTTGGGGTATAGTAAGATATGGATTTAACAACCTGTGGAGACAATAATGCGTTGGATACAGACGTGAACTGTGACATGAAAGATTGCAGGTTGATGTGCTAATTTCTACAGATATTTCTTTTATTCTTCATGATTTCTAAAATATTCTAAAAATTTTCAACAGAAACATGTTTTGGAGTATTCGATGTTATATTCAAGCACCGGGTCTCTCTCAGAAGAGCCGTCATGCGCATTTTCTCTTGGCCGATATTTGCAAATGCGGTTTTGTATTGTGTAGCTGGAATCAGCCCAGACGACTACTTCTCGCCACGTATTTCTTGCGACGACCAGTATCGAAGAAGAGCGTCGGTTTGTTTCCAATTACAAACAAAATGATTTTTCTGTCGCAATCTTACGTGCCCATTCGATAGAGCGCTTCCAAATTAGTCTATTCCAATATTCGTTATATCGATATGTATTAACAGGGACGTAAAACACGAAGAATAAACAACAATCCAGTAGCGACTCAGCAGCGCTGCACGCTCGGCGGTAGCAGTTGGCGCGGTCGAGGGCAGTGCTATCTATCGCTGCTGGAGTACTGATTATGGTTCAAATGGCTCTGAGCACTATGGGACTCAACTGCTGAGGTCATTAGTCCCCTAGAACTTAGAACTAGTTAAACCTAACTAACCTAAGGACATCACAAACATCCATGCCCGAGGCAGGATTCGAACCTGCGACGTAGCGGTCTTGCGGTTCCAGACTGCAGCGCCTTTAACCGCACGGCCACTTCGGCCGGCTACTGATTATGCTCCGAGCTTTACTGTCCTTGTTAATACATACAGATAAAACAAGTATCGCACTAGACTAATCTGGGATCGATAGATCGAATGGAGCTCGTAAAATTCCGTTCAAAAAAACATTTTGTTTGAAACGGAAAACCAACTGAAGCTTTCCTTCGATATTGGGCGTCGCATGAAAAACATGACGAGCAATATTTGTTTGGGCTTACTCCAGCTACACAACCCAAAAGCAAAGTTGTAAATATTTAAAGACACACCAAAGAAAATGAGCCTGATGACTCTCTGGAGACACACAGACTCTCCGTTCACCACTGAGTTTCTTCGATTTTGTGAATGTGCAAGGAAACTTGTAGTGGACTACCGATTGCAAGACTTTTGTATACGTCATATGCTGATTCCCTCACAGTTCAGTACAGAGGAAAAACAGCAGAGTTAGCATATGCAAGAGGGAGCAAACGTAGATATTTTACGGGTAATTATTTTCGTAAACAGATAGTGTGATTTGTGTGTCAAATGTAGCCGACAACGATCACTGGAGAACTCTGCAATCGCAAATATCACCTTGGAGCACGTTCCGTGAGATGCAGCAACTCGTTTCAGTTTACACCAACCACGCCGGAAACCATGTTTGGCATGTTTCACATTCAGATACACGAACCGTGTGGGGACGGCAATAGTGATTAGTGATGCCCACTCGCAAGAGCGACAGACCTGCTCCGACTGGAGAAAGCCTGGCGGTATTTTAATCTAGTCACATGTAATTATTTCAGGCTGCTTTATCGTAAAGCAACTGCCTCTTTCCCAATTATGAGCTACAAATGTGTTCTCTCTCTTGATTGGTTGATTTGTTACTTTAAGGTGCTCAAAAGCTTGACTATTAGCACACTAACAAGGAATTCTGCGGATGACTATAGTTAAAATAATGTATGTTTTATGGAAAAATAGTTTAAGACATACCTACTCTCGAACAAGCACTCAAAATTTATAAGTAGCAATATCGAAACATAATACTGAAACAGCAAATTACAGAAGAGTAGCCGGCTGATCTTTTCCGCAATAAGCATCTCAGAAAACCACTCTGAAAACATTAATATCTTCTAAGTAATACTGTAAACACTGTAAATCAGACGGAACACGGAATTTTAAGACCTCCACCACATTCATCTCACCGTAATTTAAAATAGAGCGATACTATCTCGCTCACCTAGTCGTCAGCACAGCGAAGTGTTAGATGACACTGTAAGACAAAATTGAGCCTCATCCATGCAGATATTAATACCACTGTACTTTTCTCAAACCCACCGACGAGCAATACACATTTTCTTAAAAGCCTTCTTAGCAAAATATTTCTTCATTGAGAGAGCCATTAACTTCCAGCTCGTGCATTATGCAACCCACGACAACAACAGAAATAGCAGTTTAAAATACGTATATAACTACTCTGTAATACGTCGTAATCTGTTTTCAGATCGATGTAGTTATGTCATAGAAGTTGTACCATGGAGAATGACACTTTTCGCTCGCTGTTTGCGACTTCATTTTCAGCGAATAGCATAGATCGTGAAATTAATGTCGCTGGAATATACCCGTATTTTGTGCACGCTACTAGAGGGAGAACATTGAACATGAATTTTGAAAACTTACCTATTGCTGATTTTTCTAAGGATCGGATGAAATATGTTTGCTTTTCCAGATAAGTGCTGTTGGTGTAGGTATTATTTCCTATCATAATTTTCTTTAAAACTTGATTATACCTGAGTTCCATCTCCCCCAACACAACAGAAATTTAGCACAACATTTGAATTAATTCAAGATGTGTGTGTTTGCAGCAGCTGATATTTAACGCTCCATAACTAAACCCTCGTAAAATTTACGATTGGCGTAGGGTACAGAACAGGAAATTTTGCACTTAATTTGGTATGCAACATACCATTGGTAATTAACTAATGCATAACCTATAAATTAAGACTGACTTTGAATAAAAAGTGGAGTAGTTAACTTTTTGATGGTTTAGTAGCAATGTAACTGTTTCCGCCTATAGTGTTCTAGGGTTAAAATACTAAAATTCAATGGCAGTTTTTTAGTATCAGCTATAGACTTATTTTTCGTATACCATCTGAAGCCACTAAAATCTGAATTTTTATGTAGCTCTCAAAGTAAAATATGGTATTAATAATTATTGGACCTATGCTGGTGCGACACCAATGGCGGGCAGTGTTCTCTTAGGTGAACGAAAAGGCCAGTTGCCATATCCTAATTTGATGATCTTTATGTAAACAAACTGTTCACATGTGCCCATGTTTCGTTTATTTAGAACTTAATTAATTGGCAATAACTGTCATTGTAATTGCAAGGAATATTTCTCTTACTTTAGCTTAAACAGGTCGCTCTCACACAGCACATGAAGGAAGGGAACGTCCACATTTAACGCAATCGGCTATTTGTCTGCATTTATTTCAGGAAGCGTATTTTACACAGGCGAATATTCTCGGAAGCTCTCAACGTGACAGTGTTCTGATTCTACTTTCAGGAGATTTGGTAAAGGTTTAATATTTGCTGCATCCTTTGCAGTAATTATCGAATCTCTGTTCTGACAAATATTATCCGCAAAATCTTTATCCTTTATAAGAATCACAAACACATACTTAAAAAGGACACAGCATGTTCAACCCATGGATTGTGCGCTTCTTTCCAACATCTCTATCCAATATCACGAAAGAAACAGAGGATTTGATCTCAGCTACCGGTATATAAGAAATCAGATTCACTTGATTGTTTCAGACTGTGCTTAATTGTACATAACCAACCATCGGAGGGTGCCAGCCTCATATCATATATTTGTATGAGGCAACCCTATATCAAACACACACGTGGAACTGCACACTGATGCTGATTCAGGAGAAGAATGCAGATGTATATCCATTCTGTACAGGTTACAAGCATCTTACAAAAAACAGTTCGATCCACCAGAAATACACTTTTATAGGTATACCTCTGCAACACTCGAGACATCTACTATGCTACAGAGAGACTTACTGTTGAAGAGGAGAGTTACAACATCTGTGGTGAGGTCGGGTTCCATCGATAGGATAGCCCCATCATATTTTTTCGACCAATCAGAGCAAGGAAAGCTGCTGCCATATTTCTTTCTCAATAAATCAGAGGAAGGGACAAGTAACATATTATAGATTTGCTTGCAGATGTAATCAAATTGTAAGCATCTAGTACAAGTGTGTGTGTGTGTGTGTGTGTGTGTGTGTGTTGGTTTGTAGCTGTGGGCCTCCACAACCCATAATCGGTTCGAAGGTGGCTCCGCCTTCGGACACTTTCCCGAACCTACTGCTAATGGATCCATCTTCGAACCTTATCGCGGATTTGACATGTAGTGGATCCACTCATGAACTCTATCCGGACGTATCATGTGGTGGATCCACCTTTGACCCCTATCCCGGACGTAACGTACAGTGGATTCATCTTCGAGGCGTATCTCGGGTGTAGCGCATGGTGATTCCACCTTTGAACCCTATCCTGATTCTACCCTGGACCGTGGGAGCATCCTGCGACAGGTAAACGAGAGCCCCTCCCCCCTCCCCCCCCCATCCACAAGAAACACACAACAAATAGCACAATTGGGCTAGGTGTTTACAACTGGGTTACATCTGGAAGCAAATGTAGAGTTTGTGACCTGTCCCCCGCTCTGATTTGTTGAGAAAAAGATATGGCAGCAGCCCCTGCTTTGATTGTCGAAATAATACAACTGGGGGCTACATTTTTGGTCGGCTCCGACTTCACCACAGATGCTGTAGCTCCCCGCTTCAAAGCAAGTCTCTCTCACTAACATAGTGGATGCCTGGGCTTATGAGGATATATACATGTGAGCGAACTGTTCGTTGTATGATATTTGTAACCTGTACATAATAGAGATACCGTCTGCATTCGTCTCCTAAATCAGAATCAATGTGCAGTTAAACATGTTATGTGTCGGACATTGGGTCAGCTGATCGTCAATATGGAACAAAAGACGCGGGGCGGGCATTATTAGATGGTTGGTCAATTGCTATTAAGCACTGTCCTGAAAAAACTAAGTGAAGCTGGATTCTTTTTTACCGGTAGCAGAGATCAAATCGTGTGTTTCTATCATGTTGCTGGATTGGGATGATGTGAAGAAACGCGCAATCCATGGGTTGAACATGGAGTGCGATTTTCTAAGAGTGTGTGTGTGTGTGTGTGTGTGTGTGTGTGTGTGTGTGTGTGTGTGTGTGTCCTTATGTAGGGTAAAGATTTTGTGGATAATGTTTGTCAGAACAGAGATGCAATAATTACTGCAAAGGGTGCAGCAAATATTAACCCCTGTCAAATCTTCTGAAAGCAGCATCAGAATGCTGTGTCTCTGTGAGAGCTTTCGACAGTGCTCGTCTGTGTAAAATATGCGTCCTGGAAGAAATCTGAGTGCTATTCCTTCCATGCAGGCAAAATTGCTCTTTCCGTTAAATGTGGGTCTTCTCTTCCGTCATATGCTGTGTGGCAAAGACCAATTTCAGTTAACATAAGAGCATTTTTGACGAAAACAACGGTTTTTTAGGAAATACTATTATTTCATAATATTTTTTACACTTTGTTAATAACTATCGTGGAAAATATATCACTATCGTTAAAATACATTTTTTCTACATCAACCATACTTAGGACTGCTTTTAATATGATACTGTAGCTATGAACATAATACTTCCTTCCGAAAGAACTCTGACCCGCATTAAAGAATCGTGATGTTTTAGTGTCAAAACGTAGAATTAAATATAATACTACAGTTTTGTCTACGAATGCAAGCTTCCATGGGATTAAAAACTTCTGTTTTCCTCCACGGAGTATTGTTGTTAAGATCAGTGCTACAGAGCTCAATCTCATCTTGCAACAAGTGCTTTGTTATGTGAGTGATAGGCACTCAAAAGGCAACATGTACATTCTTCTAAGCTAGTAGCGACTCAGTTCTGTACTGCGTTGTACTGCACAAAAAAACAAAATATGATTATATCACCCCACAAAACCATGAGTAACATTCTAATTACGGAGTGCCACCTACAGCCACGTATCATATTACTTACCTAAAAAGCATTATACATCTGTAGTAATCGGAACCGGTCGTAAAAGGTGCCGGTTTTATGAAATGTAAGCACTAGGTACAGGGAAGAAG
Organism: Schistocerca serialis cubense; assembly: GCF_023864345.2. Classification (NCBI taxonomy): domain Eukaryota; kingdom Metazoa; phylum Arthropoda; class Insecta; order Orthoptera; family Acrididae; genus Schistocerca; species Schistocerca serialis. Next base: position 620,964,446 of record NC_064640.1, read on the forward strand.
GATGAAAGCTCCTGTCCGTACTTTTTAATAGGGAGAAGACTAGACATTCTAGAGACATTGTACTATTTCCCGTAGACGGGAGCAATGTAGCATCAAGAGGTATACAAGGCGTTCGGAAATTCCCGTTACTAACCTCTAGGGCTTGTAGGGGGGAGTGAGTACATTTCGAATAGGAAACCGTTTCCGTTCTACGACGGTTTCAGTTCAGATGTGCAACGCGTCCACGTCCGCTTAGAGAAGGAGAAACGTCTCAGAGATGCTTGTCCTGGTATACAATAGTGTGGAGAGGATGACGTGTACTGCTTCTTGTGGGGTCGTACGCAAAGTTTAATACACGAGACTCCTTTAGAGACAGAGGAAGATCTGCTGGTACGAGATCTGACCGACGCACTAGAAATTGAAGAGACGCCAAGTGGGATGGATAGTGTGTACCAGAACATGCTTTGTAGGTACAATGTTTATAACAACGTTGGTGGTCGCCACATCGACCCTTTGTTGTGTTGCATCAAGACTGTTCTGTACGTACAGTACGGTAAACGTGTAATGTTCAAGCGTTAACACGAACAAATGTGCTTAAGTAATAATTGGATATTTCGTTAGGTATTCTTTCGAATTGTTACTTAATAATTGTACTGCGTCACGCCTAAGTCAATTAGTCAAGCAGATGTGCATGAGTTAAAGATCTGAACTGAAACCTTCGTAGACTGGTTCCCATTTAAAATATTATGCACTCACTCCCCTCTGCAAGTCCTGGAAGTCTGTAAAGTGAATTTCTGAACACCTTGTATTAGAAGAAACTGGTATAGGCGCAGCGGAAATATAGGAAAGCCATATAAAGCAAAAAAATGTTCAAATGTGTGTGAAATCTTATGGGACTTAACTGCTAAGGTCATCAGTTCCTAAGCTTATTTATTGTTCCGTGGGACCAAATTAAGGAGAAGTCTCCATGGTCATGGAACGAGTCAATACATGAAATTATAACACGATATTAGAAACAGATAAAATGAAATATAAAAAAACGTATTCAGGTGACAAGTCGTAAGTTTAAATGAAGAAAATCTACAATGTAACACTGGAATTTGCTTACTTTTTTAGCTCTTCCAGGAGCTCCTCGACAGAATAGGAGTAGTGAGCCATGAGGAAACTTCAGTTTAGACTTAAAAGTGTTTGGGCTACTGCTAAGATTTTTGAGTTCTTGTGGTAGCTTATTGAAAATGGATGCAGCAGAATACTGCAATCCTTTCTGCACAAGAGTCAAGGAAGTGCATTCTACATGCAGATTTGATTTCTGCCTAGTATTAACTGAGTGAAAGCTGCTAACTCTTGGGAATAGGCTAATATTGCTAACAACAAACGACATTAAAGAAAATATATACTGTGAGGGCAATGTCAGAATTCCCAGATTTTTGAACAGGGGTCGACAAGAGGTTCTCGAACTTACACCACATATAGCTCGAAAAGCCCGTTTTTGAGCCAAAAATACCCTTTTTGAATCAGAAGAATTACCTCAAAAAATAATACCATACGACATAAGCGTATGAAAATATGCGAAGTAGACTACTTTTCGTGTTGACGTGTCACTTATTTCAGATACTGTTCTAATGGCAAATAAAGCAGCATTTAGTTTCTGAACAAGATCCTGGACATGGGCTTTCCACAACAGCTTACTATCCATCCGAACGCCTAGGAACTTGAACTGTTCCGTCTCGCTTATAATATGCCTATTCTGTCTGATCAAAATATCGGTTCTTGATGAATTGTGAGTTAGAAACTGTAAAAACTGAGTCTTACTGTGATTTAGCATCAAATTATTTCCCCACAAGCCACGAACTTATTTCATGAACTACGTTATTTGTTACTGTTTCAATATTACACACAAGATCCTTCACTATCAAGCTGGTGTCATCAGCAAACAGAAATATTTTTGAATCACCTGTAATACTAGAAGGCATATCATTAATATAAATAAGAAACGGCAGTGGCCCCAGCACCGACCCTTGGGGAACGCCCCACTTAACAGTGCCCCATTGGGACTGAACATCACTACCGCTCTCAATATTGCGGAGAATTACCCTCTGCTTTCTGTTCTTAAAGTAAGAGGCGAACCAATTGTAAGCTACTCCCCTTACTCCATAATGGTCCAACTTCTGCAGTAATATTTTGTGGTCAACACAGTCAAAAGCCTTCGTTAAATCAAAGAAAACACCCAGCGTTCGCAATCTTTTATTTAATCCGTCCAAAACCTCACAGAGAAAAGGGAATATAGCACTTTCAGTTGTTAAACGATTTCTAAAACCAAACTGAACATTTGACAGCAAATTATGTGAATTTAAATGCTCCAGTAACCTTGTATATACAACCTTCTCGATAACTTTAGCAAACACCGATGGCTTAGAAATAGGCCCAAAATTGTCAACATTATCAATGTCTCCCTTTTTATAAAGTGGCTTCACTACCGACCACTACCGAAAAGTTACAGATATGGCTGAGAACTGGGCTAACATACATAGAACAATACTTCAGTATTCTGCTAGATACCCCGTCATATCCATGAGAGTTCTTGGTCTTTAGTGATTTAATTATTAACTCAATCTCCCTCTTGTCAGTATCATGGAGGAGCATTTCAGGTAACAGTCTCGGAACACTTTTTTCTAAGAGCGCTATATGATTCCCTGTTGGGACTAGGTTTCTATTTAGTTCACATGCTATATTCAGAAAGTGATTATTAAATACTGTACATCTATGCGACTTATCAGTAACATGGAAATTCCCACTATGCACTGATTCTATATCCTCGACCTGTCTCTGCAGACCAGCAACTTCCTTTACGACTGACCATGTGGTTTTAATTTTATCCTGAGACTTAGCTCTTCTATCTGCATACCACATACTTTTTGCGTTCCTAATAACATTTTTAAGCACCTTACAATACTGTTTGTAATGGGCTGCTGCATTTAGATTTTGACTGTTTCTAACGTTTTGATATAATTGCCACTTTGTTCTACAAGATATTCTTATCCCTCTAGTCAGCCACCCAGGCTGCCTGTTTGTGCTAGTACCCTGTTTTAAACGTTCTAACGGAAAGCAACTTTCAAAGAGTATGAGAAAAGTCTTGAGAAAAGCATTATATTCATCGTCTACTGTATCAGCGCTATAAACATCTTGCACTCTTGTTCCTTTATAAGGTTTACAAAGGTCGCTACAGCAACTGGATCAGCCTTCCTGAACAGCTGATGACTATATTTAACACGTGTTGCAGCAGAAAAATCTTTTAAAGTTAAAATTTGTGCATCATGATCTGAAAGGCCATTCACCTTGTTGCTAACAGAATGCCCTTGTAGTAATGAGGAATGAACAAAAATGTTGTCTATGGTTGTTCTACTGTTCCCTTGCACTCTCGTTGGAAAGAATACGGTTTGCATAAGATTATATGAATCAAAGAGGTCTACCAGCATCCTCTTCCTTGAACAATCACTTATACAATTAATATTGAAGTCACCACATATAACTAACTTTTTGTATTTCCTATAAAGTGAACCAAGAACCTCCTCTAGCTTTAGCAAAAATGTTGTGAAATCGGAGTCTGGGGATCTATAAATAACAACAGTTAGAAGTTTAGCTCCGTTAAATTTAACCACACCTGCACAACATTCAAACACCTTTTCAGTGCAGTACTTTGAAACATCAATTGACTCAAATGGGATGCCGTTTTTCACATACATGGCTACTCCCCCACACCGCAAAGAGCTCCTCGAAAAGCTGCCAGCCAACCTGTATCCTGGTAAAGGAAGCCTCTGAATTATCTCCTTATTTAAGAAGTGTTCAGATATACCAATAATTTCAGAGTCAACATCTATAAGCAGTTCACTAACTTTATCTCTAATACCTTGTATATTTTGATGAAATATACTAATTCTCTCATTACTCGGATACCTAAGCTTTGTCAAAAGTGATTCCCTTGTTAGAGAGACTTTCCTTAAGCAGGAATACCTATCAGCTGACTTCAATCTAAAAAAGGTGCAGCTCTAACACCCACTACTGCAGGAATTTTCCCATGAGTGATCCCACCAACCCCACCTATGCTGTCACCTATAAGCTTTGCCAACCTCCCCTTCCCATACCTGTTGAGGTGCAGGCCATGTCTAGTGAAACCCGTCCTGCTCATAGACTCCACCGACACCACTGAAATGTGACCCATGCTTCCTGTCATCAGCGCCCGCCCCCCCCCCCCCCCCCCCAAGTCTCATGTTATTACGCCTGACGGCTGTATTAAGATGAGGCCGATCGTGACGCTGAAACAGTTCCACGAAATGCACATTCGTGTTGCCAGTCTGAGTGGCTATCTTTTCCAGGTCACCATCTATGTTATACTCCCCATCCCTATCAGTACTATTACCAGCCCCACCCACAATCACTTCCTGATCCTCTTTAGTAAAATCCCTACATAACCCCCCCTATGTTACCAGTCACCTGAGCCAACCCTGCATTAGGCTTCACAATGCTGGTGACCTGGTACTCACTCCCCAGCACTTCCTGCAACTGCTTACAGACTACGTAATTAAATTATCCTAAGGACAAACACACACCCCCATGCCCGAGGGAGGACTCGAACCTCCGCCGGGACCAGCCGCCCAGCATATAAAGCAGAACTGGCTTACGTTAAAATAGACCATGAACCTAGACTACTGAAATAACTTTCTGTGGATGACTAGTAGCTTATGGATTTGGATGAAACATTAGATCTTTTTAAAAAACAGAATGCATATGTATGACTCATTAACACTTAGCTGCAACTGTGTGTGTGTGTGTGTGTGTGTGTGTGTGTGTGTGTGTGTGTGTGTGTGTGTGTAATCTCAAATCACAGGTCTAGGAGTGAACGAAATTATAGGTAGCCATTTTATAATGCAACCTGATATGCGTTCTAGTACAAGCGTTTACATCTTCCTCAGCCAAAAAGGTCATGGTTTTAAGCTGTGGTTTATAACTATGTAATGGACTGACCGCGTGGAGAGTTGTCTAAACTGATTAAATGCTAGCCATACGGAAATGCTTTATTAAGGCAGGAGAAACACATTTATAACCGCAATACCTCAAAAATACAGGTATTACTGACTTACGATTAAGCAGTGCTATTTTATAAGTCTTGTAGATATTACCTAATTATGATAAAAGCTATATTATTTCATAGATCTTAACAAATGAAACCATAGTGTGTGGAACAGTTTCAAAATATGAAAACACACATGCAACGGTATAGCTATAACTGGATTGTTTTGTAGCAGTAGGAAACACATACATATGACACCAGTGGGGTAGTGAGTGACAAAATGCATACAATGTGGAGCATAGTGCATGTGGTCTCTCTTCAGTAGCTTTCCTACATTTTATTCTAAGTATTCTGGTGGTACTTTGACATATGACAAGAGACACACTAGTTAACATTTGAAGCTCACCGGACAAAAAATTAGTCACCCCTTCGCGCACGCACTGTCGAATTGTGAAGCCTCTAGCGGGCATAGCGGTAGAGTAAGATACTCAAAATTGGAAATTTGTGGTAAGAGCCTATGAGACCAAACTGCTGAGGTCATCGGTCCCTAAGCTTACACACTACTTAATCTAACTTTAACTTACGCTAAGGACAACACACGCACACCCATGCCCGAGGGAGGAATCGAACCTCCGACGGGGGAAGCCGCGCGGACCGTGACAAGGCGCCCAAGACCAAGCGGCTAACCCGCGCGGTGTAAGATACTCAACCGCACATGCACTGCCTATGTGTGAGCGTAAGGAAGCAGTGATCAATGAGACATTTATGTTTCAAGTGGACATTGTACGTAGACATGGGTAAATGTAAGAACGTGACAGAGTGGCAAAACGGGACAATCGTGTTTGGGCGTGCCCATGGCCGTACAGTGTGTGAAGTGCTGGAGTTTCGCAGCGTACTGTTCAACTTGTCTACAAGTAGTAGTGTAACAAATGTGGTCACGCAAGACGGCAGAATGGTGGGAGGAAAAAGATCCAGATTGACAGGGACTGGAGACGCGTTTCACGACATGTGAATCGCTTTCAAACCCGACGGGAAGTACTGCAGACAGTGAATGAAGGTCCATGCCAGCCTGTTAGCGAGAGAACACTGCGACGGAAACTGCATGCAATCAACATTTGCAGTCGATCGCCTCGCAAGAGACAATTGCTTACGCGAGCACATAAAGACGACGACAGCAAATACATGAAATGTATTCGCAGACCGGGACTCGACTCCGCATTTCCCGCTTTATGTGAGTCGCCGCTTTAACCTTTTTGGCTATTCCTGCACGACTCACGGCCAGGCCAAAACTTCCATATGTCGTCATTCCTGCGTCAGAACCTGTTCTCGTACATGCATTATGTAATTCCCATACAGGGGAGGACGTTTTAATTGCAAGCCGCTGCCTGATATCGGCGAATAGATACCATATTGCAGTACCTGTGTTGTTAAGAAGAAAGATGCAATGTTCCTTCGAACATGAATGAATTTACTGCTGCTTCTGTTGCTAGGAAGGGACAAAGAATGCCAGTCTTAAGATGCTGGAGACACTGGGAGAAGCAGTAGTGGGGGAAGGACCATTAGGAGCACACTGCTCCAGTGGGGGAGGTGAAGCACCATTTTTGGCTCTTAAATTACCATCTTTATGATAACACCTGGATAAACACGAATGCTAGGGCGCTACTCGTCCACCATCTTATTTATAAATTAGGGTCATTATAGTGGTAGTTTGGGCCATTAATTACAATTACAATGATAGTTATTGTCCATTAATAACATCCTAAATAGACGAAATCATGGTCCCAGAATGGTCATTAAATTAGGCTAGGGCACCTTGCCGGTATGGTTGTGAAAGAGAACAATACCCACCATTAAGGTCGTACCGGCATAGATCTACTACTCTAATAGTTACTTAATTGCTAATTGTCAACTACTGTCCATTGTTTTTTTTATAATTTGTGAATTTTGTGCATTGCAGCCTCGAATGAGTTAAGGATTTTTCTTAGCTTACCCTCTAACCTAAAAGCAATCATGTGAGCATTCATGAAACTGAATTCAATAACCTGGCTTCTGCCCTCTTATCTTAGTGTAAAGGACACGTAATATGTGTATTACTAATGAGTATGTCACAATCACCGCAAACTAGTGGTCCTGCCTTTGAAGATTGAACCCGTGTGTCATGGGGCAGAGTGCCATTCGGGGTGGCTGGAAGGAGGAGCGACATGGCCTCGTATATAGGAGGACATCTGTTCAGATTCCCGTATGACCATCTAGATTTACGTTTTATTTAATTTCCCTAAACGAATGAAGGAGATACTTCAGATTTCTGTTGAAAAAGGACAACTGATTCTCTTCTCCATCTTTCTCCAATCGGAGCTTGTAATTGGCTACTAAACGACCTTGGCGTCGACGGGATCTAAAACACTAATCTTCCTTTCTTCTTTTTTCTAGTTACGACTTCTCGTCGAAAGTCAGGATCAAAAATTCATGAAAGATAGTACAATTTCTACAGAGAGGTGGGTCATACATAGCATTTAATAATGCGGGATGTGTGCATGATAGTTACGTCCATTGCTTCGGTGAGGTGCGACCTTTAACAAACAGCGACAGCAATATCATCTGTGGAGTAGCAAAAAACCAGTGACGAAGTCCTCAGAATTCCTAGCTGTTTTCTCCAAGATGTTTCTGTCAATATGCGCACTGGCAGCCACTTCCTAGTGCGTTATGAGGTTACGCAGTATTCCAATCTTGTTCGTTGTGTGCGAAGGAAAAACTTTCGTTTTGTTTGTATTTTCAGTGTCTATGGATTAAGCTAGTTCCTTTTATAATACTTATGAGGGTCCTTTTGACAGTTAACAACTCCTCTGCAATCTCGCATTTCTTCTGTTGGGTGGTCATAGACTGAGCGTAAACATTCACGAACCTTCCAGTTCGTATTCATAGAGGTTGATTATTTAGGTGTCAAACAAATATGGCGTTAATACACTTCCTTGATGTAAACCTTTTTCTTCGTCTTCCATCTGCTTCTCTGACCTCGGAATTACAAACAGAATCTTTGATTCTGAAGGACATTTCTATTATTGTAGACTAAGAAATTGTCTTTCTATAGCAAGAATCTAAAAAACCACGGAAGATTCATGGCATCGTAAACTGCTCTTAGGACTTTGAAAATCGAACAAGTAATCTGGACATGCTGAGACAGCTCTTTATTTGAAATGTAGAATATACCTTGCCCTAATGCCAGCTTTTGCTGCTGTCAGGAGGAGGTCAATATTTTCTACGAGTCTTTGCAAGATTACTTTCCCCATTATCTTGGATTACAACGAGAAATTCAAGAGAGGATTTAGTTTCTAATCAAGTAGTAGTTAAAGATCCTAAAAAGATGTTCAGCAGCTTAGATAGAGATATGATAGTAGAAATTATGTTCAGAAGGTTTCTCGTATCATCTTGAAACAGGACCACAGATTTATATCAATGCAGTTGTCATTCTGTATACAACTGACCAATCGAAAGTATCAGTTAACATCACTGAAAGAGTTCATCGAGGCTAATATAACACAGTGCCATCTAATACCTGCACCGCAAACACTGCGGAAATTGCTACTTTTGTGCGATTTTCACAAAATGAGTTGATCGTCAGGTGCATGTATTGTTAGCCAATCAACAGACTGACAATATTTAGAAAGTGCATTTTTTGTGCGAACATAACTTTTTTAAATGGAACAATGCCTATTAACGTTAACAAACAAAGCAGGGAAAATTAGAAGGTCACTGGTGTTTGTTGCAGAATTCTAGAGCGAGGCGTTTACGAGATATCGTATTTTGAGAAGTTCCCACAACAACACTTGTACATTACCTGTCGTAGGACACATTAAAGAACAACACAAGCGGATATACTAGTTATGTGGATTCTGATCAGTAATGAGACTACTGAACATCATCACAGGTTGTTTTAAAAATGACCACCGGCAACGGCGATACACGCTTCGAAATGGGTCAAATGGCTCTGAGCACTATGGGACTTAACTTCTGAGGCCATCAGTCCCCTAGAGCTTAGAACTACTTAAACCTAACTAACCTAAGGCCATCGCGCACATCCATGCCCGAGACAGGATTCGAACCTGAAGACCGTAGCGGTCGCGCGGCTTCAGACTGTAGCGCCTAGAACCGCTCGGCCATCTCGACCGGCTACACGCTTCCAGTTTGGTATGGAACGACTGCTGCACATATGCTAGTATTTCAGCGGAGATGTCCGAGTAGGCTACAGTAATACGTTCTTGCTTATCATCGGTTGTAGTTGGTATGTCCTTGTAGATAGCGTCTTCCAACTTTCCCCGCAGAAAATTCTGAAATTCTGCAGGCGTCAAATCCGCGGAAGGAGCTGGCCCATGCACACTGACGTTACAACTGACAAAGTCAACGGGGATTGGCAATAGACCAATAGTGCATGTTTTGGCGGTTTGCCTGGTCACGATTGGTTAATCTGGCTTCATCTCTAAAGAAGATCACGAGTATCCTGTCTTGATGTCCATGCACAGAAGTTAACACGATTCTCATAATCGTTTCCATGCAACACTTGATGGAGAGAGATGTAATAGGGATGGAACCTATGTCGATGGAGAATGCGTAGCCGGCCGCGGTGGCCGAGCGGTTCTAGGCGCTTCAGTCCGGAACCGCACGACTGCTACGGTCGCAGGTTCGAATCCTGCCTCCGGCATGGACGTGCGTGATGTCGTTAGGTTCGTTAGGTTTAAGTGGTTCTAAGTTCTAGGGGTCTGATGACCTCCGATGTTGAGTCCCATAGTGCTCAGAGCCATTTTGAGAATGCGTAAGACACTTGCGTGGAATGTATGACTCATGTCACTTCCTCTACGATTGTGAGTTAGCTGACGTGCAGATCAACTGCAACAGCAACAAGAACATGAATTAACCCCTCCCCCCCCCCTCTTCTGTCGTCACTTGCTTTCTTCTGTTACGTTATCTGTGTGATACTCTACCACTCTACGTAACTGGTTGAAGAGGTTGATAAGTAATTGCCGAGATGGTTGACGTCTATTGGGATATCTCGCAACATACACCGTACAAGAACGAATTCCATTCTTCCTACACTCTCCATACACAATGACCATGTCGGCGTTTTCTGCATTGGTAAATCCCATCGTCCACTCACGACCTACCGGTTGGAGTGTCACACACTAACAGACTAGCAAGTCGCCGTGCACTCAATGAACACGGAAGCACACTGTAAGCAAACATAACAACATCGTTCCTGGCAACTATGCAAGTTCAATGGCACAACCTAGCTAATTGGTCAAATGACTCTGAGCACTATGGGACTTAACATGTGAGGTCATCAGTCCCCTAGAACTTAGAACTACTTAAACCTAACTAACATAAAGACATCACACACATCAATGTCCGAGGCAGAATTCGAACCTGCGACCGTAGCAGACGCGCGGTTCCGGACTGAAGCGCCTAGAACCGCTCGGCCACCGTGGCCGGCACCAAGCTAATTATCTTCAACATTTCACGGCTCTGTCAACAACTGTGTAAATATTTATTTTAATTTTAATGAATAACGGCCTCAGTTGCACTATTACCTAGAATTTACCTAGGTTTCAGTCGGGATAACCCAACCTTCTTCAGAATAACCGTATCTACCGTTTGTCCATAGTGGACATCGTCAAGCTAAAACTACAAATCCATAAATTATCGTCAGGCTATAAAACGAAGCGAAGTCGAGAACAGCGTCTAGAGGCACTCGTGAAGGAAAGACGCGAACGGAGAGGTATAGACCGCGCGCCGGAGCTCTCACCGGCGCTGGACTCAACAAGAGAATGAGAGAGGCGGGGGAAGCGACTGTCGAGCAGCTCCCGCAGTCCTCCCGCTGGCTGAGGTATAGACCGCGCGCGGTCTATACCTCTCCGTTCGCGTCTTTCCTCCGCGAGTGCCTCCAAACGCTGTTCTCGACTTCGCTTCGTTTTATAGTCTGACGATAATTCATGGATTTGTAGATTTAGCCTGACGATGTCCACTATGGACAAACGGTAGATACGGTTATTCTGAAGAAGGTTGGGTTATCCCGACTGAAACCTAGGTAAAATCTAGGTAAACGGTGCAACTGAGACTTTTAATTATTAAAATTAAAATTAGCACAACCAAGTGTTGGTGTGGAATCTTTTCAAAATACGATGTCTCGTAAACGACGTGCATTAGAATCCTGCAACAAACACCACTGACATACTAATTTACACAACTTTTAGTTTGTTAATGTGAATAGGTATTGTTACATTTAGAAAGATGTATGTTTGCACAAAAATAGTTATTACAATATATTTATTGGCTAACAATACGAGCCCATGACTACCAATCCATTCTGTGATAACAGCACATCAGTAGCACTTTCCGTATCCGCAAAATTTGCAGTGTAAGTTATAGGTGATTCACCGAATATTGTACGCAATATCTTTATTGGGAAATTCCCAGTGAAAGTAAAACATATTAATGATGAACGCGTGAAGAAGGTAACGGATTTTAATTATAGTGTACGTCAATTATTTCTCGTAACAGATTGATATTTTGAAGAAACGTGTTTATTTAACACACGTAGTATACAAAAAGCCATGAGCCTTAAAAATAAAACCAGAAAAATTTCAAACATGTTTTTGGCGGCTCTTTACCGTAGTGACACACGAAAAATATGAAGGAGGATGGTTCAAATGGCTCTAAGCATAATGGGACTTAACATCTGAGGTCATCAGTCCCCTGTAACTTAGAACTACTTAAACCTAACTAACCTGAGGACATTACACACATCCATGCCCGAGGCAGGATTCGAACCTGCGACCGTAGCAGCAGCGCAGTTCCGGACTGAAGTACCTAGAACCGCTCGGCCACAGAGGCAGGTATGAACGAGGAGAGGACAAAAAATCACAGCGGCTTAAATGTAGATTTTCACAGTTGTAATGGACTGTGTAACGCGATACAAATGGAGAATCCTGTCTGTTTCAGTTTGAGCTGCAGTTAATTCAGAAACGGAAGGGTGGTATGTAACAGTAACGCGATGGATTTAAAGCAGGGTCTACAAAATGGTCTATGAGGATTGCAGCGCTCTCTCACTCGGCTATTAAAGTAGTGCGCCTTTAAATGCATCAGAATTAAGAGGAGGAAAGTGACTATCCACATTTAATACTTAACAAGGTGTAGTCATCTAAAGTCTGACTACTGTTCTAGCTGTTCTATTTTGATGGCGAAAGGTATGGCCAATTTTAAATATCGGAATGTTAATGTATTGCCGTCACCGTAACACAGAAATTTTCTCCTGCACCATAAGTTTACCAGTAATTAACTTAACATTGAGAAGAAAGTTGCACCAGCCTCAGCTTCGACGAATAAATGCAGATAACCGCATATTCAGACGGCGAGATTTGTTTACTATGCAGTTTCATATACCACTTTTTTATTATTAAAAAATAAGAGGTAGTTAACAGTAGACAAGGTCGGGACGAGGTAATGAACGGCCGAAAGTCAGCGACCAACGCTAACAACATTACCTAAAGTGGCCACGTTTCTGTCACTAGGTGTGCTCGACAGGACAGCTTATGATGGCAAGGTGGTCGATTGCCGAAATATTGTGCCCAGTGGACACTGAAACCCGACCGTTCACCCGTGAACAATTTCCTCATGAATTACACCAGGAGAATTCGGAGAATCACAGACAAGGACATACTTTTCGAAGCTCAATGGTACTTCCAAGCAAATAAAGTGTTCTTGACAAGTAACGCATAATAAATATGTTCGTAAGATATGATTAGATGCGGTGATCAGCATATCTTATCTGATCAAAAGTGTCTAGACACTCTTATGTAATGCGGAATTGACCACTAGTATCGCAAGAGGCGAAGCCACCTGTATAAAAGCAGGCAGGGACTATTGCGTTGATAGTAGACAAGCAGTAATAGCAGAATCGATCGCTCAGAGGAGCTCAGTGACTTCGAACGCGGGTGTTACCTGAGTCACCAATCCATCACGAACATTTCAACCCTTCTCAAGCTTCCCAAGCCGGCTGCTTTCGATGTGACTGAAGTGGAAAAGCGAGGGAACGACCACAGCTAAACAAGACCGGGCAAGCTTCATGTAGTGGCAGACAGGAACCTTCGATCATTGCGGAGGGTGGTTATAAAAAATCGCATTAAATCAGAGGAAGGAATCACTCGTGACTTCCAAAGAGCTACCAGCAGACCAACTAGCACAACGACTGTGCGTAGGGAATTATAAAGAATGGGATACAGTGGTCGAGCAGTTCCTCGTAACCCACACATTTCTGTAGCCGATGCTAAGCGACGCTTGAGGTGGTATAAAGAGCCACGTCACCGGACAGGAAACGAGTGATTTGGAGTGACGAATCACACTATACCCTGTGGGAATCCGATGGAAGGATTTGGGTTTGGAGAACGCTACCTGCCATGACGTGTAGTGCCAACAGTGAAGTACAGAAGAAGTGGGGTTATTTTTAATGGTTAGAGTGCGGTTCCCTCGTTATGCTTAAGAAAACGCTGAATGAGGAAGGTTGTGATCACATTTTACAGCACTGTCTACTGCAAATACACTACTGGCCATTAAAATTGCCACACCAAGAAGAAATGCACATGATTCATTGGACATATATATTGTACTAGAACAGACATGTGATTACATTTTCACGCAATTTGGATGCATAGATCCTGAGAAATCAGTACCCAGAACAACCACATCTGGCCGTGGATGGCGTGTACAGGTACAGCTGCCCATGCAGATCCAACACAATACCACAGTTCATCAAGAGTAGTGACTGGCGTATTGCGACGAGCCAGTTGTTCGGCCACCATTGACCAGACATTTCCAGTTGGTGAGAGATCTGGAGAATGTGCTGGCCAGGGCAGAAGTTGAACATTTTCTGTATCCAGAAAGGCCCGCACAGGACCTGCAACATGCGGTCGTGTATTATCCTGCTGAAATGTAGTCTTACGCAGGGATCGAATGAAGGGTAGACCCACGGGTCGTAACACATCTGAAATGAAATGTAACGTCCACTGTTCAAAGTGCCGTCAATATGAACAAGAGGTGACCGAGACGCGTAACCAATGGCACCCCATACCATCACGCCGGGTGATACGCCAGTACAGCGATGACGGATACACGCTTCCAATGTGCGTTCACTGCGATGTCGCCAAACACGGATGGGACCATCATGATGCTGTAAACAGAACCTGGATTCATCCGAAAAAATGACGTTTTGACATTCGTGCACCCAGGTTCGTCGTTGAGTGCACTATCGCAGGCGCTCCTGTCTGTGATGCAGCGTCAAGGGTAACCGCAGCCATGGTCTCCGAGCTGATAGTCCATACTGCTGCAAACGTCGTCGAACTGTTCGTGTAGACGGTTGTTGTCTTGAAAACGTCCCCATCTGTTGACTCAGGGATCGAGAGGTGGCTGCACGATCCGTTACAGGCATGCGGATAAGATGCCTGTCATCTCGACTGCTAGTGATAAGAGGCCGTTGGGATCCAGCACGGCGTTCCGGATTACCTTCCTGAACCCACCGATTCCATATTCTGCTAAGAGTCATTGGATCTCGACCAACGCTAGCAGCAATGTCGCGACACGATAAACCACAATCGCGATAGGCTACAATCCGACCTTTATCAAAGCCGGAAACGTGATGGTACGCATTTATCGTCCTTACACGAGGCATCACAACAACGTTTCACAAGGCAACGTCGGTCAACTGCTGTTTGTGTATGAGAAATCGGTTGGAAACTTTCCTCACGTCAGCACGTTGTAGGTGTCGCCACCGGCGGCAACCTTGTGTGGATGGTCTGAAAAGCTAATCATTTGCATATCACCGCATCTTCTTCCTGTCGGTTAAATTTCGCGACTGTAGCACGTCATTTTCGTGGTGTAACAATTTTAATTGCCAGTAGTGTAGTATGAGGAAGGGCTCTGAGACAATGATTGTATCAACATGACCATACACCCTATCATCAAGTAGCAATTGTGAAGCAATGGTCTGTGGGCAATAGCATTTCTGAAATGGAATGTCATGCACAGAGCCCTAACCTGAACCCAATAAAACACCTACTGGAATATGTTAGAACTACTACTACGCTCGAAACAGCAGTGTCCAACAACACCACCTTCTCCGATTTCGGTTGTTTCGGAATATTCGATTGATACTACTACACAGACACTCGGACACCTCACCTCATGAAAGTGTTCCCAGTAGAGGAACAGCTGTCAGAGTCGAATGGTGTTCACACCTCATAGAAATGCCCACTAATAATGTCCGGATACTTTTGGTCAGATAGTGTATTCAGCTCTTCGTAATCCATGAGGAACTCACTAAATTAAATGTCAAACGTATGTCACTATCTGAAGACCGGTTTAGGACTGACGCTTCCTGTAAGTAACTCATTCCACAAAATGTTTGTTTACTACGATGTTTTTTTTATTTTTACATTGGGCATGTCTAACTTGACCTTACATACTCTTAGGATATACAAAAATCACTGGGTAGACAAAGATCTGAAAAGTCCGGGACTGTAAGTGATAAATACACAGAATTGTAAAAAAAAAAAAAAAAAAAAAAAGTGTGTCGTTGCTCCGCATCTGTTTGGTGAGGCGATGACAGTAATTTCTGTGGTTATGGTAATTATTACATTGATTGGCGACTCCATAGAGTGCTGTGTGCAAAACGACCATATGATAAGTAAAATTAGAAGAAAGGTCAGCGTTGGCCGTAATTGTGATGATTTATTAACAGCAAAATCACATAATGATCATTTTCAGTGCTTTAGCATACAAATTAAAGCTCGTAGGCACTGGTGTCTAGTTATTAGCAGTAACAGAAGCTACATTTGTTGGAAAGAAACTGATGTGATAATAAAGCCCAATGCTAAACGCTATTGGGATGGTGGAAGCAGACGCAGACACAGACTCTGACGCTACTCTTTAATGTTGTTCATTTTGTGTGTACATAAACATAAAGCACTGACAGGAAACCATCACTCTGATAGTGACACAAACACCTACAAAACTAATTTTCTCGCGTATCAGAAGTGGCAAAAAATGTCATCTTTGCTGATGAATACCTCAGAGGTGTTATTACTCCAGAGCAGAAACGAAAGAAAGAAAGCCACTCTTTAAGCTGTCCGAATCGAATTTCGTTTTAGATACTTGGCTCAGTGTTGAATAAATGAGAGTAAAAAAATTATGGCAAGAGGAAGCACGCGACGAACGATTACGGAAACACTACAAAAAGTAGTAGGACTGGAGAAGTGAAGATTAAAGTAACAGTTAAATTGTATCTGTATTCCACGATTAAAAAAAAAAAAAAAAAAGGTTAGAACTTAACGTCCCGGCGGTTAACGAAATTCTACTCGCCAACTAAGCTCGTCGTGTGCAATGCTGCGGCTCCTTGTAGGTTTTCGTCACAAAGGGCCACTTTGCTTTTCTCAAAGCGGCTTACAGTGGTTCCCACATTTACTTTGGTGCTCGCTCCCTGGAGTAGTTTTACTGTCCGTTCCCAAAGTTATCGTCGCGGCTATTTGTCGCACGCCACCTCCGGCCAACTACTGAATATGAGAGAACCAATAACACCAAAAATGTCAAACTTTGCACGCATTTCACAATAATTAATTACAATTTGATACTGCATATTCCCGACATACTTTCGATGGAATAGCTATCAATAAACAATAATTAATAAGTATATGTTTTTGTGTACAGTCGCAGTTTATTTATTTTTCCTACTGGCTACCGGTTTCGGTACACAGTACTATCCTCAGGCCATCCCCTGGCACACAGTAGTCACGCTAGGTTGCCAGGTAGGTGTGTCAAACACTCAATTGTATTTGACACACTTACATGGAAAACGAGCGGAAGACTGCGTGCCGCGCCGGCCTTGGTGGCCGAGCGGTTCTAGGCGCTTCGCTCCGGAACTGCGCGACTGCTACGGTCAGAGGTTCGAATCCTGCCTCTGGCATTGATGTACGTGATGTCCTCAGTTTAGTTAGGTTTAAGTAGTTCTAAGTTCTAGGGGACCGATGACCTCAGATGTTAAGTCCCATAGTGCTCAGAGCCATTTGAACCATTTTTCACTGCGTGGCTGGGGATAATACTGTGTACCGAAACCGGTTCCCAGTAGGCATAGTAAATACACTTAAGCCCCAGAGAAACTGGTATAGTCATGCGTATTCAAATACAGACGTATGTAAACAAGTAGAACACGGAGCTGCTGTCCATGACGCCTATATATGACAACAACAGTCTGGTGCAGTTGTCAGATCGGTTACTGCTGCTGCTACAATGGCAGGTTATCAAGATTTAAGTGAGTTTGAACGTGGTGTTGTAGTCGGCGCATGAGTGATGGGACACATCATCTCCGAGGTAGCGATGAAATGGTGATTTTCCCGTACGACCATTTCACGAGTGTACCTTTATTATCAGGAATCCGGTGAAACATCAAATCTCCGACGTCCTACAATAATGGGACCAGCGACATCTGAAGAGAATCGGTAAGTCTGACAATAGTGCAACCCTTCAGCAGACTGCTGCAGATTATAGTGCTGGACCATAAACAAGTGTTTAGAAAACATCGTTCCTGTGAAACACAACTAGCTCTTTATTCACATGAAGTGCTGAGTGCTGTTGACAAGGGATTTCAGATCGATTCCGTATTCCTGGATTTCCGGGAGGCTTTAGACACTGTACGACACAAGCGGCTCGTAGTAAAATTGCGTGCTTATGGAATATCGTCTCAGTTATGTGACTGGATTTGCGATTTCCTGTCAGAGAGGTCACAGTTCGTAGTAATTGACAGAAAGTCATCGAGTAAAACAGAAGTGATTTCAGGTATTCCCCAAGGTAGTGTTATAGGCCCTTTGAGGTTTCTTATCTATATAAACGATTTGGGAGACAATCTGAGCAGCCGTCTTCGGTTGTTTGCAGATGACGCTGTAGTTTATCGACTAATAAAGTCATCAGAAGATCATAACAAACTGCAAAACGATTTATAAAAAATATCTGAATGGTGCGAAAAGTGGCACCTGATCCTAAATAACGAAAAGTGTGAGGTCATCCACATAAGTGCTAAAAGGAACTCAAACTTCGATTACACGATAAATCAGTCTAATCTAAAAGCCGTGAAATCAACTAAATATCTAGGTATTACAATTATTAACAACTTAAATTGTAAAGAACACACAGAAAATGTTGTGAGTAAGGCTAACTAAAGACTGCGTTTTATTAGCAGGACACTTAGGAAATGTAACAGATCTACTAAGAAGACTGCCTACACTACGCTTGTCCGTCCTATTTTAGAATACTGCTGCGCGGTGTGGGATCTATACCAGATAGGACTGACGGAGTACGTCAAAAAAGTTCAAAGAAAGGCAGCACGTTTTTTATTATCGTGAAATATGGGAGAGAGAGTCACACAAATGATACAGGATTTGGGCTGGAAATCATTAACAGAAAGGCGTTTTTCGTTGCTACGGAAACTTGTCACGAAATTCCAATCGCCAACTTTCTCCTCCGAATGCGAAAATATTTTGTTGACACCGACCTACATAGGGCGGAACGATCACCAAGATAAAATAAGGGAAATCAGAGCAAGCACGGAAAGATATAGGTGTTCATTCTTCCCGCGCGCTATACGAGATGGGAATAATAGAGAATTGTGAAGGTGGTTCGATGAACCGTCTTCCAGGCACTTAAATGTGATTTGCAGAGTATCCATGTAGATCTAGAAGTGTCAGCGTGCGAACCATTCATCGAAACATCAGCGATATGGGCTTTCGGAACCGAAGGCCCACTCGTGTACCCTTGATGATGCACGACACAAAGCTTTACGCCTCGCCTGCGCCCCTCAACACCGACTTCGGACTGTTGACGACTGGAAACATGTTGCCTGGTTGGACGAGTCTCGTTTCAAATTGTATCGAGCGGATGGACGCGTACGGGTATGGAGACAACCTCATTAATCCATAAACCCTGCATGTTAGCAGGTGACCGTTCAAGCTGGTGGAGGCTCTGTAATGGTGTGGGGCGAGCGCAGTTGGAGTGGTATGGGACCCCTGATACGTCTAGATACGACTCTGACAAAAATGGCTCTGAGCACTATGGGACTTAACTTCTGAGGTCATCAGTCCCTTAGGTTTAAGTAGTTCTAACTTCTAACTAACCTAAGGACATCACACACATTCATGCCCGAGGCAGGATTCGAACCTGCGACCGTAGCGGTCGCGCGGTTCCGGACTGTAGCACCTAGAACCGCTCGGCCACCCCGGCTGGCCGACTCTGACAGTTGACACATACATAAACAGCCTGTCTTATTACTTGCAGCCATTCGTGTCCATTGCGCATTCCGACGGACTTGGGCAATTCCAGCAGGACAATGCAACACCTCACTCGTCCACAATTTCTACAATTTGGCTCCAGGAACACTCTTCTGAATTTAAACATGTCCCAGACATGAACATTATTGAGGATATCTGGGATGCCTTGCAACGTGCTCTTCAGAAGAGATCTCCACCCCCTTGTACTTTTACGGATTTATGGACAGCCCTGCACGATTCATGGTGACAATTCCCTACAGCCTAAAGCACTACTTGAGACATTGTATTGTATTGTATTATATGTTAACCGGGGGCCTAGAAACGACGGAGAGGCTCCGTCCCCGCCGTAGCCGCAGTGGTCCACAACCCCACGACGAGTACAGCAGTCCGCTTCACCCCTCCGCCGCCCCACACCAAACCACTCTTTCAGGGTTATTGTGCGGTTTGGCATCCGGTGGCCGCCCTCCCACAGCGAACGTCTCACACCAGACGATTGTAAGCCCTATTTCTGCGCGGTAGAGTATTGGTGGTGTACGCGTACATGGAGAACTTGTTTGCGCAGCAATCGCCAACATAGTGTAGCTGAGGCGGAATAAGGGGAACCAGCCCACATTCGCTGAGGCAGATTGAAAATCGCCTAAAACCATGCTCAGAATGTCCGGCTCACCGGAACTCGATACAAGTCCACCGGGCGTATTCGTGCCGGGAACCAGGTGCTCCTTCCCACTCCGGAAAGCCGTGCGTTGGACCGCACGGCTAGCCAGGCGGGCACTTCAGACATTAGTCCGGTCCATGCCACGTCGTGTTGCGGCACTTCTGCGTACTCGTGGGAGCCCTACACGATATAAGGCAGGTGTATTAGTTTCTTTGGCTCTTCAGTGTAAATGGAAACTGTAGACTGAAATATATACTTTGCAATTTAATGCTGGAGACACTATCGACAACAGTGCCATACTATTTACATTCACTTTCAGTGACCGAAGGTCTTAAATGATGGTGCTTGACCAAGAAAGTAGGCAGTGGTTCCAGTTTTTCCTCACCCAGAATGCTTCTTCAGAGTGAGGGCACTGGAAGCTGTGTATGATATTCCGTTCGTCAAGTGAAGACAGTGATTTACTCAATCTATCTATAAAAACTAACGACAACAACAACAACAACAACAACAACAGCAGCAGCAGCAGCAACAACAGTGCACTGACTGCACCCCTCAGCTCCACGCACATCAGACTAATCATACAAAGACCACTTGACAGAAATACAGTACCACTGTCGTTGACAAAGTCTTTCGATACGGAGCAGTACCTCAGAAGGACAAGGAGTGCGAAGGAAATCCAACAACTCGTTGAGACGCTGGGACCGTTATGGTACAGGAGAACGTCGGCCTAACACAAGTAGTGCGTGGACGAAAGCTCCGTGGATGAACGAGCAATGCTGTGTTATAAGGCAGTACCATTGTTTCAGTGACACATACTGTGTGATCTGACGCCAAAGAATTTCTAGGAGGGTAGTCGAAGTCATTCGCAAACACTTCCCGGAAAAAATCACACACACACACACACACACACACACACACACACACACACACACACACACACACAAAGAATTCCACAAATGACGCAATCTATTATCAAGAGAAAAATAGTGAAATCCTTGGTAATTTTGGTAAAAAGAAGTCACTGAATGGCAGTAATTTCTTCCTTGATATTAAATATACGTGGTGGCTGTAACTAAAGTTTCTCTACTTGACAGAGCCTCCATGATAAACAAGTAATCGTAGTACAAAAAACTCTGTGGAGACCTTTGTGATGACATGTGGAAGAGAAATAATGAATAAACCACTGAAGAAATAAATCTTTATTTCCATGTGGAAGGGTAAGTTTTGTTAATTGCGTACCATGTTGTCGCGAAACAAGTGCTGTATGATCGCGAGAGATGCAGAGGCTAGTGAGTATGCCAGGACTTACCCCAGTTCACTGCTGTCAGCACCAAATCATGATAACGCGCCTGTGCTTAGCATACATTGCACCATAACCTTAGAGTGAAATTAAAATAACTTTTTAAAACTTTGTCAGTGCTGCAGTATATTAATGTTAACATTGTGAAGTCTCAGAATGATCTAATGAATATGTTTTGCTAATTACATTATTTTAGGAAAATAGTAAGTGACGCTAAATAATGAAGCTAGGAAGCTAAAAATTGTTCAGAAAATGCAAATGTATGTTATAATCATAAGTTTCAAGTCTCAATTTGATCGGGGCAATATTTTGTTCAAAATTGGGGTTTTTACGAAAATTTGAGAGCGCTAAATATTAGACTCAGGAAGATGAAAATTCGTATGTAGCCTCAGTTTGATATAAAAACATTAACTATGTAACTTAATTATGCGACCTCTATTAGTTTTCAACATATTTACTAAAAACCAAATTTGGAACGAAACTATCCTTATTCGTAATCAATTAAGTATCATTTGTATTTGTTATAGAAAGTTCTAATTGCAGCACTCGATTACAATGATGAAATAATACATCTGTACCAAGTTTCAAGACTTTATTTTAAACAACTATGAATATAAGGACTCAAAGAGGCAGTTCAGAGGACATGCTCTACTGTCGATTCAATTCTAAAAATTCTAACCAGCAAAGTTTAAATGCAGTCGAGCTAAAACTTTTTCAGTAGCTAAAGCAAACTTCACTCTAATTTTACAAAAATTATGAATGTTGTAAATTCTTGAAGGACAGAGATATTAGAACGAAGTCTTTCGCAACGGCACTGATATGCAAAACATTCTCTGCTTTTCTTGCCGCTTCAATTCGGGAATTCCCGAATCGACGCGACAAGAAAAACAGAGAATGTTTTGCATATGACAGAGATCTTGATCAATACGCGTCCGAGGAAGGGGCCGTTTAGATGCTGCTACCTGTGCCTACTAGAGCTATTGATAGCTGATGTTGCTTTCGGCGGTCTGCTGACAGTGGGGCAGTAAAAAGACACTCCGCATCGAGATATCAGCCTGTCCGCGACAGTCAAACGGCTGCGTAGGCTGTACCTCAGGTGACGTTACAGCCAGACAGCTACCAAATGCGTTTTCGGTAAAATTAGAAAGAGAACTCGCGAGGACTATATACCGTCCAGGATCGCCTAAATTTCTCGAAAGTAACTGTCCGCGCGCGGCCCGTAATGTTGAAAAAACCGCATGGTAAGAGGCGCTATTTTCCACTTTTAAGGCTAGCAGTTAACTTTTGCTGATTAGAGTAAGGCCGATAGACCATTTTACCTGCAACGTCCTGTAGAGGTCGCCTCTGAACTAATAGTGCTGTTTCCGAAAGTTACTTAATTTTTACTATCATCGTCATCAGAAATATTATTATATATTGTCCCTGTGAAGTTTTACTTAAAACTCTAAACTTTTAGCCCGCATCTCGTGGTCGTGTGGTAGCGTTCTCGCTTCCTACGCCCGGGTTCCCGGGTTCGATTCCCGGCGGGGTCAGGGATTTTCTCTGCCTCGTGATGGCTGGGTGTTGTGTGTTGTCCTTAGGTTA
The DNA here is from genome assembly GCF_023864345.2 of Schistocerca serialis cubense. Lineage (NCBI taxonomy): Eukaryota > Metazoa > Arthropoda > Insecta > Orthoptera > Acrididae > Schistocerca > Schistocerca serialis. Next base: position 620,987,386 of record NC_064640.1, read on the forward strand.
GTTAGGTTTAAGTAGTTCTAAGTTCTAGGGGACTGATGACCATAGATGTTAAGTCCCATAGTGCTCAGAGCCATTTTCTAAACTTTTATTTAAAGTCAGAGTTCCTGATCCCGCTGAGTAAACGGCAAGTAGGAACATTTTCTTTCAGTGAATACAACGAGTAATGTGGACCTGCAGACTGGAAATTATTGTCAGTATGGTCACCTGGCTGACCGCAAAAATAGTTTTCAGGCTCTTGTAAACTGCGAAGATAATTTACCCACCGCCCGACAATTCCAAGTTACAAACGGTGCTAAATGTGTGCATCTATGACAGCCTGGAACCACAACATCAATACCATTTCACAACTTCTCGCAGCACTTTTCGAACGGCGGAGCATGGAATGTTCAGATGTCTTCACACAGCTCGTGCACTGCTTGAGAGGCCCGGCCGGATCTACGAGGGCAAACCGGGGTTTCTGCCCCGGGCGGCAATTTTAGGGGCGCCAAATTCATATTCTTGAAGAAAAAAAACCTTGTTTCACAAAACTCCTAGAATCCAGCTGGTCTATCGATTATTCATATGATTTTGAAATGCGTACCTGTTGGTTTTTGAACATTTTTGAACACATTCTAATTTGATTTCTGAACGAATCATAAGTTCATTTTTTAATGAATGCATACTGTATGTAATGTGTCTGCCAGGAGAGTCCCCGTCGCATCAAGAAATAACAAGCATTCCCACAGACAAAAGGGGATGGAGCTATACAAAATGGTTCAAATGGCTCTAAGCACTATGAGACTTAACATCTGAGGTCGTCAGTCCGCTAGACTTAGAACTACTTAAACCTAACTGACTTAAGGACATCACACACATCCATGCCCGAGGCAGGATTCGAACTTGCTACTGTAGCATGGAGCTATACGACCTGAGTCAAATAAACCCGAATTGGTGAATACCAATAAGCGTTGTTATAATTATTAGCGAAATCCATAGATTCAGACTACCAGAGTGGAAATAAACGACTAACAGGAATCACAGGTAAGAAAGGTTACATATTATCTTCTCGGTGTATCCAAGAAAATGAGGTTTTGACAGAAAATTTTTGCCAGATCGCTACACTACTAAGGGCCAGTTGTACAAAATCCCGTTAGCAGCCGTTTAAGTTCTGTTCTCGGAAAACGCGTTGTACAAACACGTAATAACGACTAATCGAAGAATAAAAGCGGGATAATTGAACCAATGATTCTGGCAGGGTTAGTAAGTTTACCGGAGAATAAGTTATGACAATGGCAGGAATAATTATAGAATTGATGACAAGATCGTATGTTAGAACGAAGGAGAAGAAACGGAGACATCACACAAATTTTGTTTAAGAATATGACGATTCCAAATTTATATAAAAATTTCGTACTACTACTACTTTTCGATCTCATACTTCAGAAACTGGAGCATTCGAATGCAATGTGAAACTACTTCCTAACACAAAAAATTTTGCTTGTAGTAGGCCTAATAGACGTTTGATATTGGTACTTCGTGAATTGTATCCCGTCGCGCTATTTATGTAAATGAGGTAGATAAAAATGACCATTTGTGCCAAAACAGTCTCGATTATTTGGCGTGTATTACAACTGCTGCAATATTAGAAAGGCCTATTTCGGTTTATCTAGCAAAAATTGGCAAAATAGACGTAATAAAATCGAGAAACCACACCAGTCTTGGGTGTATTAATTCATAGGCGATAAAGAGTGCAAATTTTCTGGAAAGTTTTTATTCTCCCGGTCACAAATAATCCCACCCAGTATTAATTCTTGAGTTTTTTTGTAGGAGGAGGGGGGGGGGGGGTAGGATGTCAAACTAGACTGGGAGTAGGAGAGGTAGCATAGGACAATTTAATTTGCACTGTCCTGAATATAGGTTTGATGGTTTCCATTACAAAATATACACGTTTGAAGTCCACAGAGATAAATACAGAGATATGCTGTAGAAGAATGCTATATGAAGAGGCGTGACACTGCACTTTGTCACACTTAAGACCAAATAACAGGTCTTACATTTTCTCGAGCATGTGTGTTTCCCACTACTGGCCATTAAAATTGCTACACCAAGAAGAAATGCACATGATAAACGGGTATTCATTGGACAAATATATTATACTAGAACTGACATGTGATTACATTTTCACTCAATTTGGGTGCATAGATCCTGAGAAATCAGTATCCAGAACAACCACCTTTGGCCGTAATAATGGCCTTCATACGCCTGGGCATTGAGTCAAACAGAGCTTGGATGGCGTGTACAGGTACAGCTGCCCATGCAGCTTCAACACGATACCACAGTTCATCAAGAGTATTGACTGGCGTATTGTGACGAGCCAGTTGCTCGGCCACCATTGACCAGACGCTTTCAGTTGGTGAGAGATCTGGAGAATGTGCTGGCCAGGGCAGCAGCGGAACATTTTCTCTATCCAGAAAGGCCAGCACAGGACCTGCAACATACGGTCGTGCATTATCCTGCTGAAATGTATGGTTTCACAGGGATCGAATGAAGGGTAGAGCCACGGGTCGTAACACATCTGAAATGTAGTGTCCACGCTTCCAATGCGCGTTCACCGCGATGTCGCCAAACACGGATGCGACCATCATGATGCTGTAAACAGAACCTGGATTCATCCGAAAAAATAACGTTTTGCCATTCGTGCACCCAGGTTCGTCGTTGAGTACACCATCACAGGCGCTCCTGTCTCTGATGCAGCGTCAAGGTTAATCACAGCCATGATCTCCGAGCTGATAGTCCATGCTGCTGCAAACGTCGTCGAACTGTTAGTGCAGATCGTTGTCGTCTTGCAAACGTCCCCATCTGTTGACTCAGGGATCGAGACGTGGCTGCACGATCCGTTACAGCCATGCGGATAAGATGCCTGTCATCTCGACCGCTAGTGATACGAGGCCGTTGGGATCTAGCACGGCTTTCCGTATTACCCTCCTGAACCCACCGATTCCATATTCTGCTAACAGTCATTGGATCTCGAACAACGCGAGAAGCAATGTCGCAATACGATAAACCGCAATCGCGATAGGCTACAAGCCGACCTTTATCAAAGTCGGAAACGTGATGGTACGCATTTCCCCTCCTTACACGAGGCATCACAATAACGCTTCACCAGGCAACGCCGGTCAACTGCTGTGTGTGTATGAGAAATAGGTTGGAAACTTTCCTCATGTCAGCACGTTGTAGATGTCGCCGCCGGCGCCAACCTTGTGTGAATGCTCTGAAAACTAATCATTTGCATATCACAGCATCTTCTTCCTGTCGGTTAAATTTCGTGTCTGTAGCACGTCATCTTCGTGATGTAGCAATTTTAATGGCCAGTATTGAGCATATCAGCCTCTCCAGATAGGTGTATGCTACAAAATGAACATATTTTTGAAAATACATTTTTTATGTCGTATCTTAAACGCTCGAGTAGAAGAAGAGGGAAGGTGGGGGCGCCACCATCAAGTTTTTGCCCCGGTTCGGAAATATCGTAGATCCTGGACTGCTGTTTAAAGACCGCACGTTCCGACCAGCATTCTCAGTCATGGCAACAGTAACTTCAACAATTTAGGACGCAATTCGCTGTCGGTCTCTCTCAGGAGCAATTCCCAAATCGCCATTTAATTCGAACTTCTGAATCATGTTGTTTAACCGCGATGCGGAAAGAGTACATCGCCATGTTCCTTTCCTGCGTCGATACTCGCGAAGAGCAGCAGTACTGTTGCTGTTATTTTGATAAAACAGCTTTACGAGCAAAGGTATGCTTACCTTGTCCAGACTGCGCCTGAGTGCACCTGTAATATACACTGATGCTTGTGTTCCAACCCTACGTCGCCGCAATAGAAGCAGTGCCTAACGGTAAGTCACGACATTAACAGTACCAACAACGCAAATCTTGCTTCGTGCAGTCTGAACATTATTCCTATTAAGTTGGGTACCCAAATGGTAAACGATTTTCCGTCTACACTGGCTCAAGTAGTGAAAGTTTAATTATAGTCACCCTATATTTAAGCAGGCTGATGTGTGATGTATTTCAATTCATATTCACACGTAAACGAAATGCTTGTCTCAATGCAGAGTGATTATGTTTAGAGCAAGGATATAGGAATGGTTAACGTCGAAATACTGTCAAGGTAATTTCATGCCATTTTTTATAGTGTGGGGTTTTTCACGAGAAAGCGTTTCGTTGGTGCGTGAAGAGCGTATTTGCTTTTCAAAGCTAGAAATGCAGCGCTTGTTGAATGTACCGTAGGACTAAATAAATTAATAAGTATATCAGCAAAGTTATTACTCTCCCTATTGTGAGTGTGAATTAACAGCCTAATATCAACATAATGTGACTCGAATGGGACAGTCTGCAAGAAGCAGTCGAAGTGTTTTAACAGCCTAATATCAACATAATGTGACTCGAATGGGACGGTCTGCAAGAAGCAGTCGAAGTGTTTCCTTCGACCAAGTGCAAGAAAACTCGTTCGCTAACCATTCGTAGCCCAGATGCATGCAGGGACTTGGCTCAGCCGGCATGACAAAAGGAAGCAGATGTAGCTAATTTATTTATTATTTATTACCGTTTCAGAAATACTAAGTATATGTATATCGGAACAGGATATCGATCGTAGCTAATGAGTTGGAACAAAGGAAGGAAGTTTCGTGTTTAAAGTCCTTGTCGCGACAACGCAGTCACAAGTCATCCAGCTAAGCCCAGGTTGGGGGAAATAAATAAGCCGTTTCCTTTTAAAGGAACCGTGAAAACATTTGCAGTTTAGAGAAACCACGGTAAACCTATATATGGACGGCCGGATGGGGATTTGAACAATCGTCCTCCCAAATACGAGACGATGCATGGGGAAAACATCACCTGAACTGATTGATGGATGCGGATACAGCATGCGTCTTGTCAGTAAATCGCATGCGGGATGCGGAAATACTGTCCTGTCCCTCGCCCTGCGGCTGTCACTGACATCGATGAAGGCTGTCCGTAAAAATATTGCCTTACTAGTAGACTCCATCGAAACCTTTGTTGTGTCGTGTTTCGTTGTTCGTATTTGACCAGTGTATGCATAAAAGGGCAGTACATATTGCACACTAATTGAAAGGAATACTTTCCTCATAGTAACAACTGTGTATGAAACTACTAAAATGCTTTTTTGTTACCATACACGTCGTATTTTATTCACTTTGAAATAGTAAGTGGCGGCATTCTATCTGCTGCTTTTCGCTTACGAAAGGGTGGATGTGTTCCTTGCTGTTACACGAATTGTTACGTTTGGCACTGATTTCGTTGGTCGTTATGTATTTATAATATCTGTGCCAAAAATGCCAATTCTTGTGTAACGTACGTACAGACACCATATCCTCATTTTATGCAAGAAACTGAAGAGAAATTCTCCCCCTCCCCACCCCGCCCTCCACAACGTCACGGTTTTAACTGAATACCAGTAAATCCCCTGCTTCTTTAAAAATCGAACTTCCAGGTGTAAAACAGCTTCAAAAACCTCATTACAAATGAGTTCGCGTATTACACATTTGTCTTGAAGCGTGTGAGTGAGAAACATTTGAGGAAAGGTTTGAAATTATGCTTGAAGTTTGTTGGAAGTCGTTAAGGGCTCTCATTATGAAATACTGGGTGAATAAATCTGGTTAATTTGAGCTCCGTTTTAAACGAAAGCTAGTTTTTCTCGCCTCCAAATGTTTATAACGTCATATCTCCCGAACTATGTGTCGTACAATGACATAATTTTGCAGGTACATTCACAGATATATGCAGATTCTATCTGCTAACTGCGATGCGAACGGAGTTGGTAGTAAAGAGGCAATAAATTAAAATGTCATGCCTGATGCTGAGATTTGACTGCGCGAATAGCGAGAATGAGGTAAGAAATAACCGTTTTTCCTTCGTTTGTGTGTGTGTGTGTGTGTGTGTGTGTGTGTGTGTGTGTGTGTGTGTGTGTGTGTGTGTGTGTGTGTAGGGGGGGGGGGGGGTTATCAGGAGAAAAAGTTTCGATAAAGCTTGAAATTGTGTGTAAAGTTTGTTGGGAGTCGCTAAGTGCTCTCATTCTCAATTAGTGGAATTAGTGGACGAATAAAGTCTGGGTATTGGCGCGCCGTCACTTACATTGCTTCATAGTTTCCAACTATAATTAAACATAAGATTATACCTGTTAATGAACGGATTAAGACTACATTCTAAATTCGGACAATAACTACGCGAAATAATGAAAATCAAATTTTTGTTGCCTCTGGAAGCAGTTTGATAGGCAACCTGCAACAAGGTTAGTAATCCAGGTGGAGTAGTGTATCTGGTGACAAACGCATTTCAGCAGGTGTGTGCACAGGCCTGTGGCGTAAGGCCATGACCGGATCATCGGTACGGCTGAGTCGACCTGGGGCCGCCCTTTGAAGTAGGAAAAATCCCACTCCTACCCGCGACTGAACCCGAGACTGCCAGAGCCCTAGTCTAGCGCTCTACTCGCTAGACTACTTTGGCCATTTGTATGCACAGTATCAGAACTATACATCCAGCAGCTGCGTCTACATACATACCCCGCAAACACCGTATGGTGAATGGCGGAAAGAACCACGGCTATTAAAACGAAGAAGTCGAACTTTATTATTCTTTAAGTATCAATGCATAGATAAGATATGATGACTTAATACAATTACATCACAGAGTTGACGCAGTTGGACGAATGGGAATGTTTTTAGAACTGCGCGTACTGTTCTACGGCAGATTACGTCACATTGCACGTCCGGTTGTCTGACATATTGCTGTCGCACGGACAGTACATCATTGGTAGTACATGACGCCATGCATTTCGCTTAGGTATTATAGACCGCACGTGTGCGCGCACGTGTGTGTGTGTGTGTGTGTGTGTGTGTGTGTGTGTGTGTGTGTGTGTGTGTGTGTGTGTGTTTTCCTACTCTGTAAATGCTGCTTTGCTGTGTACGTTGTCTGCGTTTCTTTATGTGACACACTGCATTCTTTTAGTTAGATAATGTGAAAACCGGTTGCTGCAACGTTTAGAAGTCATGTTTCCAGAACGTGGTGGCTGCCCAACGTACTGGTTTCTCAAAGTGAGAAATCATGTTCTGGAAGAAGTGCGATGATTATTTGGGAGCTTCTTGCAGACTTTAGTGCACATAGCGCAGCCTAATTATTGTGGCCGTGTAATTCACGTGGACGACACGGTGCTCTGTGCTAAAGATGCACCTGTAATGTAGCGAAATTTGGTCGACTGCAGACAGAGCTTAACTGACGAAGGAAAAGGCGAATTTGATAGCGCGGCGGGCGACAGAAATCAGAAATGAGCTCTGTACACTCGCTTTACTCTCGCCAAGGAGTGATGTGACGTAATCTCCGAACTCTCCGTCTCCGTGTGCTCGTAGGTTCGACACTTCAGTCTCCGACGCTGCCGACTCTTCACCTGAGTCCGTTGTCGTGACTAGCTCAGAAAAAGGAACGAGTACACGAGACCGTAAGCATAACCACGGACTTGCAGAGTTCCAGTAAAATACGCAACCGTTTTGAAAAAAAAAATTCCCGTAAATTACTATTTATTTATTTCACATAACCATGATTTCGTCCTTATTGCCATTCTCAGGTTCAAATGTCACGAAATGCCCACCCGACCTGCCTAAGTGAAGCCGGCCGTTGTGGCCGAGCGGTTCTAGGCGCTTCAGTCCGGAACCGCGCTGCTGCTACGGTCGCAGGTTCGAATCCTGCCTCGGGCGTGGATGTGGTGATGTCCTTAGGTTAGTTAGGTTTAAGTAGTTCTAGGTCTAGGGGACTGATGACGTCATAGTGTTTAGAGCCATTTGAATTTTTGCCTAAGTGACAGGAGCAAGTCATAAACCAATATAAAAACTGATGGGTTAGCAGTGAATATTGTTCTGTTTATACATATATTTATGTAGATAAATCTTTTTCGAAGACTGAACTTTGTTTTAATGTTTGATATCGATTCAGAGAACGTCTAACAGTTACGTTGACATAAACAAACTTTAGAGGCATTGCCCGCTCTGTAACGACAGTATCTGAAAACGTGACTTGAGGAGGAAATGCAAACTCTAAATGGAAATTAATTATTAAAATAAATTACAGAAATGAATGATAAACTACGCAACTCGTTGTTAGCCCATAAATGCCGGTTGCCGTGGCCACATGAATACAGAAATGGCACAATTTTTTGTCGCGGCAATATGGAGGTGACGCTGCTCTGTGCCTAGTTTTCGTTTGACGCAGCTCAGTTATCTTCTGGTGGTGGAGATGGAGTAAGCAAGTACACAAACATTTTGCTTGCATTTACGAAAGTTGTGTATATTTCGTCTGATACGTGGGCTTTAGCGTGAAACGTATCGCAGATATCACTCCTCTAATGGAACTCATTTGCAATTGCCTGTTTTGCATCAATTAATTTTCGTCTTACCCCCTCCACAGTCTCGCTAAACCCAGCTTCGTTGAAGGCCATCTGACCACGACAATGGGTCGTTTCGCCTTGTCAGTGCTACTTCGCAGCAGCAGGGTCGTGTACTCATCTTCCAACCTCACAGTAAGTCACAACTAGCCTTAAGATCCTTCATACTTCAGAAAAAGATAACGAGTCTAGAGTACGAAGTGACCGCAGCGCCACAGTTCTCAAATTCGTCATACTCGCGAAACTAGAGTGGGAGCGCAGGAAGCCCGGTAGTAGCACTGATGTAACAGCGGCGCCTTGATTTGTGAAGTATGTAACCCGACAATTACACTCTTACTCGCTCCGTTTCTTACCTCCAGAGGCCAAGGACAAATATCATTGCGAGGGTTTGCGTGCGGTGTCACGTCCCTACCTGACGTTGTGAGAATGCCGAGAGACGCCGCTAGCATGTTTTCATGAGAAATATGGGGCGTTTTGGTTTAACTTTTAGTTTTATCAGTATTATATGGTGCGCTTGTCGTCGGTGGAAAATTTATGCAGGTAGGGGAACACGACCAATAAATCAATCATCCGTTCTAAATTACCTAAAGAAATTGTCGATTTCTCATGCTTCGTGAGTATGTGGTCTCTATGGCACGGTCGTAGTTCGGCGCACCGACAAATTTTTTTTAAAAAAATAATTGTGTCAAAATGAGGCAAGCCCGCGTGACATTGCGAGGATGAAAGTGGAGAATTACGATTAAAAATAACGTCATTTTTTAAAAATGAGTAATTGCGTTTGTACGTGAGTAAAGACTGCTTGAGCGGAAAACAAGCAAACAAACACAAACACACAAAAACACACACAAATTTAAGATTACCCGACTTTGTAAAATTTCTTTATATACAAAGACATAGTACAACCAAATTTACAAATATAGGGCGTGAATGCAAGGAACACACAATTTCAAAGAGAATGACACATAACGAGAAGAAACCGGACCCAAAACCCAAGTGTTGTGCTTTCTCGGATAAAGCCAATGTAAGAGCGCTACGGAAACTCAGGCAGCCTCAGCCCAGGCTATAAGATTATGTTAGATGTATATTTCCATGCTGACGAAGTATACAGTGCAATAAAAGTAAACTCCCAAGGGGATCGCGCCTGCTAGTAGCCACAGATTTCACCCAAATTTATTCTATATGCAGGGCCTGGCCAGAAATGGAAGTAACATAAGTGGGATCTCCAGAAAAAGTAGGATTTTTGGCACTGGTAGGGGGAGGTATGAGCTATTTATTTTAGCGTAGTTTCCAGGCAGCGGTTGGCGCAGTGGGAAGAGTACAGAAGAGTACAGCGAGAGTGATGGGGGTGGAGTCCCTACGAGGAAACATTTTTTTTATTTTACGTTACTTACATTGAAAATAGGCCAAAGTAATTCATAATATATTGTACTTATTAACATTTTCATAAAAGGCATGAAAAAGGAAGGCGAAGGAAAATTGGGGATTGCAAATAAATTTCCAGGAAGGAATTCACGAGAACTTCGTCTATCAAATCAGATACTATTATTATTTTACATTTGATGCATGCTGGAGTGATATTCGTCGTAAAAACAGGAGAATTTTATCGGCACCTTGCATACATTATAAACGCAGCATTTTTAAAATTGCATGGTTGTTTTAAAGTTTCTATAGAAAAAACAATATTGACACTGCGTTCTCACAATATCCTCGAAAAATTCACGTGACTCGGTCGAGAGCTAGCAAGCGAATGAGCTCCGTATTCATTGCTAGCGTTGCCCCCAGCGGCCGATGGGCCGGTTTTACCTGCACAGGGAATCTACTGTTCTCGTGCAGCTGCAGAGAGCTCCTCGAATGTCAAAATGAAACTAACGGAATACGATGTCCGGTACACATTAATTACCGTCCCTTCTTAGAAAGTTATTCGCAGAGTCCTCGTGGACGCTGTATGTATAATTCTTCTTGGGAATTTATTTACAGTCACAAATTTTCCTTTGCATTTCCTTTTCGCTCCTTATATGAAAATATTAATAAATGCAATATATTGAGCATCTTTTAGGCTTATTTATCGAGTAATTAACGCAAAAACTGAAAATAAAAAAATAAAAAAATTTCACATAGGGACTCGACCACAAGACCCTCGAATTACCCTTCTTTACTAATTCTGCTCCGCCACCGCTGCCTGGAAACTATGCTGGCATAAAGGACTCGTGCCTCGCCCTACTCGCGCCAAAAATTCTGTTTTTTCTGAACTCTAGGCCACCTATAGTTCCCACTTCTGTCACTTTTAATTACGGCTATGCCCTACATATACCGTACATTTGGACAAAATCGGCGAAGACGAGGAGGCGCGATCCGCTTGTCAGGCCAGTCTAACCAAGTTTGCACCAGTAATACTGCAGCAAGGGTGCAGACCTGACTTTTAGTGGGGCAGCAAGAATTTTTTTCAGTTGTAACTTCCATGCTATGTACACGAATGACGTTTACATGAAAACACCTACGGTACTGCCTGACACTACCTATAAAAATTTCCAGGTATATTCAAAGTTAAATATTTTAGAAGTGGTAGCAAAGATAGCAAGAAAGAACGTCGACTTGAGTTGTAAAAAGAAATATTCTGTTTCAGTGATATAATCCTCCATAGTCGACCACGCGAAAATGCGTTTTCGTAATCGACAAGGTTTACTACTCACGGAATCTGACCGTGGCTAATCTGTAAAGAAGGACTGACGGTAGTTGTCAGTTTTCCAACACCTGCATAAACTTGGGATACTCAAAATACCAAATAATTCCCTTCGACCTCATTAAAAATAGTGAAGATTAGGCGGAAAGTGCGGTTTTTTTGCTTTCCCCGAGTAGAAAAGTTCATAGTATAAATATCTAGGAGTGGCACCAAGAAGCGATGTGAAACGGGAGGACCACATAAAATCAGTATTAGAGAAGGTAAATGAAAGACATATTTTTCAAAGGGTTCTGTGAAAGTGTAGTGCAACTGTGAAGGAAGTCGCATACAAGACACTTAGTGACACAAATTCTAGAATACTGTTCCAGCGTGAGAGACCCTTATGAAGTAGTAGACATGACAACAGAGATCGAACAAACTCAGAAACGCGCTGCTAGGAATGCAGTTGATCGATATATCCCATTGTGAAGTACACGGTGCACTAAAATTAATGTGACCGCTTGTCAAAAGCCTGAATAACGACATTTGTAGCGCGGATGTGGAGCGAGGCCGACCCCACTGCCGTGCCTACTTGCCATGGGTTTCTCGCCTGAGGATCTGTGGCGCGAACAGCCTGATCGAGGTGGTCCCACAGATTCTTGATTGGAGTTTGGTGGCCAGGGGAGTACGGTAAACTCACTCTAGTGCTCTTCGAACACATACGTACACTGCGACCTGTGTGACAATTGTCATTGTCCTGTTGGTAGATGCCGTCGTGCCGACGAAAAACACATTGCATGTAGGTGTTTACTTGGTCCCCAAGGATAGATGCGTACTTTTATTGCTCCATTGTGCCTTCCAGAGGACGTGATTACCCAGGTAATGCCACTAAAACATTCCCCAGATCATAAAGCTCCCTCCTCCGGCCTGGCCCTTCCGACGATTGTTACAATTTGCTTTCTCTCTAATGGAGGGTAGAATGTGATTCATGTGAAAACGCCACCTGTCGTCACTCAATGGACGTCCTGTTGCGGCACTGACGTGTAAATTCCAGCGAAGAACAGCAGTCAGCAAGGGTGCTGAACCAGGCGCCCGTTGTGGATGACCGTACGCAGCCAAGTTCGCTGAACGGTCGTTGAGGAGACGCTGTTGGTAGCGTCTTGGTTCGTTTGGGCAGTCAGCTGCTGAACAACTGCATGTCTCTACGTCCGTACACACTTCGGAGCCGTCGTTAACCCCTGCTGGCTATGGCCACGTCTCGATCCCTGAGTCAACAGATGGGGACGTTCGCAAGACGACAACGATCTGCACTAACAGTTCGACGACATTTGCAGCAGCATGGACTATTAGCTCGGAGATCACGGCTGCGGTTACCCTTGACGCTGCATCACAGACAGGAGCGCCTGCGATAGTGTACTCAACGACGAACCTGGGTGCACGAATGGCAAAACGTCATTTTTTCGGATGAATCCAGGTTCCGTTTACAGCATCATGATGGTCGCATCCGTGTTTGGTGACATCGCGGTAAACGCACATTGGAATCGTGTATTCGTCATCGCCATACTGGCATATCACCCGTCGTAATGGTATGGGGTGCCATTGGTTACACGTCTCGGTCATCTCTTGTTCGCACTGACGGCACTTTGAACAGTGAACGTTACATTTCAGATGTGTTACGACTCTTGCCTCGACCCTTCATTCGATCCCTGTGAAACCTTACATTTCAGCAGGATAATGCACGACCGCATGATGCAGGTCCTGTACGGGCCTTTCTGGATACAGAAAATGTTCGACTGCTGCCCTGGCCAGCACATTCTCCAGATCTCTCACCAACTGAAAACGTCTGGTCAATGGTGGCCGAGCAACTGGCTCGTCACAATACGCCAGTCACTACTCCTAATGAACTGTGGTATCGTGTTGAAGCTGCATGGGCAGCTGTACGTGTACACGCCATCCAAGCTCTGTTTGACTCAGTGACCAGGCGTATCAAGACCGTTATTACGGCCAGAGGTGGTTGTTCTGGGTACTGATTTCTCAGGATCTATGCACCCAAATCTCATGTCAGTTCTACTATAATATATTTGTCCAATGAATACCCATTTATCATGTGCATTTCTTCTTGGTGTAGCAATTTTAATGGCCAGTAGTATATATATTATATATATAAATTTGCAAAACATCGCGAGTCTGTGTCGAACTTTAATGATGAGGTGGTTTGTTGTCCTCTATGGCGAACGTTCATCAGAGACAAGGGTATCGTCAGGAGTGCCCATAGAGAAGTGTCATAGGAGCGCCCTTATTCTCTATATACCACGTGGTCCACGCAAGCCTTACTCTGTAGTTTTATTTTTCTCGTATACGTTAGTGCAAGAAGGGTTACCTCGTCACTGCGGTCCAAACGGGAATGCACATACAAGCTAACCTCCACCGACCTGTGCCGCCATCTGCATGCGTTCTCCTCCTGATCCGCTCTAATAAGGTCGTCTGGCCGTGCGCCTGCAGTTCGAGTCAGGTCTTACAATCGAACAGGTAACCCCTGAAATGTACTCCAGCAATGACTTCACGAACATGATACTGATCTATGGGGAGACGCACCGCAATGCAGCTGAGGTCCGAAGGCTGTATTCACAACGTTTTGCAACGCGACGTTACCTTCTGCGCATGCTTTTAGACGTACATAGATATGTTTAAGAACCGAGGGAGCCTTCCAGGTACGACGCGTCGTGGAAAGACCAATCAGCGACGCACCCAATTATGCCCGGAATGTTATTATTTTGCTGCACATACCACGCCCAGTAGGCATAGCTTAAATAAAAATAATGCGTATGTACAATGTGCTATAAACGAGTGTTATCATGCTACTGCATTTAGGTTGCATTATTATTTGTAACACGACAAAATATGAAATACTTCCTATAACGTACTTTACGTAGCCATATCAGTTTTATAATTAATTTTAGCCCATGAGGCGTAAACTGTCACTGTTACGTGCTATAGTAATTTTAAACATCTAGCATATTACAGACATGAGAAAAAGTAAGAATTGTAATTTTACATAATTTTACTCATAATAATTTCGTGTTACTACTTAGTTACTATACAACATAAATATTACAAAAAATCTCGTCAAAACTGTAAACTTCAGGCGCAGCTCATAGAGGGCGCCATACGCAAAACCGATGTGTACTGTGAAACCAACATATAATTTTACGACAGTAATGGTTGAACTGTGTAAGCACGAACAACTGCTACAATTCCGCACTGGTATGTAATGTTAACATTAAAAGACAACGATGTGATGGAGTTATAACTTTTGCAAATCACATTGTAATATATACTCTTGTATTTGTTTTAGCATTGATAATGACCTGACACAGGTCGAAATCTGATCTGCATTTTGAGTATAAATGTCATATTAAAGCAACTTAATTCTACGACTGATTGCTGCTCTATCTAACCCAATAATATGGTCATTATTATAAATATTATAAAAGTCGTCATATCTCCCCTGGTAATATCTATTTCTCATCGTAATTAGAACAAAGAAGAGCTGCAGCAGACATGGGGATATCGACGCCTTCGGTACAATGAAAATGACATCCATTGAAGTCTACAACGTAGGTTAAAAAAAACACCATTTATGATATTCATTGTTCTTTATGGCAATCAAAATCAGGTATCGTTCTGCAGACGTCTCGAAAATAAAGTAACCGTAAATCTGGATTTTATCATGTAGATTTTATAGGGAGACGAATACTATTTCGTCAATGACGCCACTGTCAATAGACACAATCTACATTATGGGGCTCCTGAAAATCCTCACTGGTTTCGACAGCATCACTTGCATGCGTTCGTGGGTGTTTACGTTTAGTGCGGCATTCTACGAGACCACATCATTGGACCAGTGTATTTGGCCCCCAGACTAACTCGTCGACTGAATCTTTAGCATCTCCTAAATGACATTCCACTTCAATTAGCTGTTAGGCACGTACCACCCAATTCTTATAGAGGGGTTAGGGAGTATCTGAACAATGTGTACCTCGAACTGTGGAAGGTGGTCGTGGTTGCACTCGATGGCCAGCGAGAACGCCTGATTTAACGACCTTTTATGTTTCCGTATAGGGCTGCATCAAAGGCGGGCTTACGAAATTGAACAGAAAAGTCCAGATGAGTCAAAAGAACGAATATTTCATGCTTGCGCTTCAGTATCTGCAGAAATGTTAACAGGTATCCATCTTAATACCGAGAGGCGCTTACATCAATGCATCCCACAAGGCGGACATGCGTTTGAACATTTGTATTATGAATAACGCAATTATAATGATTTGTTAGTCTATAACATCGGCTGTCTACTGATGCTGTAGTTTACAGAAAGGTGTCGTCGTTGAGTGATTGCAGGATACAAGATGACATAGACAAAATTTCTTGTTGGTATAAATGTGATGGGCAAATGTATAAAAATTTAAGTTAATGCAGATAAATGGAGAAAACAATCTCGTAATCTTCGAAAACAGCATTAGTAGTGTGCTGCTTGACACAGGCATATCGATTAAATCGACTAAATATCGAGGTGTAACGGCGAGATGCGCTATGAAATGGAAAGAGCACTTAAGGGTGTTTGTAGGGAAGTCCGTTTATTGGGAGAATTTTGGGACAATGCAGCTCATCTATAAAGGAGACCGCGTATAGAACACTATTGCGACCCATTCTTGAGTACCGCTAGAGTGTTGGGGATCAGCACAAGGTCGCATTGAACTAAGACATTGAAGCAGTTCAGAGGTATGCTGCTGAATTTGTTACCGGAAGATTCGATCAGCGCTCGAGTACTACTAAGGTGCTTCGCTGGAGGGAAGACGACGTTCTTTTCGCGAAACGCTATTGAGAAAGTTTAGACAACTGGCATTTGAAGCTGACTACAGAACGATTCTACTGCCGCCAAAGTACAATTAACGTAAGGAGCACAAAGAGAAGAGAAATCATGGCTCGCTCGGGGCGTATAGACAGTCGTTTTTCTCTCGCTCTATTTGCGAGTGGAATAGGAAAGGAAGTGTCTAGTAGTTGTGTAAGGTACCCTCCTCCACGAGCCGAGTATATATGTAGATGTAGAATCAGGGCTCAAACCGAATCCTTTGCTTTCATTCGCAATATTTGTACATAGCGAGGACAAATGCGTTATTAATAGCAATGTTAGGTTTACACGACCTTTGTTGGTGTCCGGAAGAAAAATGTTTGCAGTCACCGGGCTTCACCTTGCCCCTTTCCGTACCCCTGTCTGCGATAGAAATACTGTATCATCCATCATAGCTGTTCTTGGAAAAAAAGGCTGGCACAATCACCTGCTCTAAGGTGGTGGCAACGACCATGAGACACCGAAAATAAGGGATTTGTGATAAATAACTAATAAATATCAAGTATTTTAATGAAATAAACAACTTAAACTTTATAAAAACAACTCACGCTTATAGCAACCTTTCAGACTGAGGACAGTCAATCTCAATTCAGGCATTATATCACCATCATATTTCATCACACTGTTTCAGACTATCCTATTCATCATTTTCTGTGCTAAAAACATTTGCGAATCTTTGGCCTTTGCTAACGGAAATGTAAAATCACTATCGATCCGTCAGTTAGGCTGCACTGTTTACAATCCTAAATTCAAAAAATGGTTCAAATGGCTCTGAGCACTATGGGACTTAACTTCTGAGCTCATCAGTCCTCTAGAACTTAGAACTACTTAAACCTAACCAACCTAAGGACATCACACACATCCATGCCCGAGGCAGGATTCGAACCTGCGATCGTAGCGATCGCGCGGTTCCTGACTGAAGCGCCTAGAACCGCTCGGCCACCCTGGCCGGCCCCTAAATTCTCGTTTTCACGTTTTACTACATAAGAAACTAGTGGTTTGACAACCTAGTCGACAGTTTTCTGAAGCCTGACTCAGCTATTTATGAGAGTTATTAATGCGACTGACAAAAAGTGCAAAACTGCTAAGCAGGTATGGCTAGACCAGAAATGCAAAGATGTAGAAGCGTGCATGATTTGGGGACCAACAGATGGCACTTGCAGGAAAATTAGAGAGACCTTATCAGAAAGAGAAGCAACAACATGCATAGCTCAGATGGCAAGCCTATATTAAGCAAAGAAGGGAAACCAAGATGAAATGAATATAGTGAGAGACTACATAAGGGAAAGTAACTTTAACACAATGTTGTGGAAAGGGGAAAGAAAAAGAAGAAGATGAGATGGGAAATATGATACATTGAGAAGAATTTGACAGATCACTGCAAGAACGAAATCGAAACACGGTCCCTGAAGCAGACAACATTCCCGCAGAATTAGAGATATTTGGGGTACCCAGCCACAGCAAATGCTGCGCCGGGTAGCCTCGCGGTCTGAGGCGCCTTGTCACGGTTCACGCGGCTGCCCCGTCGGAGGTCCGAGTCCTCCCTCGGGCATCAGAGAGAGAGAGAGAGAGTGTATGTGTGTGTGTTTTTATCCTTAGCGTAAGTTAGTTTAAGTCAGATTAAGTAGTGTGTAAGCCTAGGGACCGATGACCTCAGCAGTTTGGTCTCATAGGAACTTACCACAAATTTCCACACTGAACCTATTTCACCTGGTGTGCAACATACATGAGGCAGGCGAAATATCCTCAGAATATAATAAGAATCTAATGACTCCAGTTCTAAAAACAACGTGCTGATAGTTGTGAGAATTACCGAATTGTGTATGTTATCGTATTGTGTGTTGCATTACCGAGCTGAAGTTTGGGAAACAGTGTGGCATTTACCTAAACGAAATTAAAAAACCTATTACAAACATAAACCAGTCAGGGTGGATAGCGTCTTATGGCCCTCTAGCCGGCATTCGGGTTCTATCTGGGTCTGACCAGGCTTTGGTCTGACTCACCTCCCCGTCTCACAAGCTGGCATGCTATGCATTGCGCCATAAGAACAATGCCAAGTCATGTTTTGACTGCAAGCTGCCATAAAATCTTACGGTGTACGTCGGACGACGCAATTCTTAAGCAAGCAGCCTTGTAACTGGATTTCAAATGTCTACTGTATAATAATTCACTTCTCGCACATTACCGCAGTGTTTATACCTCACATAGCTATTTTTATTTAATGAGGATATTATTTACATGCAAGATTGTGCTACACCACACTTTCTGAGGTGTTATTAAACAAACATGAAAGACAGATTGTTCTGTAGATCTTGCACTGTGAAGAAAGTTATAATCAGATAAACCTTTTGAACGTGTCGTAAGTAATATATACAGGGTGTTACAAAAAGGTACGGCCAAACTTTCAGGAAACATTCCTCACACACAAATAAAAAAAAGATTTTATGTGGACATGTGTCCGGAAACGCTTAATTTCCATGTTAAAGCTCATTTTAGTTTCGTCAGTATGTACTGTACTTCCTCGATTCACTGCCAGTTGGCCCAATTGAAGGAAGGTAATGTTGACTTCGGTGCTTGTGTTGACATGCGACTCATTGCTCTACAGTACTAGCATCAAGCACATCAGTACGTAGCATCAACAGGTTAGTGTTCATCACGAACGTGGTTTCGCAGTCAGTGCAATGTTTACAAATGCGGAGTTGGCAGATGCCCATTTGATGTATGGATTAGCACGGGGCAATAGCCGTGGCGCGGCACGTTTGTGTCGAGACAAATTTCCAGAACGAAGGTGTCCCGACAGAAAGACGTTCGAAGCAATTGATCGGCGTCTTAGGGATCACGGAACATTCCAGCCTACGACTCGCAACTAGGGAAGACCTAGAACGACGAGGACACCTGCAATGGACGAGGCAATTCTTCGTGCAGTTGACGATAACCCTAATTTCAGCGTCAGAGAAGTTGCTGCTGTACAAGGTAACGTTGACCACGTCACTGTATGGAGAGTGATACGGGAGAACCAGTTTTTTCCGTACCATGTCCAGCGTGTGCAGGCACTATCAGCAGCTGATTGGCTTCCATAGGTACACTTCTGCGAATGGTTCATCCAACAATGTGTCAATCCTCATTTCAGTGCAAATGTTCTCTTTACGGATAAGGCTTCATTTCAACGTGATCAAATTGTAAATTTTCACAATCAACATGTGTGGGCTGACGAGAATCGACATGCAATTGTGCAATCACGTCATCAACACAGATTTTCTATGAACGTTTGGGCAGGCATTGTTGGTGATATCTTGATTGGGCCCCATGTTCTTCCACCTACGCTCAATGGAGCACGTTATCATGATTTCATACGGGATACTCTACCTGTGCTGCTAGAACATGTGCCTTTACAAGTACGACACAACATGTGGTTCATGCACGATGGAGCTCCTGCACATTTCAGTCGAAGTGTTCGTACGCTTCTCAACAACAGATTCGGTGACCGATGGATTCTTAGAGGCGAACCAATTCCATGGCCTCCACACTCTCCTGACCTCAACCCCCTTGACTTTCATTAATGGGGGCATTTGAAAGCTCTTGTCTACGCAACCCCGGTACCAAATGTAGATACTCTTCGTACTCGTATTGTGGACGGCTGTGATACAATACGCCATTCTCCAGGGCTGCATCAGCGCATCAGGGATTTCATGCGACGGAGGGTGGATGCATGTATCCTCGCTAACGGAGGACATTTTGAACATTTCCTGTAACAAAATGTTTGAAGTCACGCTGGTACGTTCTGTTGCTGTGTGTTTCCATTCCATGATTAATGTGATTTGAAGAGAAGTAATAAAATGAGCTCTAACATGGAAAGTAAGCGTTTCCGGACACATGTCCACACAACATATTTTCTTTCTTTGTGTGTGAGGAATGTTTCCTGAAAGTTTGGCATCCAGATTTTCTTTTAATGACTTAACGACAATCGTAGACCAGAACCTGCGTTTGACTCAGTCTTGGAGGCATGCCAAGAAGGCCTTGAATAGAAGAAGTGATAGGTACAGTGGAGCTATTCCACGAGCGGAACTACAGTAATCCGCCGGAAATAAGAAATAATGCAACAGTACGCTAGTTCCTCCTAGAATCAAGGTCGTTTTGCCTTCAGTGTGTGCCAGTATCTCTGTGTCGTCACAACTGGTTGTTGTAAACGTGTTTCCTGTTACATTATTTACAGGACAGATAAACATACTCTAGAGGTAAGCTTATTGCGACGGGTTATTGCCATAGATAACGAATTGAGGTGTACTATTCACAATAACGTGAAATTTTGAAATCTTTTTGTCACTTGTGTCAGAATATAGACTATGAAATGTTTGTATCAGCAAATATTGTTGGCTTTTTCCATGAAGGTTTAATTTTCCGCCTCTTCCGAAATGTCTGCACATGGGGCTGTTTCGACATGAATACGTGGGGCTATTTCTGCTCTGTCAGATTACTAGTTTGATTGATGTTTTACTCCAGAAATCTAGAGAACACTTTTCTTGTTTATTTTCATATATTCTGTACATACAAAAGGAGAAAACCAAGTGCTTCATGGTCTGAGGAAGATATGAGACAAGCAGTAATAAGTGTTATAGGCAGATCCCCTGGTTAAAGTGCCAGCAATGTGCTTCATGGTATATGTGTGTGTGTGTGTGTGTGTGTGTGTGTGTGTGTGTGTGTGTGTGTGGGGGGGGGGGGGGTGAGGGGGGGATAATGTTTACCTGGGGAAATACTTGTGATTTTGATACTGAAATACACTGGGCTGGACAGCCTCTTGAATGGGTGGAATAGTACCACCATTTTTATATATTGTAATTTCTGCCTTCTTCACGATGTTTGTTTAAAAGGAATTTCGACCTTATATATACTGGAATGTATTCACAATTAAAATACCATAAATTACCGAACTATCAGCTTAATAAGTCACAGCTGCAAAATACTAACACGAATTCTTTACAGACGAATGGAAAAACTAGTAGAAGCCAACCTCGGGGAAGATCAGTTTGGATTCCGTAGAAACACTTGAACACGTGAGGCAATACTGACCTTACGACTTATCTTAGAAGAAAGATTAAGGAAAGGCAAACCTACGTTTCTAGCATTTGTAGACTTAGAGAAAGCTTTTGACAATGTTGACTGGAATACTCTCTTTCAAATTCTAAAGGTGGCAGGGGGAAAATACAGGGAGCGAAAGGCTATTTACAATTTGTACATAAACCAGATGGCAGTTATAAGAGTCGAGGGACATGAAAGGGAAGCAGTGGTTGGGAAGGGAGTGAGACAGGGTTGTAGCCTCTCCCCGATGTTGTTCAATCTGTATATTGAGCAAGCAGTAAAGGAAACAAAAGAAAAATTTGGAGTAGGTATTAAAATTCATGGAGAAGAAATAAAAACTTTGAGGTTCGCCGATGACATTGTAATTCTGTCAGAAACAGCAAAGGACTTGGAGGAGCAGTTGAATGGAATGGACAGTGTCTTGAAAGGAGGATATAAGATGAACATCAACAAAAGCAAAACAAGGATAATGGAATGTAGTTTAATTAAGTCGGGTGATGCTGAGGGAATTAGATTAGGAAATGAGGCACTTAAAGTAGTAAAGGAGTTTTGCTATTTGGGGAGCAAAATAACTGATGATGGTCGAAGTAGAGAGGATATAAAATGTAGGCTGGCAATGGCAAGGAAAGCGTTTCTGAAGAAGAGAAATTTGTTAACATCCAGTATTGATTTAAGTGTCAGGAAGTCATTTCTGAAAGTATTCGTATGGAGTGTAGCCATGTATGGAAGTGAAACATGGACGATAAATAGTTTGGACAAGAAGAGAATAGAAGCTTTCAAAATGTGGTGCTACAGAAGAATGCTGAAGATTAGATGGGTAGATCACATAACTAATGAGGAAGTATTGAATAGGATTGGGGAGAAGAGAAGTTTGTGGCACAACTTGACCAGAAGAAGGGATCGGTTGGTAGGACATGTTCTGAGGCATCAAGGGATCACCAATTTAGTATTGGAGGGCACCGTGGAGGGTAAAAATCGTAGAGGGAGACCAAGAGATGAATACACTAAGCAGATTCAGAAGGATGTAGGTTGCAGTAGGTACTGGGAGATGAAAAAGCTTGCACAGGATAGAGTAGCATGGAGAGCTGCATCAAACCAGTCTCAGGACTGAAGACCACAACAACAACAACAACAGTATCACACTGACAGATTTTTTAAGAAGTTTCGTGTCAAATCATATAGGGGTTGCAGTTCAAATGAGCGGAACAGCCCCGTGGTACCCCAAGCAGGAAACCTGGATTCTATTTCTAATCTGACAAAAATTTTCATTTGTTACGTCAGATTCAGTAAATTGGTGTCTTTGAACTATAACCAGCCGGTATAGAGGTCCGCATTAGGTGGTGGAGATAGGAAAGGGCCTTCACTCACCCTCTACGACTAACAATGCCAAATCCGAAAATTAACATGACGACTCCGTGAAGATGCAGGATAATGGCCAGGAAAAAGGAGTAATATCTTTGAACTATAAACGCGGCTTGCAGGTTGAGAATTTCTGAATGGATTTCACTGATATCATTTCATGATATTATACATTGATTAGATAAAACATTATGACCACCGCCTAACACGAGATTGAATGCCTCCTGGTGGTGTTGCGGCACGTGGTGCAATAGGGAAAGAATGTAAGCGGAAGAGAGATGAATGGACAGTCATTATAGCAAAGACACGGAACGCACATGCCGAAATCCACTGATATAAGCACATCGTTCAAAGGCCATTGTTGAACATGGAGCTCCACATCACACGACCCATACATGTTCCTGTGTTGATCCAACGACAACGTCAGTTATGATTGCAGGGGACACAGCATCACTGAGTTTTCACCGTGGATCAATAAAATGTCACCTGTCGAATGAATCGCATTTCTTGTTACACCAGGTCGATGGCTGGGCCTTACACTCCGTCATCCAGAAGAATGGCTGCACGAAACATGCACCGCGCAGCAGATGTAGACTATTGAGGGCAGAATTGTGCTATGGGGTACATTGAGCTGGGATTTCTGGGACCTGTGATTGTAATCGAAGGCATCATGACACCAGTGAACTGCGGACCACCTGACATTATTGCGGATCACCTTCATTGCTTCATGCTTGAAGTTTCCACCTACGGCAATGACATCTTCCAACGGGATAACTTTCCGTGTTTCAAGGACAGAATCGTGCTACAGTGGTTTGAGGGGCATTATAGTGAACTCACATTGAAGTCTCGGCCAGCAAATGTGCCTGATCTGTACCTATTGAAACACATATCGGGCGCCAGCTGCGTGCCCGTAAATCACCATCCTGTAGTTTGACCTGTGCGTAAACATCTGGTGCCACAAACTTCTGGAATCCTGCCAAGGTCTCGTAGAATCCATGACAAGCAGAAACTCTGCTGTACTGCATTTGAAACTGGAACAACAGGTGGTCGTAAGTTTTGCCTCATCGGTGTATTTCATTTATTCATATGGTTCAAATGGCTCTGAGCACTATGAGACTTAACATCTGAGGTCATCAGTCCGCTAGAACTTAGAACTACTTAAACCTAACTGACCTAAGGACATCACACACATCCATGCCCGAGGGAGGATGCGAACCTGCGACTGTAGCGGTCGCACGGTTCTAGACTGAAGCGCCTAGAACCGCTCGGCCACAACGGCCGGCACAGTTGTTATTGTTGCAAAATTTCAGATAGCGTTCTTACGGTTGTATAATTCTATACATTTCTCTGTATTAAGACTTCGTTGTAGCGGTTGCATCATTAAATAGAACCGTTACTCTGTGTGTTGCGTCACCCATCTTTAAACTGCAATAAACACTTAAAAGTTTCTCCAACAAATTTTCATTTTTGACGGTGATAGTCAGTGCCTGATAATGGCCCTTTTAACTGAAAGGCGAATGAACGCATTTGTACGTTTGCGGTTTGTATTGTACAATATTGCATATAGAACTGTTCCATCGGAAAATGACGAAAGAATTATTCCCTATAGGAAAGCAATTGACTGTTGCCGGTAGGGGTTGATCTCGCAATACTTTGATACAAAAAAAAAAAAAAAAAAAAAGACAGCTTACATAATAAGCTAATAAGGTTCAAAAATGGTTCAAATGGCTCTGAGCACTATAGGACTTAACATCTATGGCCATCAGTCCCCTAGAATGAGATTTTCACTCTGCAGCGGAGTGTGCGCTGATATGAAACTTCCTGGCAGATTAAAACTGTGTGCCCGACCAAGACTCGAACTCGGGACCTTTGCCTTTCGCGGGCAAGTGCTCTACCATCTAAGCTACCGAAGCACGACTCACGCCCGGTACTCACAGCTTTACTTCTGCCAGTACCTCGTCTCCTACCTTCCAAACTTTACAGAAGCTCTCCTGCAAACCCTGGAGAACTGGCACTCCTGAAAGAAAGGATATTGCGGAGACATGGCTTAGCCACAGCCTGGGGGATGTTTCCAGAATGAGATTTTCACTCTGCAGCGGAGTGTGCGCTGTGGCTAAGCCATGTCTCCGCAATATCCTTTCTTTCAGGAGTGCTAGTTCTGCAAGGTTCGCCGGAGAGCTTCTGTAAAGTTCGGAAGGTAGGAGACGAGGTACTGGCAGAAGTAAAGCTGTGAGTACCGGGCGTGAGTCGTGCTTCGGTGGCTCAGATGGTAGAGCACTTGCCCGCGAAAGGCAAAGGTCCCGAGTTCGAGTCTCGGTCGGGCACATAGTTTTAATCTGCCAGGAAATTTCAGTCCCCTAGAACTTACAACTACTTAATAAACTTCACACTGTAGCAGTGAACCAGGAGTTAACCACGTACATGTTCTTGCGATGTGCCAGAAAATGCAGTGTAGGAAATCACACAACAGGTAGTAGAGTGACGCTGCAATTTCGTTGAGAAATGTGTTAATTAGAAGTAGTTGCGATTTTCTGTCCTACTCCTTTCGCATTTTTTGCGAGGAAAAATGGCTGCATGGCGTGTAAGCAACCTAATCCATTTTATCTTATTCTCACGATCCCTACGGAAGATATTCGATGTTGGCAGCAGAAAATTGACACAATCTTCCTCCAGTACCGTTTCTGTAAATTTAGCTAGCAGGTAGTCGTGAGCACAAAGTCGCCTTTCTTTCAAAGATTTCCGTTTAAATTCCCAGAACATTTATTTTAAACTATTGTATGTGCTCTACCGACCGGTTACATTCTTGCGAATGCGTCTCTATTGTACCACGCTTACTTGATAAGGACCACAAACCCTGGGTTCACATTCTACAACTCGTCACATTTGTGTCTTGTATGCGCTTTCTTTACAGATACATTCCACCCTCCCCACAAACATTCAAACAAATCTAAGTGTTCCATTCGACTGCCTTACTTCTGATTTTAGCTCTTCGTACAACTTCTTATCACTCTCCCTAAATACGCTGGTGTCTAAAACTTACGGACGAAAATATCTGTCGCACGATGTATCATTGTCAAGCAACATAGCTCGATGAAACTTGTATCATACATAGAAAGAACTGCTATAGTATGATACAGAAGGTAACTGAAAGTAATACTACATCTACACCTACATATGCATCAACATCTACATCTACATGGATATTCTGCAAATCACATTTAAGTGCCTGGCAGAGGGTTCATCGAACCACCTTCACAATTCTCTATTATTCCAATCACGTATAGCGCGCGGAAACAATGAACACCTATATCTTTCCGTACGAGCTCTGATTTCCCTTATTTTATCTTGGTGATCGTTCCTCCCTGTGTAGGACGGTGTCAACAAAATATTTTCGTATTCGGAGGAGAAAGTTGGTGATTGGAATTTCGTGACAAGTTTCCGTCGCAACGAAAAACGCCTTTCTTTTAATGATTTCCAGCCCAAATCCTGTATCATTTGTGTGACTATCTCTCCAATATTTCGCGATAATAAAAAACGTGCTGCCTTTCTTTGAACTTTTTTGATGTACTCCGTCAGTCCTATCTGGTATAGATCCCACACCGCGCAGCAGTATTCTAAAAGAGGACGGACAAGCGTAGTGTAGGCAGTTTCCTTAGTAGATCTGTTACATTTTCTAAGTGTCCTGCCAATAAAACGCAGTCTTTAGTTAGCCTTCGCCACAACATTTTCTATATGTTCTTTCCAATTTAAGTTGTTAATAATTGTAATACCTAGATATTTAGTTGAATTCACGGCTTTTAGATTAGACTGATTTATCGTGTAACCGAAGTTGAACGAGTTCATTTTAGCACTCATGTGTATGACCTCACACTTTTCGTTATTTAGCGTCAACCACCACTTTTCGCAACATTCAGATATTTTTTATAAATCGTTCTGCAGTTTGTTTTGACCTCCTGATGACTTTATTAGTAAACAAACGACAGCATCATCTGCAAACAACCGAAGACGGCTGCTCAGATTGTCTCCCAAATCGTTTATACAGATAAAGAACAGCAAACGGCCTATAACAATACCTTGGAGAACGCCAGAAATCACTTCTGTTTTACTCAATGACTTTCCGTCAATTACTGACCTCTCAGACAGGAAATCGCAAATCCAGTCACATAACTGAGACGATATTCCATAAGTACGCAATTTGAATGAGACAAACAGAAATGACACTATTATTGAAAGACAATAATTACACTGTCACCGCGATTGATGATGGTCCCCTGGATATTACGAAATGCGGGACATGATTCTTAACAGGCTGTGTGATGACCACGAACGGTAATGCATGCTGTGTAACGTGCTCCCTCACTGGTCAAAAGGATGGTAAGGAGTTCTTGTGGTAGCGCATTCGACAACTGCTGAATGGTCGCTGGTGCCTGTGGACGTGCTGCAACACGTCTTCCGCCGGCCGGTGTGGCCATGCGGTTCTAGGCGCTTCAAAAATGGTTCAAATGGCTCTGAGCACTACGGGACTTAACATCTGTGGTCATCATTCCCCTAGAACTTAGAACTACTTAAACCTAACTAACCTAAGGACATCACACACATCCATGCCAGAGGCAGGATTCGAACCTGCGACCATAGCGGTCACGCGGTTCCAGACTGAAGCGCCTAGAACCGCACGGCCACACCGGTCGGCTTAGGCGCTTCAGTCCGGATCAGCGCGACCGCTACGGTCGCAGGTTCGAATCCTGCCTCGGGCATGGGTGTGTGTGTGTGTGTGTGTGTGTGTGTGTGTGTGTGTGTGTGTGTGTGTGTGTGTGATGTCCTTAGGTTAGTTGGGTTTAAGTAGTTCTAAGTTCTAGGGAACTGATGACCTCAGATGTTAAATCCCAAAGTGATCAGAGCCAATACGTCTCCCCAACCCACCATACACGTACTCTATGGGATTTAAGTCGGAGGAACGGGCAAGCCAGTCCATTCACCGAATATTCTCTCGTTCCAAGAGTTCCTCCACTGCGCAGCTTGATGCGGTCGCACATTTTCATCCATAAAATAAAATCAGGGCCGAATGCGTACCTTTTAAGACATACAATATTGTTGATCGGTGACTGTGCCGTGTTCAAAGATTTCGAGGCCAGTACACCCAAGGAACATTACTCTTCCCAACACGATACCACCTGGACCACCAAAACGATCATGTTCGACTATGCTGGACATACCGTAATAGGGTGAGAGGTGTAATCACGTAATGGACCCAGGGAATAGTCGAACATGATCGTGGTGGTGGTCCAGGTGTCATGTTGCGGGAAGGAAGCATGTGGCATCGACGTACCGACATCCAGATCTTTGGACACGGTACACTGGTCAATGTTATAGTTACCCTGTACTCCTTCCCCATGTACCTCTTTTCAGGGATGCAGTCGGCCCTGACTTCATTTTCATGAGTGACAATGGGCGACCGCATCGAACAGCGGAGGTGTAGGAGCCCTTTGAATGAGAGGATATTCAGAGAATGGACTGGCCTTCTCGGTTCCCCAAATTAAATCGTTTCGAGCACGTGTAGCATGCGTTGTGAGGATGTACTGTACCATGACCACATGCACCAACGACCATCCAGCAGGTGCTAACCGCACTGGAGGAGAGATGTGAAGCCCCAGCACAAGCACTCCTTGCCATCCTTAATGGCCAGCGTGGGAGCACGTTTCAGAGCATGCATTGAAGTCCGTCATAATCACACACCCTAGGAAGAACCTTTCATATTTGTTCGTTTGATTGCGTATTACAGCTGCCAATATGAGTAACGTAGAAGTAAGTATCCTTGGAGTAGTGAAGCAACTTAAATCACTTAATAAAAGCAAGTCTTCTGGTCCATACTGTATACCAATCAGGTTCCTTTCAGAGTATGCTGATGCAATAGTCCGTTCTTAATCATATACAACTGTTCGCTCGACGAAAGATCCGTACTCAGAGACTGGTAAGTTGCACAGATCCCACCAATATCAAGAAAGGTAATAGGAGTAATCCACTGAATTACAGGCCCATATCATTAACGTCAATATGTAGCAGGATTTTCAAACATATATTGTGTTCGAACAATATGAATTATCTCGAAGAAAACGGTCTATTGACACACAGTCAACACAGATTTAGAAAACATCGTCCTTTGAAACACAACTAGCTCTTTATTTGCACGAAGTGTTGAGTGCTATTGACATGGGATTTCAGATTGATTCCGTATTTCTGAATTTCCAGAAGGCTTTTGACACTGTACCACACAAGCGGCTTGTAGTCATATTGCGTACGTACGGAATAGCATCTCAGTTATGTGACTGGATTCGTGATTTTCTGTCAGAGGGGCCACAGTTCGTAGTAACTGATGGAAAGTCATCTAGTAAAACACTAGTGTTTTCTGGCGTTCCCAAGGCAGTGTTATAGCTCCTTTACTGTTCCTTATTTATATAAACGATCTAGGAGACAGTCTGAGCAGCTGTCTTAGGTTGTTTGCAGATGACGCTGTCGTTTATCGACTAATAATGCCATCAGAAGATCAAAACAAATTGGAAAACCTTTTAGAAAAGATATGTGTGTGGTGCAAAAATTGGCAGTTGCCCCTAAATAACGAAAAGTGTGAGGTCATCCACGTGAGTGCAAAAAGGAATCCGTTAAACTTCGATTAGACGATAAATCAGTCAAATCTAAAGGCCGTTAATTCAACTAAATACCTAGGAATCACGATTACGAACAACTTAAATTGGAAGGAACACATAGGTAACGTTGTGGGGAAGGCTAACCAAAGGTTGCGTTTTATTGGCAGGACACTTAGAAACAGACCTACTAAGGAGACTGCCTGCACTACGCTTGTCCCTCCTCTCTCAGAATACTGCTGCGCGATGTGGGATCCTCACCAGATAGGATTGACGGAGTACATCGAAAAAGTTCAAAGAAGGACAGCACGTTTTGTATTATCGCGAAATAGGGGAGAGAGTGTCACTGAAATGGTACAGGATTTGGAGTGGACATCATTAAAACAAATGCGTTTTTCGTTGCGACGGAATCTTCTCACGAAATTTCTATCACCAACTTTGTCCTCCGAATGCGAAAATATTTTGCTGACACTGACCCACACAGGGAGAAACGATCACCACGATAAAATAAGAAATCAGATCTCGTACGGAAAGGTGTTCGTTCTTTTCGCGTGCTATACGAGATTGGAGTAATAGAGAATTGTGAAGGTGGTTCGATGAACCCTCTGCCAGTCACTTAAAAGTGACTTGCAGAGTAACGATGTAGGTGTAGATATTTCTTTCATGTACCTACTGTGCTATAAAGTAGCAGTTCTTTCTTCGTATGGTCGAAATTTCTTCGAGCTTGTCCGTGACGTATCATCTAAAAGTTACTTTCATTCTCAAGTTCTTGCACACCATTGTGATAAGTTGCTATGGGACCAAACTGCTGAGGTCAACGGTCCCTAGAATTAACACTACTTTATATAACTTAAACTAACTTACGTTAAGGACAACACACACACACACACACACACACACACACACACACACACACACACACCAGTGACCGAGGGAAAACCGTGGCAAGGCGCCTAAGACCCCGCGGCTACCCCGAGCGGTTGCACACCATCGTATTTAAACATGTGACGTGCTGCAAATGTTCTCCACTAATCTAAAAATTGGGTAGTATCGGGTGGTTTCCACTGGTCAAAACAGTTCCGTAGCTCGTTTTCTGCGAGAATGGGCAGGATCTCCGTCTTTGCCTATATCGAAGCACAAGTGTTTACCCAGTGCCACTAAGTTGGTGGAACTAATTAAAGTTTGTTACAGGGTAATCACACTGTTGAAGATCTAAAAACAGGGGCCCATCGCCGCTTACTGTCCGGTTCTTCCCTCGGACCTGGCAATGTGGCCTTGATGGTTGTAGCTGAACTGGGCGAATTCTGAGAGGCGCTGGTGGGACATCACTATAGGCTAGTGAGTCAGGACCATCTGGTCGCAGAGCTGAAACCGAAATCTCGACTCGAACAAGATAAACAGTGAGTCCGTGGTTACATGTGTGTGGGACTGGCACTGTAATCCGGACCTGCTGCTTTTCGCTGAGCCGTCGTCTTCTCCATTAAGCTATCTGAAAACTCCTTCAGATCTGTAAAAATAATTAAATCTGGAGGCAATGGTAGCATGTAAAATTGTTTAATGATTATCTGCATTGAACAGCACATTCCTTAAAGTGTGGACAATGTTGCAATTATTGCACTTCGCATCTAAGGAGGCCGGAAAAAAAAAACTAGACCTACCAGCCTCTCTTCCGTAAAGTACGAGGTATAGACTAAAACTACAACAGTCGCACAGAGAAATTACCGAATTTTCATCAAGCAAAGGAACAAGCAGGCATTAGAGTTCGATATAGTATAATTGATAATTTGCAAATTGTAATCTAAGTTATAGAACAGAGCAATAGGTAGTTTGACTTACCACTCTGCTTGACAGGCACAGATTTTGAGAAAGGGTTTTACTCAATTTCAGATAAAATGTATACATTAAATCCTTTTGAAACAAGCTAGTAATTCAACCTACGTTTATATACTGCGTATTATGTAAAGGAAGGAAAATTATGGCTTAACGTCGCGTAGAGGACCAGGTAATTTCAGACGAAGCATAAGCTCTGATGGGGAGAGATAAAAAAGGAAATTGGTTGTGGTTTTTTTTTTCGAAGGAACCGTCTAGGCATTTGCCATAATTGATTTAGGGAGACAACGAAAAATCTACATTTTGTGGTTGGACGGGGCTTTGAACTATCGTCCTCTTGATTGTGCGTCCTGTCTCTTACCACTGCGTCATTCGTATGTATACTTCACCCCACAAAATGTAGGTGGCTAAAATTTGGATTGCCAGTCACATTACAGAGTGCACTGTATTTCTCAAAAAAATGTGGGGTACTTTTAACTGTCAGGGTAACTGGGAGAGTAACGCCACATTAATTTTCACTACGAAGCACGCACACTCAAGAAAACACACAAAGTCTGCTCTGTGTCATTTCTAGGATTTGAAAGGTGGAAGAGGTACTTGTAGTCGAGAGGCTGAGTCAAGGGCGGAACAAAAGTAAGAAATGCCTGAATAAGACAGTGCTCAGTATAATGACCTACTAGTCGACAGACTGACCAGCAACTAAACGCCGCGCGCGATTAGCCGAGTGGTCTTAGGCGCTGCAGTCACGGACTGTGCGGCTGGTGCCGGCGGAGGTTCGAGTCCTCCCTCGGGCATGGGTGTGTGTATTTGTCCTTAGGATGATTTAGGTTAAGTAGTGTGTAAGCTTAGGGACTGATGACCTTAGAAGTTAAGTCCCATAAGATTTCACACACATTTGAACATTTTTGAGCAACTAAACGAAAGCAGGTTTCATATGGAATGCCACTTTCGACAGTTGCTTCTTTCGCTGGGTAAATTTGTTTACTCTCAAGAAAACACGAAATTAACAGAGCAGAATGTTCACGGTCCTTAATAAAAATGTTTCAGTCTCGAAATTGGCACAGCGCGTGGTTTCTTTATCACTTAACATGTTTTCCAAAAGCTTCCGTTTCAATGACCATTTGCATTCTTACAATAAACAAGTGTACGAATTGAATAATAAACTCATTTTCTGTCACTTTCTCCTAGGCAACTAGAGCGACATTCCAAAGGTCATTACGGTTTCTTGGCGAGGAATTAGGCCACTTTTCTCGCCCGGTTCGTTTCGTCTCCGCACATATGTTTTCATAGGGCTGTGGTCTGATGCAGAATAAATCTGAAATCAGACCAGAAATCTCGTTCTGTTCTGCAAACCGCTCTTGAATTACAGCTGACATGTATAGTGGTGACTGATCTCGCTATAAACAGAATAATTCTTCAGGATACAATCGTTGCTCAGATAGAAACATATCATTACCTTAACGTGACTATACCGGGTAGCATCAATGATGAGAGGCATCCGAATTACATGAGAACACGAATGTAGGCCGTAACTGCCGCAGACACATGGACCTTGCGACAGTACTGGCGGATATAGACCGCCTGAAAAAAGGAAGTGAAGCATCCTGAAGACTTGGTCGGATGCCCTTCGGCGGGTATATTAGTAGAGACGCAATTCTCTGTAACAGGTAGAACGGCGATCAGAGTGCATTAGTGATGTTTGTGTTTAATATTGTTACCAGATCCCGTGGAATGTATAATTGGCGCGAACTGCTTCAGATGTTGAGTGATCACTGTGAAGGACGCGGAGCTGGCGTGTACCCGTGGGAGGCAGAATTATCGGCGCCTCACAGAGTTTAAAAAGGGGTCACATTGTGGGTCTCCATTTGGCTAGCTGGTCGAATCGTGCAAATCCACACTTGTGGGGAATTCAAATGTTACAGTGGCCCACCGTTAAATTGAGTGGGAGGGTGAATGCACGCACATTCGTCGCCAAGGATCCAGCCGATCTCGTCTGACCACTGCAAGGGAGGATCGAAGTGATGTCCATCAGGCACATCGTAGCCCCTTTACATCTGCCCCTGCTGTCCCAGAACAAGTAATGGATTTGCTGAGACATTCTGTATCATCCCACGACACTAGTAGGAGAACAGCAGCAGCCTGAATAGGGAATTACCGACCGATGCGTAGGGTGGCGTTAACACCACAACACATACGGCTGTAATAAGCATTTCTGATATGTGAGTGTTAACAGTCGTCAAGTAATTCGTGAAATGCACATTTTAGCAACAGCTGTTTTATTGGAAACCTTAATAGTCAACCGGTCTCGGTTTTAGACCACCATCAACGGATATTTGTCCAAAGGTAAAAACATAAATATAGTGCACATAAATATGTTAAGAAATTGTAAAGAGGTACAAAATGAACTTGAATACTTGCAAGGTAAAAAACAGTCTCAATAAATTGATCTCTCATGCCATTATCTGGGAAAAGACACAACTCAGGTATATATACAAAGAAGAGTGTCAGTCTGTCTGTTTGTAATACGTGCAAATCTATAGTTGTATTCCAATTTTCATGAAATTTGCACACTTTATCTTAAAAATGATCACTGACTACATAAGATTTTGTAATCTGACTTGAAACATATACGTATGTAATAAACAGACATCAAAAAAGTTTTGCATCACCCCGGTTCCCAGAACTCCTGAAGGTAGACGTTGACTGTAGATATTTTATCACAGACACTGTCCATCTGACTGTTGAGAGATGTCACTAAACCCGCCCAAACACGTAAACAACCATGCATGAGCAGCGCCTATTAGACGGAAGGGTATCCGACAGACGACCAGCTCCAGGGACCAAACAGCAAGGTCATCAGCCCCTTGTTTCAAATATGCGCCATTCCGCTAATGGGACAACCCAGTAAAGTCAGAACAATAAAACGGAAAAAGGGAACCAGGAAGGAGGTACACGGCTCGTGTTGTCTATAGTTTAACTATGCCTAGACTATCAATACCGCGGCTCGATTGCGTCCGCATTGTTACTTTGTGCAAGGAAGGACTCTCTGCAAGGGAAGTGTCCAGGTGTCTCGGAGTGAACCAAAGCGATGCTGTTCGCACATGGAGGAGATACAGAGATACAGAGACAGCAACTGTTGCTGACATGCCTCGCTCAGGCCGCCCAAGGGCTACTACTGCAGTGGATGACCGCTGCCTACGGATTCTGGCTCGGAGGAATCCTGACAGAAACGCCATCAAGTTGAATAACGCTTTTCGTGCAGCCACAGTACGTTGTGTTTCGACTCAAACTGTGCGCAACAGGCTGCATGATGCACAACTTCACTCCCGGCGTCCATGGCGAGGTCCGTCTTTGCAACCACGACACCATGCAGTGCGGTACAGGTGGGCCCAACAACATGCCGAATGGACCACTCAGGATTGGCATCACGTTCTCTTCACAGATGAGTGTCGCATATGCCTTCAACCAGACAATCGTGGGAGACGTGTTTGGGGGCAACCCTGTCAGGCTGAAAGCCTTAGACACACTTTCCAGCGAGTGCAGCAAGGTGGAGGTTCCCTGCTGTTTTGGGGTGGCACTATGTGGGGCCGACGGACGTCGCTCGTGGTCATGGAAGGCGCCGTAACGGCTGTACGATGTGTGAATGCCACCCAGGGTTGGTGTTGGATTGTTTGGGGAAGGAGACCAGACAGCGAGGTCATCGGTCTCATCGGATTAGGGAAGGACGGGGAAGGAAGTCAGCCGTGCCCTTTGAAAGGAACCATCCCGGCATTTGTCTGGAGCGATTTAGGGAAATCACGGAAAACCTAAATCAGGATGGCCGGACGCGGTTGGTTGGTTGGTTGTTTGAGGTTTAAGGGACCAAACAGCAAGGTCATCAGCCCCTTGTTTCAAATATGCGCCATTCCGCTAATGGGACAACCCAGTAAAGTCAGAACAATAAAACGGAAAAAGGGAAAAAAACGTAAAAAGGCAGTCATGTTGTCATTGGTAAAAAACAACATGAGGGAAGTCGGCAAGAGAACGAACCCAACACTATGCGGAAGCAGCATAGGCAAGACCACCTGTGACTTAAAAGGTACAACTGCTAGAATGTAGAAAGTACGCAAGGGAATAGAATGACTAACCAAGCCTTAAGGGAAAAAAAAGGGTAAAAACAGAGTAAAAGGGGAAGAAAAGAGAATTTCGGTCAGGGGGGTGAATCAGGAATCTCCGAACACTGCTTACAGTGGGAGACACTCAAACACTCACCGCCCTGCCCCAACACCAGAGAGAGATTAAAAACCTTAAAACTGAGAATAAAAACCACTTTGCCGGAGGAAACCGAGAACCAGAGAGACCATCCGGGAATCGTCAGCCAACATCAAAGGTGGGGGAGCCTGTACTTAGCACGCAGACCCAAAAGAAGGGGGCATTCAACCAAAATGTGGGCTACTGACTGGAAGGCTCCACAACCACATAGTGGGGGTGGCTCATCACGCAAAAGAAAACCATGGATCAGCCGAGTATGGCCAATGCGGAGACGACACAGTGTGGTCGAGTCCTTTCGGGAGATGCGAAACGAAGAACGCCACGGGCCTGGTGTCACCTTAATTGCACGAAGTTTATTAGACAGGGGAGTAGCCTCCCAAGAATTGGCCCATGACTGTACGAAGTGGGATTTGATGTGAAGCCGTAAATCCGCTGCAGGAGGTGCTACAGAAAACGGGGGGGGGGGGGGGGGGGGAAGTAACTGCTCCCCCAGCCAAACGATCAGCGAGTTCATTACCCGGGATACCCACATGGTCAGGGACCCAAAGGAAGTCAATGGAACAAGCAGCACGGTGAATATCAGCGAGATGGTCATGGATGGCAGAGACCAAGGGATGGCGCGAAAAACACCGGTCAATATCAAGAAGGTCACTCATCGAGTCCGTACATAAGAAACCACGGTTGTGTTGGGACTGTTTAATAAAGGTAAGGGCCTGGGAAATTGCCATCAATTCCGCAGTAAACACCCCACATGTAGGTGGCAGCAGATGACTTTCCGTTCCAACAGAGCCGGACGCGGGATTGAACCGTCGTCCTCCCGAATGCGAATGCCACCCTCCGACCGATAGTGCAACCATATCGGCAGAATATTGGTGAGGCATTCGCCTTCATGAACGACAATTCGTGCTCCCATCGTGCACATCTTGTGAATGACTTCCTTCAGGATAACGACATCGCTCGACTAGAGTGGCCAGCATGTTCTCCAGACATGAACCCTATCGAACACGCCTGGGATAGATCGAAAAGGGCTGTTTATGCACAACGTGATTCACCAACCACTCTGAGGGATCTACGCCGAATCGCCGTTGAAGAGTGGGACAATCTGGACCAACAGTGCGTTGATGAACTTGTGGATAGTATGCCACGACGAATACAGGCATGCATCAATGCAAGAGGACGTGCTACTGGGTATTAAAGTTACCGATGTGTACAGCAGTCTGGACCACCATCTCTGAAGGTCTCGCTGTATGGTGGTACACCATATGATGAGTGGTTTTCATGAGCAATAAAAAGGGCGGAAATGATGTTTATGTTGATCTCTATTCCAATTTCCTGTACAGGTTCCGGAACTCTCGGAACAGAGGTGATGCAAAACTTTTTTTGATGTGTGTATAAAGGGGGAAGGTTGTTACCAAAAATCTCTCCAACTTCTTGGCCGATGTACTTCAAACTTCTTCATTCATAATAAAAAAAATTAAATCTCTAACAAACGAAATGTATCATGGTTAACTAATTCCTGTCGCGAGAATAAATTGCAGAGGCAATTCCCATCTTGGTCATAGTACCATCAAACTTCACTAGATCGATGGACGAGAAAAAAGTATACAATTTAACAGAAACAGGATTGCAAACTCTTACTTACTGATTAGTTGCCGTCGATACATATGACATATATGCTACAAGATATTTTAGTCCGTGTTTCACAGTTATTTTTATTATTAAAATTCACAGTGCCATACAACCGCTAAAGCAGTCGTGGATATAACACCAACAGAAATCACTGGATCGCGGACCAATCATAAGATCGAACACAACCCGAGATTAGCCAAACTGTGACAAACTGTTCGAACACTTCGTGTAATGCTCAAATACAGCCCAACCTGAAACAGTGAAAACCGAGTTGAAACAGTACAAGACGAATTCTCCAAAAACGCAAAGAGACACTTCTAGCAAAATGTAACAACAGATGGCACAAGTAATCAACTTTTCGCCCAGGGGAAGACGTATTCATTCGGCGCATTCCGTTGACACCCATTGATTCAAATATGCCCTTCTATTTAAAGTGATTGCAGTTTCCTATGCGGCTTGCATTCGCTGTAAGTATCAACAAGGCACAGGGCCAATCAGTCTGTGTGGCAGATATTAGACCTCCAGGGCAACGCCGGGCATTGCAGCCATTATACAGTCAATTCCACTATGGTAAGTTTCTACACAGGATATTTAGGATGCACTCAGTACTGATATCATTTAACAGCACAGTATATACACTAATGAGAAGGCTAGAGACGTAAGAATTGTCACAGTACAAACACAGAAGAGTCGGTCAAAGACATTCATTAAACCTAGGTTTACACTATAGGTGCATGCATTTATCTTTCACAGTCGTCCAATGGTCGCACGAGAAACTTCCAGACGACAGTCCGAAACTTGTATGATCGTGTCTGGAACTTCTGCTGTTGCTCCATGGCCTCACTGTTCACCCAAAGTTGTTGGAAGTGGAGGCATATAAACGGGGTCTCTCAACAGTTTTTATACTTAGACTGACTTCAGAAGGTGAAAATTCCAGGATGGAGTTACGATCCGCTTGAATTTTAATTCAGCAGCTTACAACTGCTCCACCTTTTCTATTAGCAAATTACATCTTGAAAGAGCTTGACCAAATGATACAGTGATTTCAAGGTAAGTGAGAACTACGGGGTCGGTGTGCAGTACAAAATGTGTTCGAGTCTAGAGGCAACAGTTATATATTCAGAAGAAGATCTCTACTCTATGCGCTTCAACACGTTGGAATCTTGGTTTGTAAAACTCCGTTTACTTCTCCAAGAGCAATGCAGCTTATTTTTGCACTTGTATTTGTTTATTTTCCTTTCCTTCCAGTCATTGGTTTCGTCTACCCTAAAGACGTGGAAGGAAATGGAAACTGTTACTCCATGAGCACCTTAAACGAATACTGCCATTCTGATAACTCAGTATTCCAAGTCTGTGGCATATGGTCAATAAAATCCATGAACACGCAAGCTTATTTTCACCGCAGGAAAGTGTCGTTCTTACCCATGAAGGATGATGTGAGTGCATGATGGCTGTTGCGTGTGTGTAACATCACTGTAACTTTTCAAGTAGCCATCGCAAAACAGCAGTCCCAGTGGACGTGGACGTGCAGGTGCGTCTCATCAACATCTTACAAACTTTGAGCAAGGTCAAATCACTGTCATGAAGGACATGAAAACTTCATACCGGGTGATATAGGTTCGTAGGCTTCCACGGCCGGTTTCGCTTTGAATGAAAATTTTGGATATTGGGCAGCATCATTGTACTGGGTGGTTATAATTAAAGTGCAGCTACTCACGGAGGTACAGTGTGGGCTACTCACGGAGGTACAATGTGGGCTGTAACTATCGAATAGCAGCGAAACTTAGTAGATATGCTAATGCGTTCATACGGAACCGATTTACGTTGGAAAAAATAGTTCCAATTTTGGCCACCGGGTGCAAATCTGGCGTTGTATGGCTTTTCGTCGACGTCTCCAGTACTCATTTTGAACAAATTGTGTAAGCGGCAGTTACTAATAAATTCAACATTATGCCTTTCTTACTTGTTAAACCTGTTTTGCCCAAGTACAGTTCTAATCCATTAAATATGGAAACATTTCTATATGTCTAAATCGGTTCCACATTTGCGCATTAGAGTATCTACCAAGTTTCAAAGGCTCAAATGTGTGTGAATTCCCAAGGGACCTAACTGCTGAGGTCATCGGTCCCTAGACTTACACACTATTTAAACTAACTTATGCTAAGAACACCACACACACACACACACACACACACACACACACACACACACACACACACAAACACACACGCGTGCGCGCGCGCGCCCGAGGGAGGACTCGAACCTCCGGCAGGAGGGGCTGCGCAATTCGTGACATGGTGCCTCAAACCGCGCGGCCACTCCGCGCGGCTCTGCTAAGTTTCACTGCTACACGATAATTACAGTCCACATTGGAAAACCGTTGTTAACTGCACTTTAGTGACAACCAGCTAGTATGAAGTTTCCATGTTCTTCATGACAGTGATTTTACCTTTTTCAAAATCTGTAAGATATCGGTAAGATGCACGTGCATGCGCACGTGCACTGGGACTGCTGTGTAGCGATGATTTGAAAACTTGCAGTAATATTACACATACGCAATAGCCAGCATTCACTCACAACATTCTCTATCTGTAAGAATGACACTCTCCTGTGCTGAAAACAAGGTCACATTTTCATGAAATTTTGTAGAACATATGCCGCAGGCTTGGAAATACTGGGTTAGCAGTGTCGCAATACTCGGTCGAGGTGTTCATGGAGTAACAGTTTCCATTTCCATATGCGTATATAGAGCAGATGAAAGCAATGACTTGAAGTGAAGGAAAATAAATAGGAGTGTAAAAATAAGCTGCAGTGTTCTTGGTGAAGAAAACAGTTTTAAAAACCAAGAGTCCAATGTATTTGAAGCGGACAGAGTAGAGACCTTGTTGTGAACATCTTACTGCAGCCTTATGATTCGAATCACTTGTCTTCTGCTACACACTTCTGATGCTGTCACTTATCTTGAAATTACTGCTCCGTTTGGTAAAGTTCCTCCAAGATGTAATTCGCTCATAGAAAACGTAGAGCACTTCTAAGCGGCTGGATTACTATTCTAGAGGTCATTAACTCCATCCTAAATGCTTTTACGTTCAGTGGTCAGTCTAAGCCTTAAAAACTACTGAGAAACCCTGCTTACGTGCCTCCACTTCCAACAACTATGGTGACCTGCGAGACCGCAGAGCAACAGAGGAATTCCAGATACGCTCACAAAAGCTTGAGTCTATCATCTGGGTGCTTCTCGTACGAGCTGTGTAGGGTACATTGAACAGCTGTATAAAGCAAATGAAAACTTTGATCCTTGATGACATGTGCACGCAGAATCGTCCCCTTTGGGCACCAAAATTTTGTGGACTGGGATAATTGCTGGCAAACTGGATTTAACACGAGCAGTTCTTGTTTCTAAACACGGGTTCGATCTTCATGTTGTCATGGTTAGGTCTGTAAATAGTCTGAGAGACAGCTGAGACTTGTAGGAAAGTTGTAGACAAACCAGTAGTGCGGGTACGCACAGTCGTTTGTTCAATCATTAAACTTGATTCATTCACGATTATGAACAAGTATTTAATTCTTCCCACCGGCTGGTACAGATATTCGAGAGCAGTTTCTGCCTGACGTAATATTCCGCACTGAGCGGCACGCGTAGTCACGGCCGGTGGCGCAGAGGCGAGCTGCTTACACAGGGGAGCACTGACATGGCGCGCTGGCTCGGCGATGGCGGCTGAGGCAGCGGGTGACACCGGCAGAAGGTCACGGTGCTGCTCACAGTCTGACTCCCAACTCCTGACTCGACGCCGGCAATAGCGAACGATCCCGACCAGGCGGCGGCTGGAGCGGTGTTGGTTGCCCGGGCTGAACGGACTCGCAGTGGTCTTTCCTTCGCGGCCCGGTGGCGGCCCAGTTACGACGAC
Organism: Schistocerca serialis cubense; assembly: GCF_023864345.2. Classification (NCBI taxonomy): domain Eukaryota; kingdom Metazoa; phylum Arthropoda; class Insecta; order Orthoptera; family Acrididae; genus Schistocerca; species Schistocerca serialis. The sequence continues at coordinate 621,028,074 of NC_064640.1, forward strand.
GGTGCAAACGGACACAGACCAGGCTTCACTTACTGCCCAGCCGGCCTAACGATGACGAGCTGGTATGGCCGTGGTTAAATAAAGCTTGTTAGTGTCTCTCGCCGAATTATCTGGAGTGAAGGCAATGACCAGCGGTCTTAATTGGCAGTGGGTGGAGCTGCAGTTCTTCCGGGTTACCGGCCTGGTTTCGTCACACGGCCAGCAGTGATGCGGAAGTTGTAGACGTCCAGTAGGCTCGAAGGTCGCTGACCGGTATCTGGCTGTCTCCATTCTGTGGCCACATTGCAATTCTGGGCTCTGATTTCTGCATCAAGTTCTCCTGTAGTTTTATCCGTTACCACTAATTGCCAAACATACCCCAACGTTGTATGGGCATATGGAACATATACACATGTAAAATCGGATAGTTCTTTTGGAAACAAAAACTTTGTAGTCCTTTAAGTAAGCTACAATTTACCTCAAGTTTTTATCTTCATTGCTGTGGAAGATATAGTTTTTCTAAATCGGATTAATCTTTGAGACAGGAGGAGGAGGAGGAGATTAGTGTTTAACGTCCCGTCGACAACGAGGTCATTAGAGACGGAGCGCAAGCTCGGGCGAGGGAAGGATGGGGAAGGAAATCGGCCGTGCCCTTTCAAAGGAACCATCCCGGCATTTGCCTGAAGCGATTTAGGGAAATCACGGAAAACCTAAATCAGGATGGCCGGAGACGGGATTGAACCGTCGTCCTCCCGAATGCGAGTCCAGTGTGCTAACCACTGCGCCACCTCGCTCGGTCTTTATGAGACACCCAATATTACGAGGGAGTATCAAATATGAACCGGAATTTAAATCTGGAGACTGTGGTTGTGGACTGAAACGGGAGCAACCTTGGCAGGATGTTGGTAGTGATGTCTCGAACAGCATTATGATGCCACAGTTAGGGAGACGCGACAGCTCCAGCCAGGCCACCGCGTGTGACCAAGAGGTGCCAGAGTCCGTTGCGAAGCGCACAGTCTTTATATTTCTCACCAAAGAAGGTAAAATCCTGCAGAAATTGAAGAGCCTCCGTGTACAGTTTAGACAAGAAACCCTTTCGCAGACCCAAGTGTAAGGATGGCATGAAACCAACCCCACCAAAGACGACCACAGATGAGCATCTCGTGCCTTACAGGACCTTATTGCAGAAGATCGACGTACAAACCTTCCCGAAATGGGCTTTGGCGGTAGGAATAAGCTATAGAAGTGCTAAAGCTATCGTCACTGATGATTCTTTTGCACGACAATGCAAAGCCGCACTCTGCTGCTTTAACGAGGAAGAAACCGGGGGAAAATCACTCGACAACTCTGGAACTTTCTCCTTACAGTTCAAATTCATCAACCTGCGACTAACACACGTTTGAACCGCTGAAGGAAGAGCTTTGAGAAACCGGATTAATGAGCGGTAGAGAAGCTAGAGCGCAATAGGCTGCACACATGTCTCTCTCATTTCTTCAAGGATAGCATCAAAAAGTGGCCAGTTCGACGGGAAACGTGTGCACCGAAGTCAGGAGACTATTTAGATAATTGAGGTAGGTGTATTTTTGTTTTGGTTGATTCAATAAACTTTACAGTAAGCGAGTGTGGCTCATATTTGATCTCTCCTCGTATTAGGCTCTGTTATCAAGCCGAACGTAGTAAGAAAAGAACAGCTTCTTGAACTGATAATATTTCAGCTGTGAAATGCTAATTTTCCTTAGGTAAAGCACATCTTCCCATGGTGTTAGTGAGGAGAATAGGGGGCTATGAAACGAGAGAAAGTTTAGATTCTTTTATTCAAAAACAGATGTAGTAGCCTTTGAAATGCTTTAAATATGTTAGGCAACTCCTTTTATAGATCTATAAAGAATAAGAAGAAAAGAGTATAAAACAACAACAATATATGGTGTCGCTTAATAATGGCACAATGAACAAACGGTGCAAAGTATGTTAAGAGTTTCCAAGAAATTTTTATAGTCTGGTACTGGTGCGTCGTGAAAGCCACTAAAAGATATAAGCAATAACGCTTTAAAATAAAATAGGGAGTTTCTAAAACTACATTTTAATTGGGTCGGTGTAATATGAGACTGGAAAAAGGTTTTTTATACGAATACAACAGTGTCGTGTATAATATTCCATGGACCCCGAAGTTTTTAAAGACGAGTGAAAAATAAGTACGTGTGTCTGTCTTTCATCACAATTTATTAATGTTTAAATATTACGATGTATGTCACATTTCACACAGTTTGAAAGAGAGAGAAATACTACGGCTCTAAAGCAGAAAATACTGATAAGCGAGTGACTGACATCATTAAATTAGGCCTCAAAGTAAACAGGGAAATTCGTTTTCTGACTATTTTTTCAAACTGATACACTTGTGAAACTTTGCTCCTTATCTTCGCGTTTATGTCTGACTTCTCATTATCTTGACTATTTTTACAGTGGTTATATGATGAAAACTTCGTTTCCGTATGGTGTATCGTACCTTGAGGAGTTGAAATATTGTGATCCGATTTAAAGTACATTGTTGACGACTGAGTTGTCCACTGATTGGTTATGAAACAGTAATTCTTTACTTTTGAGTGTACCGGTGTACCGCTATACCTCTAACCGATGCTGATCTTTAAACACCTATTATTCCATATATCTCCAGGAAAAAAATGGACTGCTTTAGCTGAGAATTCTGCGAAAAGCAGGAGTGTTCCCGTAACAGGCGCGCTAAATTTTTATCTGTGAGAGTATTGTCTACTCCACTGTTGGAGAGCGCTTGAGAAGGTCAATGGTCTGTATAGTCTATACTCAAGACGACACCCAAAGTGACGGTCGCCTCATCACTCCACCTCCTATTTGGGTAACAATTCTGCGTAAACGATGTTATTTACTGTTTGCATTACCTGTGTTCAACGGCCTACTATGCAATGTTTCCAAAGTGTGATATATTACAGAGAAAGGAGTCTGTGACCATTGGAGATAGAGCCAGAGGTTACCCCAAAATCGTGACACAAGCGAGTCGTATTAACACACGTAAATCCATCTGATAATTTGGGTTTAAACTTTCGAAACGCATTGTGGATATAAACAAACAGTTGCTGGTAACAGTAAGATTGTTGTTTCATTCGAAAGCTCATAAATTCTTCGCATATCTTGCTTCACTCGTTTAATTATACTTTTTCGACAACATAGAAAGCCTAAGATTCTATCTTTCTCTCAGCGACGTTCGTACCATGTACTATTGTTTCCATCTCTGACATCACCACTGTACTTTTGAGTGCAGATTTAGTAACAAAATCACCAGAAACGAATTACTGCCATCTACAGATACGTACAATGACTCCAGCAGTAATGACGGAAGTCCATCAAGGCGGGCGTCCGCCAATCCGAATATGCCGAAGAACGTCTCACTTGTGCGCTGTTAGAGCAAATACTACTTACAAACGTGTATCAGGCTGTATAAGGCGTTACAGTTAAGGAGTGTCCCTCGTAAAAACTGCAGGCCGAACTGTATACCTCGGGACTACCCAGTTGGCCACTATACTAGAACCTCAATTACTGACCGCCGCCCCCCCCCCCCCCCCGCCCACCTTCCCCAGAGAAATGAAAACCTTTGGTATCCTCCTCCCCTTCTTTGCCAATGATGTGACACTCATTTATGCTGGTCTCTGTACTGATACTCGTCTGGCAAGGGCTATCCTACGAACAGCTACCCTACCGCTTGCGTAGCCTATGGTGGCACTGAATCGCACAAACCGTCCCGCCTTTAAGGAAAGCGGTGTCCTGTGGAAGGTGTGGGTGCCAGTGTATTTATTGTAAAACTAGGATTCAGCTATCTTTCACTTTACTTGTACTGGAGGGGCGATGGAAGTGCGGTTGTACTTCAGCAATTACTCTTCAATCGTGTAGCTGCCGGTGTCATATTTTAAAGAGAATACAAAAATAGTGAGTAGGACGTCAAAACCCCATTAGTTCGAAGCTAGTCCCCTGCAAAACGGCCTGTATATAATCCTGCAGATTTACAGAAGAATGTCTGGCATCGCTATAGAATATGAAGCGTTCCTGAAAATTTTACGTGCCACAATGCCAGGGGGCCTTTGTGTTACTTAGACTTTAATTTCCAAAGATCGCCGTTTTATTGCCGGGGCAACGGTGCAACTCATAAGCTGTCACATTCATGCCGCAGTTTGTCGAAACGGACCTTATATTTTTACCTCATTCAGTGCATCAGCCCTGTAAACATAACTGTCTTATTGTTCTGAAATTCTCCAGAAGTGATTTTGTAATTTGCCGGTAACCTAAATCGGACAACCTGCAATGGATGCTGCATTAGATTTTTTCGAAATAACGCCCAGTGTGTTACCGTCACCAAGGCCAAACCATTGTCTCTTGAATTAAACGAGGTATTTGACACAACCAAAGGTAGAAGATCCGACATGAAGTTGATTTGAAAATAAATCATAACACAAAATTAACATTTTCCCCAACTTTAGCGGAAAAAATATCGCGGAGCGTCTGACCTTATAACAGCTTCACAATCCTCATTATCTTCATTTTCCTATTACTATTGTTTCTTACTACAATGAGAAAAAAGTTCAATAATACTTTTTGTATATGTAGCTGATATATTCAGTAAAACTGGAGCAGCCAAATTGATCCAAAACTACAGATCTCTAAGATTATACTATTTATTTCATTTCTCAATTTCAAGTTGGCTCATCTGATATTGAAAGATCTTTATATGTTAAGAGGGCCTGTTCAACCTTTCTGCATTTTATCGCCTTTCCTGTGTTCTGTTCTTCAGTATTTTGACATCTGCACCTTATCCTAGATAGATCCATTCTAGTCATTAAGAGAATGACGTAACCTAGAAGTAAGAACCTACTTGTGAGGCTTATCCGGCTATGCTGAGTACAAGTAACAAATCACTTTACGTGGATTCAATGGCACATTTTCCGTAACAGAGTGTCTCAGACAAAAGATGTAGAGAAAATAAAGGAACGTACCGTCAAAGACGAGATCGTTAGAGACAGAGCACAAACTTTGATTGGAAAGAGAACGAACCACCCTGGCATTCAACGTAATCGATTTAAATGATTAATAATCTAATGAGAACCACCGCGCCACCTCGCTTAGTACATATACACCGAACAAGTGCTTTCTAAACGCACAAAGGTACCAATAACACGATACCATCAATATGATAATGGAGATCGAGGCGCCATAATTATCAAAAAAGATAAAGTCATTGAGATCGCTTAATTAGATACGCAGACACTCCTATCCCACCTGCAGAACTAAATGCAATCTTCTGGTTTTAATACAGTAAACTTTGGACGATTCATGATGCAAACTGAGACTTGCCGTCCGTCACAATGTGTGTATAGGTGCACAAAATTAGAGGTGAAGGGACAGCAAAGTTACATCAGTTTTTGTAAGAGACACGAGCATTTACATCTCAGATAGATAGAAAGGTTGAAGGCTGCACTTATTGAATTCTACACTACTGGCCATTAAAACTGCTACACCAAGAAGAAATGCAGATGATAAACGGGTATTCATTGGACAAATATATTATATTAGAACTGACATGTGATTACATTTTCACGCAATTTGGGTGCATAGATCCTGAGAAATCAGTACCCAGAACAACCACCTCTGGCCGTAATAACGGCCTTGATACGCCTGGGCATTGACTCAAACAGCGTGTACAGGTACAGGTACAGGTACAGCTTCAACACGATACCACAGTTCATCATGAGTAGTGACTGGAGTATTGTGACGAGCCAGTTGCTCGGCCACCATTGACCAGACGTTTTCAATTGGTGAGAGATCTGGAGAATGTGCTGGCCAGGGCAGCAGTCGAACATTTTCTGTATCCAGAAAGGCCCATACAGGACCTGCAACATGCGGTCGTGCATTATCCTGCTGAAGTGTAGGGTTTCGCAGGGATCGAATGAAGGGTAGAGCCACGGGTCGTAACACATCTGAAATGTAACGTCCACTGTTCAGAGAGCCGTCATTACGAACAAGAGGTGACTGAGACGTGTAACCAATGGCACCCCATACCATCACGCCGGGTGATACGCCAGTATGGCGACGACGAATACACGCTTCCAATGTGCGTTCAGCGCGATGTCGCCAAACACGGATGCGACCATCATGATGCTGTAAACCGGACCTGGATTCATCCGCAAAAATGACGTTTTGCCATTTGTGCACCCAGGTTCGTCGTCGAGTACACCATCGCAGGCGGTCCTGTCTATGATGTAGCGTCAAGGGTAACCGCAGCCATGGTCTCCGAGCTGATAGTCCATGCTGTTGCAAACGTCGTCGAACCGTTCGTGCAGATGGTTGTTGTCTTGCAAACGTCCCTATCTGTTGACTCAGGGATCGAGAGGTGGCTGCACGATCCGTTACAGCCATGTGGATAAGATGCCTGTCATCTCGACTGCTAGTGATACGAGACCGTTGGGATCCAGCACGGCGTTCCGTATTACCCTCCTGAACCCACCGATTCCATATTCTGCTAACAGTCATTGGATCTCGACCAACGCGAGCAGCATTGTCGCGATACGATAAACCTCAATCGCGATAGGCTACTATCCGACCTTTATCAAAGTCGGAAACGTGATGGTACGCATTGACGAAAATCTACCCAGAAAGCACAGAAAATATGTTAAGTAACGTCGGTGCACTGTGAAGGGAACGTTTTCTCTGTAGAAGAAAATATTTGACGGTAGTCGAATCGCATCCATCATTAAATCGAATACTACTGCTGAAGTATGCTCCAGGTCTGGGAGTAGTGCTCAAGTCTTTTACCCTGCATTTCACAGACACAGGAAAGTCCCGTTTTGTCAAATACAGATCAGACCGGAGACTGTGGCCTTTGTGTGACAGATTTTGATCGTGTACAACAGAAACCAGCCACAGATTGGTTTTAGATTACTTTACTGAAAATGTACCGTTACCGGTTTTGAACTGATAAGTCACGATCAGATGGCTTCCACGCTTTCGTCAAAACACATGTAACGCTGGATCACAGGTGATTTTCCCTTGGATAAACAATAATTTGCACGTACAACACTATAATAAAAATAGTTGCGCTATAGTCTTGGGTTAGAATGAAACTTACATTCGCTTTTGTAGTATTTCTATAACGAAGCATATTATGGTGGTTGTTCGTATCTCCACTCAAACTCGCGCACCCACACGCACACGCTTACGCTTACACACTCGAAATAAAGGTGGGAAAATCGTCTAAAACGCATACAGATTCGCCTAGAAATTCTAGCGTTATGTGAACCAAATGTGAAGTCGCGTCCAGCCGTGCTGAAATGATGCTAACAATTTTACCAATGCTGCCCAGACGTGGGTAATGCTTTTCGGGACGGACGGACGGACGGAAGGAAGGAAGGAAGGGAGGGAGGGAGGGAGGGAGGGAGGGAGGGAGGGAGGGAGGGAGGGAGGGAGGGAGATCTTGCACCAGGCGTTTTCCATCTTTTCGGCGGGCTGGAAGAGCATCGGAGGGAGGATGGGATCTTACAGCAATGATGACGTTGATAGAGCCGTTCGAATAGTTCCCTGACCAACGGGTGGATTACATCGTCGAGTAATTGAATGATTGGTAGAAAGTTCCGATTGTTATTTATAGAGACTTGGTGACTGTGCTGAAAAATGTGCCATGTATCTGTGTCACTTTGAAGTGTAGTACAGCATTCAAGAGAATTTATTTGAAGTCCACTCTGATATGTATTGTTATCTGTTCCATATTTAAATTGCGTTTAGAGTGACATCTCGTGGCAATGATGGGAATACAAGCTCGTCAGCTACAGAGGTCCGGGTTTGTAGAACATTTCCACATCCCAAAACGAATCTTTTACATACAAAGGAGCAATAAAGCTCTGAAACAGTCAAAAAGAAAATACATTTAGTAGCTTCATGGCGAATTCTTATTTCGTTTACACAATTACAATTTTCGCAAAATTATCAGCACAGCCATGTGAACACGCCGACGGAAACCGAGGCGATTGATAAAAACCAAGTAAAATGGGTGGAAACAGAAACCGACAAACGAAGTAAACGAAGAATGAGGTCTTACTGTTTTATGAAAACAACTGATGAAGGGGAAGCTCATAAAAAGGAGCCATCCGTCTCAAAGGAGCAGCAACCCTAGGCAGTGATTCCCGGCCAATAACGCCATGTGATCTTTTTTTTTTTTTTTTTTTTTTTTTTTTTTTTTTTTTTAGCTACCCTAGGTTTCGTCTCTCACAGCAATGCAGAAGATACTGGTGTTGCTTTTGTCTCTTACACGTTTCTTGCTTTCTCCGTTTACTAGTCGTATGCAGAGCCCACAATGATTTCTGATCAGCTGCAGCATCAATTTTAATATACACTAATAAACATTCAAATGTTAACGGCGCTTTAAGAAATTTGCTTGTGTAATTTAGGTGTAAACGAATCGCTCATCTGCAACTACGTCAAGTTGCTGAATGACGTTACAATTTAAGTCTCGCGTGGGATTGGAGTTTATTTCTCTCCAGTAAGACTTTGCAAGTGCGATTAAAAGCAGTTATTCAGTGTAAACAACTAACGAAGTGTTAGGAAATTTTGTAGTAGGCTCCATCCTTTGGGAACTTTGTGCTGACTACAGTTTCATTCCCGTGTAGTTTTGGGTTCTGTGGAAGAGGCCTCCTCTTCTGCCGAACTAAGAAGTATATTGCTTGTTTCAATTCACATGCGTTGTTGATTACGTGGTTTACAACCTGGGAAGTATGAGATGCGTTTGAAGTTCCTTCAACGATGAAATACACATTTTTCTTCTTTTTTTATATTAGGAACTTCTCTTCAGTACTCTTTTCACCACAGACAATGGCTATCTGTGACTACTTCTACCACAGATGTTAAAATAATAATGCATTCCCATTGCAGTTCAGTAGTACGCACCGTCTTCAATCGTGAATGGGACAATGCGGCTTGTGTACTGTGTTCACTGTGCCAACACCCTTCAAAGAGTCATTTTGAGCCCTAACTGTGCGCCTTGTTAGTTTATGGCGAAGGTTGTTGGTATGTGACGTTGCCCACCAAACTGCGTACGCCATACCACATTATTCGAATATTCAGTGGCTATAAAGTGAGAACCTGCTGTCTGGCACTACAGTTAACATTTCGGCGATTGGTTTTTCTTTCAGCATGATTATACAGAAAAACTGGACAAACCCCCAAGTAAATGTAATTCATCCATGAAGGAAGTGCCTTATAAAGCGCTTTTTCGACCGATTCTTGAGTATTGTTCATCAGTATAGGATCCTTACCAGGTAGGACTGATGGGACAGACAAGGTCCAACGAACAGCGGCACGTTTCGTCACGGGATCGTTTAATCGGCGCGAGATTGTTACCGAAATTCTCAACAAATTCCACTGGCAGACGTTAGAAGAGATGGGTTGTGAATCACTGAGCGATTTATTATTGAAATTTCGAGAGAGCACTTTCCGGGAAGAGTCGGCCAATGCATTAATTTCTTCCGTATACATCTCATTTTATGACCACAACGAGAAAATCGAGAAATTAGAGCCAATACACAGGTCTACAGACAATCATTCTTCCCACGCTCCATTTGCGAGTGGAACAGGGTAGGGGGCATCAGTTAGTGGTACCAGAAGTACCCTCCATAAAACAAAAAATGGTTCAAATGGCTCTGAGCACTATGGGACTTAACTTCTAAGGTCATCAGTCCCATAGAACTTAGAACTACTTAAACCTAACTAACCTAAGGACATCACACACATCCATGCCCAAGGCAGGATTCGAACCTGCGACCGTAGCAGTCGCGCGGTTCCAGACTGTAGCGCCATAAAACACCATTAGGTATCTTGCAGAGTATGATGTACATGTAGAATTGTTACACAGTCTTCTTCGAACATTAGTTCTCAGTGCTTACCGAATAGGGTATGAAGTCAATACTCTTCCGAAGAATGCTGTTTATGTTACCTAATCATCTCCCTTACACTTTGATATGGGCTGTGATGATGTGCTACGATCCTAGTAGCCTGTCTCCAAATTCGTCGATGTCTCCTTTCATATCTATTCGGTAAGGTTTTGAAACGTAGGAGCAGTACATCCTAACTGCTGTTACTATGAGTTTTCTTAGTAACTTCAAAGCAAAAATGACACTACAACTCACCTTTCCTGTAACTTCTTTCACGTGCTTGTCGCCTCGAATATTGTCGCTAGCTATTTGAAATATGTGCAAGGAACCTGGACTTTATCAGTTATATTTTCAAATGCTATGGAGTTAAGTCCCTTTGTTTTGAGCATTGCTCTGGCTGTATCAATAATACGTCAAGGGTGTGCTGAAAAGTAATGCCTCCGAATTTTTTATGTGAACATTCTTAAAGCTTTTCAAAGAAAAGAAACGTTATGAACTTTCTACATCTTTATTCTCCGTGTCTACATATTTGCAGCCCTCAGCCACTAGAGGGCTCCGAATTGTAGCGTTTAACATAGCGGTGTATAACGTAACGATGCCGGTGCGTGAGAAACAGCGTGCTGTAATCCAGATTCGAATTTGAAGAGATCGTCTACGCATTGAGGACCCTTTCCTTCAGAATCTCAATGACAGACCACGCACGAGCGCTGCGAGACCTGCGACAATCCGACGCCTTGCGTTTGCTGTCATCGATCATCCACCATACAGCCCCGACTTGGCCCCATCAGATTTTCATCTGTTTCTAAAACTTAAAGAACACATCACTTTGATAGTCATGAAGCGGTGAAAGCTGAGGTGACGCTATCAACAAACTTGTCACTCGTTGGGAGAAATGTTTTTGTCACCAGGGTTTTCTACGTTGAAAAATAAATACATAGACGTAAACAATAAAGACACAGAATGTTAACAAAGTTTGTATTTTTTTAAGAAAAAAAAGCTGCCTTTTTGTGTCTTTCCGCATTTTCTTAATCCCATCGACTGACTATAGTTTCCTGTAGACAACAGTTTCGTCATGAACATTCATAGTGCCACTGATGCTATTTCATTCGTTGTTTACGTATCTTTAGTACCTTAGAAATCATACTACGATTTCGTGGAGGACGTCCGATATTTCTTTCAGTTCCGTAATAAGTTCACCGTTCAACATAATGTCCTCAGCCACCTGACATCCATAACATGATAAATACCTCCTCCAGACTTGTCCATACACTATGGTTTTCTGCTATACGCTCTACGTATTTATGCTGTATGTAATCCAAAGTCATTTATGCACCTTCAATTAGATTGTCTCTGTCATATCTCGCATCCTTGATGCATGTACCACCACTGACCTGGCTAGGTGTCCTGCCAATCTCCATTACGGCCATATAAAACTTCTTCCACTCCAGTCTGATAACTAAACTGTCTGTTTGTTTTCTGTTTCCCCTAGAAATTCTCAAAATACGTCTCAACGCTTCTCGTCGAACAACACTCAGTTTTTGCTTGGTTTGCATATTAAAAGTGCGCGTTTCGCTGCCATAAGTCAAAACTAGTAACTAACATTGATTGGCCGGCCGGAGTGGTCGTGTGGTTCTAGGCGCTACAGTCTGGAGCCGGGCGACCGCTACGGTCGCAGGTCCGAATCCTGCCTCGGGCATGGATGTGTGTGATGTCCTTAGGTTAGTTAGGTTTAATTAGTTCTAAGTTCTAGGCGACTGATGACCTCAGAAGTTAAGTCGCATAGTGCTCAGAGACATTTTTGAACATGGATTGTAAACTTTCTGTTTCAGACCCATTAGAACGTTTGTTACGAAAATGCTGTTTAGTTTAGCAGATGCACCCCAGTACATTTTTGCTCTTCTGTTGGTTTCTTTTCCGTCCACGCAGACACTTTATCACTCTGAACACAAAAATTCGTCAGTCGATTCTATGACTTCATTATTAATTTGTTCTATTTTATTTTCGATATGTTGATTATATATTGGTTTCGTGTTAACGTTACTGATTTTCTAGCCTACTTAAGAACTTGCTCTATTTCTTATTAACTCGTCCAACCTGGTGTTCATAGTTTTTAAAGAGCTGGGTCACCCTTTTGAGTGTAAAATTGTTTAATTAAATAACCCACTATTTCAGTTCAGCTGTGTGGCCATTACCAAATGGAATACGGCAAAATTGTGTTGCAGCACATCTCAAAATCCTAAAAATATCTGACATGTCGGTAAAGGCTGTTTCAAAGCCTTTGCATCGAACGTCTGACGCTTCCCGGCGATGCTAGCCCCCTTTTATTGGAAATGCCCCCGAGAACCGTAGGGCGCAGACACCCTGCGGTTCGCGTGTATAGTGTATGTTGCCTGCTATCCAGTTATCTGCTCGGAGTGAAACGAAATAAGTCATGCAAAATTGAAGTTCCTAACATATGTTTCTCTACTTAGAGACACTCATTCTTGAAGTTTTCATGTTGAAAATCACTTTCAGTTTACTAGGGTAAGGAAGTGTGAAAACGAAGCACACGTGGTAAGTAGACCACGCTAGTTCGGTGAAATATCTTCTTCCTGTTGTTGTTGTTGTGGTCTTCAGTCCTGAGACTGGTTTGATGCAGCTCTCCATGCTACTCTATCCTGTGCAAGCTTTTTCATCTCCCAGTACCTACTGCAACCTACATCCTTCTGAATCTGCTTAGTGTATTCATCTCTTGGTCTCCCCCTACGATTTTTACCCTCCACGCTGCCCTCCAATACTAAATTGGTGATCCCTTGATGCCTCAGAACATGTCCTACCAACCGATCCCTTCTTCTGGTCAAGTTGTGCCACAAACTTCTCTTCTCCCCAATCCTATTCAATACTTCCTCATTAGTTATGTGATCTACCCATCTAATCTTCAGCATTCTTCTGTAGCACCACATTTCGAAAGCTTCTATTCTCTTCTTGTCCAAACTATTTATCGTCCATGTTTCACTTCCATACATGGCCACACTCCATACGAATACTTTCAGAAATGACTTCCTGACACTTAAATCAATACTGGATGTTAACAAATTTCTCTTCTTCAGAAACGCTTTCCTTGCCATTGCCAGCCTACATTTTATATCCTCTCTACTTCGACCATCATCAGTTATTTTGCTCCCCAAATAGCAAAACTCCTTTACTACTTTAAGTGCCTCATTTCCTAATCTAATTCCGTCAGCATCACCCGACTTAATTAGACTACACTCCATTATCCTTGTTTTGCTTTTGTTGATGTTCATCTTATATCCTCCTTTCAAGACACTGTCCATTCCATTCAACTGCTCTTCCAAGTCCTTTGCTGTCTCTGACAGAATTACAATGTCATCGGCGAACCTCAAAGTTTTTATTTCTTCTCCATGAATTTTAATACCTACTCCGAATTTTTCTTTTGTTTCCTTTACTGCTTGCTCAATATACAGATTGAACAACATCGGGGAGAGGCTACAACCCTGTCTTACTCCCTTCCCAACCACTGCTTCCCTTTCATGTCCCTCGACTCTTATAACTGCCATCTGGTTTCTGTACAAATTGTAAATAGCCTTTCGCTCCCTGTATTTTACCCCTGCCACCTTTAGAATTTGAAAGAGAGTATTCCAGTCAACACTGTCAAAAGCTTTCTCTAAGTCTACAAATGCTAGAAACGTAGGTTTGCCTTTCCTTAATCTTTCTTCTAAGATAAGTCGTAAGGTCAGTATTGCCTCACGTGTTCCAGTGTTTCTACGGAATCCAAACTGATCTTCCCCGAGGTTGGCTTCTACTAGTTTTTCCATTCGTCTGTAAAAAATTCGTGTTAGTATTTTGCAGCTGTGACTTATTAAGCTGATAGTTCGGTAATTTTCACATCTGTCAACACCTGCTTTCTTTGGGATTGGAATTATTATATTCTTCTTGAAGTCTGAGGGTATTTCGCCTGTTTCATACATCTTGCTCACCAGATGGTAGAGTTTTGTCAGGACTGGCTCTCCCACGGCCGTCAGTAGTTCCAATGGAATATTGTCTACTCCGGGGGCCTTGTTTCGACTCAGGTCTTTCAGTGCTCTGTCAAATTCTTCACGCAGTATCGTATCTCCCATTTCATCTTCATCTACATCCTCTTCCATTTCCATAATATTGTCCTCAAGTACATCGCCCTTGTATAGACCCTCTATATACTCCTTCCACCTTTCTGCTTTCCCTTCTTTGCTTAGAACTGGGTTTCCATCTAAGCTCTTGATATTCATACAAGTCGTTCTCTTATCTCCAAAGGTCTCTTTAATTTTCCTGTAGGCGGTATCTATCTTACCCCTAGTGAGATAGGCCTCTACATCCTTACATTTGTCCTCTAGCCATCTCTGCTTAGCCATTTTGCACTTCCTGTCGATCTCATTTTTGAGACGTTTGTATTCCTTTTTGCCTGTTTCACTTACTGCATTTTTATATTTTCTCCTTTCATCAATTAAATTCAATATTTCTTCTGTTACCCAAGGATTTCTACTAGCCCTCGTCTTTTTACCTACTTGATCCTCTGCTGCCTTCACTACTTCATCCCTCAAAGCTACCCATTCTTCTTCTACTGTATTTATTTCCCCCATTCCTGTCAATTGCTCCCTTATGCTCTCCCTGAATCTCTGTACAACCTCTGGTTCTTTTAGTTTATCCAGGTCCCATCTCCTTAAATTCCCACCTTTTTGCAGTTTCTTCAGTTTTAATCTACAGGTCATAACCAATAGATTGTGGTCAGAGGCCACATCTGCCCCTGGAAATGTCTTACAATTTAAAACCTGGTTCCTAAATCTCTGTCTTACCATTATATAATCTATCTGATACCTTCTAATATCTCCAGGGTTCTTCCATGTATACAACCTTCTTTCATGATTCTTAAACCAAGTGTTAGTTATGATTATGTTGTGCTCTGTGCAAAATTCTACCAGGCGGCTTCCTCTTTCATTTCTGTCCCCCAATCCATATTCACCTACTATGTTTCCTTCTCTCCCTTTTCCTACACTCGAATTCCAGTCACCCATGACTATTAAATTTTCGTCTCCCTTCACAATCTGAATAATTTCTTTTATTTCATCATACATTTCTTCAATTTCTTCGTCATCTGCAGAGCTAGTTGGCATATAAACTTGTACTACTGTAGTAGGTGTGGGCTTCGTATCTATCTTGGCCACAATAATGCGTTCACTATGCTGTTTGTAGTAGCTTACCCGCATTCCTATTTTCCTATTCATTATTAAACCTACTCCTGCATTACCCCTATTTGATTTTGTGTTTATAACCCTGTAGTCACCTGACCAGAAGTCTTGTTCCTCCTGCCACCGAACTTCACTTCTTCCTAGGGGTAGCTAATTCAGTAAAAAGACGCGTATCGTCGCCGGAAAGCATCAGCGAACACCTTGTCTCTAACAAACGTTGTTCCCTATGACGTGATCTATTACTCTAGAAAGTTTAATGCAAAGACTTCTAAACACCCTGTTTCACGTCGACACATTTGTGTGTTGGGGATTTAATGTTATCGTTATCACCACTTTTTACGTAAATCACGTATTATCACCACTCAGATACCTCAGTTATGCAGTGCATAGGAACAGTGATATGATGAGATAGATAACTGAAAACTGAGCGTATTTGTTCTTCATAAAAGGGGTCCGCAAACGTATATTTTCCCAGAAGTCGAGCAAAGAAACTTTTTTGGTACGCTTATGTACTCATAAGGTAAACGCTTGTAAGGGGCTCACCACCCTGGTGGAGCAAATGTAATTTCGACGTATTGCTCACGCGCTGCCTGAGACAGAAAATATCTTTGCTGTAATAGAGTCGCAGGGAAATCAGACTCAAAAGGGCAAGGTTTGCTGGGCATGTAGTTAGGATGACTATGGACAGAATGACGAAGAGAGTGTGGGAAACAACAGGGAGGACAAGGGGAAAGACAGGAACCAAGTGGACTGTTGAACTTCGGAAGGACTGGTTGGGACTGGGGATCAAGGTCGACGGAAAGGAAAATTGAAGGAACAAATATACACCGACAAATATGCCGGAGATCAATGACAGAGAAGAATACAGGAAAAGATTAGAATGCCTCCAGTGGAGACGCCAGGAGAAACGGAAACTGAAGACCTCGGAAGAAGAGCGGGAGAGAAGAAGAGAAAGAAAGAAGAGGTTCTGGAAGAAGAAGAGCAAAATGCAGTCCACGAAGGGGCTACCCGTGGTCCTACAGAGGCCGTAACGCAAGAAGAAGAAGAAGAAGAAGAAGAAGAGTCGCAAGTCAGAGCAGTCTCGGCAGTCGCAGTCGCTCGCTGCTACATTGCAGTTCATAGCCATGTATTGTAAGGTAAATTTTATTATTTTTATTGGCATGCGCGTAGTTAAGTCACTTGTATGAGATGTTAATATGAATTTGTTTCAATTTTTTTGTCATTCGTCAGCACCAGTTGACCCAGATTTGTAATATTCAATTGTTCATATAGTGGATTGCAGATCTTTATCAATAATGTAAAAGATTTTCAGAATATAATTTTTACCTGTCAACAAAAAAAGGAAGGAATAATTTTGTCTTAAGTCATTTCCAGTCCCGATGCAGTCATTTATTTAAATTTAAATGTTTCAGAATTTTTCTCAGATCATAGTCATGCGTTCTTTAGTAATCAGACGACAAGCTGTGCAGCTCTATCAATAAGCAAAGTCAGTTTTTCTAGTGACTCAGATCTCAGACAAATGTTGTCCAGTATTAGTAGATTAGGCCAGTATTGCACTAAGCTCTGCCATTCACGAGCAGATATATAGACAGCGTTATCCAGCGACACCATCGCGAGGTTAGAATTTTTCAGTTTATTCAGATTGATTTCACAGGGCCATGCCGTAGCGCTGCTTACGTCAAAATTTATCTGTTTTCATGAGTTAAGATAAAAAAATTTATCATTATTATTATTTTATACGGGAAGGTTACACTTGACGATATCCTGCCATGATATCGTCAAGTATTATATACTTTAGACAAGTTATTATATACTTTAGACCGTAATGGCAGTAACCACAGGTTTCATCTTGTAGGAAACTTGAAAACTGATGCTCAGTATCCGAATTGGTCATTTCATAAATTTTTAAGTACAGCCGACATTGCATACTAAGTTACGCGCTAGTTCAGTCTTTTGCTGAGTAGATAAGGCATTTACAGGGATTCATTTGCAACTACACTACTGGCCATTAAAATTGCTACACCACGAAGATAACATGCTGCAGACGCGAAATTTAACCGACAGGAAGAAGATGCTGTGATATGCAAATGATTAGCTTTTCAGACCATTCACACAAGGTTGGCGCCGGCGGTGACACCTACAACGTGCTGAATGAGGAAAGTTTCCAACCGATTTCCCATACACAAACAGCAGTTGAGCGGCGTTGTCTGGTGAAACGTTGTTGTGATGCCACGTGTAAGGAGGATAAATACACTCCTGGAAATGGAAAAAAGAACACATTGACACCGGTGTGTCAGACCCACCATACTTGCTCCGGACACTGCGAGAGGGCTGTACAAGCAATGATCACACGCACGGCACAGCGGACACACCAGGAACCGCGGTGTTGGCCGTCGAATGGCGCTAGCTGCGCAGCATTTGTGCACCGCCGCCGTCAGTGTCAGCCAGTTTGCCGTGGCATACGGAGCTCCATCGCAGTCTTTAACACTGGTAGCATGCCGCGACAGCGTGGACGTGAACCGTATGTGCAGTTGACGGAGTTTGAGCGAGGGCGTATAGTGGGCATGCGGGAGGCCGGGTGGACGTACCGCCGAATTGCTCAACACGTGGGGCGTGAAGTCTCCACAGTACATCGATGTTGTCGCCTGTGGTCGGCGGAAGGTGCACGTGCTCGTCGATCTGGGACCGGACCACAGCGACGCACGGATGCACGCCAAGACCGTAGGATCCTACGCAGTGCCGTAGGGGACCGCACCGCCACTTCCCAGCAAATTAGGGACACTGTTGCTCCTGGGGTATCGGCGAGGACCATTCGCAACCGTCTCCATGAAGCTGGGCTACGGTCCCGCACACCGTTAGGCCGTCTTCTGCTCACGCCCCAACATCGTGCTGCCCGCCTCCAGTGGTGTCGCGACAGGCATGAATGGAGGGACGAATGGAGACGTGTCGTCTTCAGCGATGAGAGTCGCTTCTGCCTTGGTGCCAATGATGGTCGTATGCGTGTTTGGCGCCGTGCAGGTGAGCGCCACAATCAGGACTGCTTACGACCGAGGCACACAGGGCCAACACCCGGCATCATGGTGTGGGGAGCGATCTCCTACACTGGCCGTACACCACTGGTGATAGTCGAGGGGACACTGAATAGTGCACGGTACATCCAAACCGTCATCGAACCCATCGTTCTACCATTCCTAGACCGGCAAGGGAACTTGCTGTTCCAACAGGACAATGCACGTCCGCATGTATCCCGTGCCACCCAACGTGCTCTAGAAGGTGTAAGTCAACTACCCTGGCCAGCAAGATCTCCGGATCTGTCCCCCATTGAGCATGTTTGGGACTGGATGAAGCGTCGTCTCACGCGGTCTGCACGTCCAGCACGAACGCTGGTTCAACTGAGGCGCCAGGTGGAAATGGCAATGCAAGCCGTTCCACAGGACTACATCCAGCATCTCTACGATCGTCTCCATGGGAGAATAGCAGCCTGCATTGCTGCGAAAGGTGGATATACACTGTACTAGTGCCGACATTGTGCATGCTCTGTTGCCTGTGTCTATGTGCCTGTGGTTCTGTCAGTGTGATCATGTGATGTATCTGACCCCAGGAATGTGTCAATAAAGTTTCCCCTTCCTGGGACAATGAATTCACGGTGTTCTTATTTCAATTTGCAGGAGTGTATGTACTATCACGTTTCCGACTTTGATAAAGGTCGGATTGTAGCCTACCGCGATTGCGGTTTATCGTATCGCGACATTGCTGCTCGCATTGGTCGATATCCAATGACTGTTAGCAGGATATGGAATCTGTGGGTTCAGGAGGGTAATACGGAACGCGGTGCTGGATCCCAACGGCCTCGTATCACTAGCAGTCGAGATGACAGGCATCTTATCCGCATGGCTGTAACGGATCGTGCAGCCACCTCTCGATCCCTGAGTCAACATATGAGGACGTTTTCAAGACAACAACCATCAGCACGAACAGTTCGACGACGTTTGCAGCAGCACGGACTATCAGCTCGGAGACCATGGCTGCGCTTACCTTTGACGCTGCATCACAGACAGGAGCGCCTGCGATGGTGTACTCAACGACGAACCTGGGTGCACGAATGGCAAAACGTCATTTTTTCGGATGAATCCAGGTTCTGTTTACAGCATCATGGTGGTCACATCCATGTTTGGTGACATCACGGTGAATGCACATTGGAAGCGTGTATTCGTCATCGCCATACTGGCGTATCACCCGGCGTGATGGTATGGTGTGCCATTGGTTACACGTCTCGGTCACCTCTTGTTCGCATTGACGGCACTTTGAACAGTGGACGTTACATTTCAGATGTGTTACGACCCGTGGCTCTACCTTTCATTCGATCCCTGCGAAACCCTACATTTCAGCAGGATAATGCACGACCGCATGGTGCAAGTCCTGTACGGCCCTTTCTGGATACAGAAAATTTTCGACTGTTGTCCTGGCCAGCACATTCTCCAGATCTCTCACCAATTGAAAACGTCTGGTCAATGGTGGCCGAGCAACTGGCTCGTCACAATACGCCGTTATTACGGCCAGAGGTGGTTGTTATGGGTACTGATTTCTCAGGATCTATGAACCCAAATTGCGTGAAAATGTAGTCACATGTCAGTTCTAGTATAATATATTTGTCCAATGAATACCCGTTTATCATCTGCATTTCCTCTTGGTGTAAGAATTTTAATGGCCAGTAGTGTAGTTAACAGCGAATTAAAGAAGTACACAATTCTCGCATTTTTAAAACAGTTTTTATTGAAACTTTTATTCTGTCATATTTGTGGCACTTGGCGATGCAGTCTGTCACATTTCTGCAGCAGAGCAGATGTAGGGAAACCCAAAACTTCCGACACTCCATAGCCAATACAGTAGTAATTGCCGTTCGGTGGCATTCCAAAATATTCAGTTTACCGTTAGTGTGAAAAAGCCGTGAGCAGCGACCTTTTAAGCGTTGTCTGTTGAATAGGAAAATAGTGAGAAAATACCGAATACCAAAGCTGTGCAAGTATACCTATTTGCAGAGACGGTAGACTGATCCTCACAGTTCTTACGAGAACTAATTCGTTGTGGGAGACTGTTCATCGAACGACGTGTCGATTATCCGTCGTTTCAAGTGGATAGACGTCCGTGATAAGATGTTGCAGTTAAGAGATTACTACTTCCTAAGGTCGTCTGAAGATGTGTCGCAGAGATTTACCGTACAGTCAGAAACGAAAACAGCTCTGATGGCCGCTGCGTGTCCACTGTGGGAGCCGCTACGCTGACGACTTCGGAATCGGCAATCTTGGCCTCACAACGACTTACGTAACTTTGAGATAACGTGCTTAACAATAGTCTCTCTCAGTATTAGCTGTGTTTGTGTATGCACATGATTTTTAAGTTGAAGGGAGGAAAATATATTCACGACATTGGCCGCTGTCGGATACAACAAAGGCGGCCTTTGAGACGGACTCAGCTTGAGGCAGCGACAAGGGTTCGTATACAGGTAATTGTTGCCGTACGCAGTCACTGTGGCGCCATATCCTCACAGCAGCTGGCGTTCAAATGGTTCAAATGGCTCTGAGCACTATGCGACTTAACTTCTGAGGTCACCAGTCGCCTAGAACTAATT
Organism: Schistocerca serialis cubense; assembly: GCF_023864345.2. Taxonomy (NCBI): domain Eukaryota; kingdom Metazoa; phylum Arthropoda; class Insecta; order Orthoptera; family Acrididae; genus Schistocerca; species Schistocerca serialis. Next base: position 621,048,842 of record NC_064640.1, read on the forward strand.
AAACCTAACTAACCTAAGGACATCACACACATCCATGCCCGAGGCAGGATTCGAACCTGTGACGGGAGCGGTCGCTCGGCTCCACATTGTAGCAGCTAGAACCGCACGACCACTCCGGCCGGCGCAGCTGGCGTCTTATCACTCGGTAGGCTAGTATACCTGTTTAGTGACATAAGAATAACAAGAGAACTATCCGAGCGCGATCGGATAGAACCGAATAAAAATGCTTTTAAAATACGGATCCATCAAGGCCATTTAGTTGTTAAATTACGCAGTTGTGAACAGTCGATCTTTGTTAGTTGTATAACGGGTCCTTTTACATCAACATCGCAAATTAATTTAAATATGGCTATATGCTGAACATTTATAAGAATTTTTTAAAAATATATAGATGAGAGTTAGTAATTCCTACCCAGCACCTTTAACACTTAGAGTACCGGAAATTTTTACACACAAAAGAAAAACTTTTCAGGGAGAAACTTTTTTCTTTTTCAGTTTGATTTCAAATTTTATTCTGCTGTCTATCAGACCTTTTATATCAAGTTAGCAAAAATTTTGGACGCTTCATTTTCTTCGCCTTTTGTGCTAAAGACAAACTCAATGTAGAGAAATGAATGTCTTTTTTCTGCTATTGTAATTATTTACGTCATTATTCCTTTTGAGCCGCGTGGTGTGGCCATGCGGTTTGAGGCACCATGTTACCGATCGCGCGGCGCCTCCCACCGGAGTTCTAGTCCTCCCACGGGAATGGGTTTGTGTGTGTTGTTCTTAGCATAAATTACTTTAAGTTAGTTTAAGTAGTGTGGAAGTCTAGGGACAGATGACCTCAGCTGTTTGGTCCCTTAGGAATTCAAACACAGTTGAACATTTCTGTTCCCTTTGAACTGCAGTGGATTATTTACAACAGGGAATAAATACACTGTGAAGCACTATTCAGAATGTCCAACGCTTCCTTTTGGAGGTTAAGGAATCCAAACATCGTAAAAGCACAGTTCGCCGAAGAAGTTATACCGAGTAACAGTTATGACCAGAAAACACTCAAGAGTTACAAATAAGGTATTATTTTCCAGAAAGATAAACATTTGCTGCGAACAATGTATGTTAATTCACTCAGTTCTTACAAAGTCATTGTTTCTCGATATACGAGGGCGTGATAGAAACTAATGCCTCAGAATTTTTTATGGGAAAACTCTTAAAGCTTTTTAAACAAAACAAGCATTATTAACAGTCTATATCTTTATTCTTCATGTTTACATGTTTGCAGCCCTCTGCCACTAGCCGGCTCTGAATTGTGGCGTGTAATATGGCAGTCGGTAACGTGACACTGTCTGTGCGTGAGAAATCGCGTGCTGTACTCGAGTTTCGTAAATGAAGAGTTCGTGCGTACACGGAGCACCCTTTCCTCCAGCAGCACGATGCCAGACCACACATGAGCGCTGCGACGTATGCGGCAATCCCACGCTTGGATTCACTGTTATCGGTCATTCTTCACACAATTCTGACTTAGCCCCATCCGATGTTCATCTGTTTCTAAAACACCTTCGAGGACTTCACTTTGATAGCACTGAAGCGGTGCAAGTAGAGCTCAGTTTGTGGCTCCGTCAACAAAGTCAGACATTCTATAGTGACGTTATCAACAAGTTGGTCTCTCGTTGGGACAAATGTGTTCGTCGCCTCGGTGACCAGGTCGAGAAATAAATATGTCGGCCAGATGAATAATGAAGTAGAACATTAATAACCTTTGTTTTATTTGGAAAGTTTTAAGAGTTTAACATAAAAATTCGGAGAAAGTTTTCAGCGGGCCCCTGTAATGGTTGCTGTGTTGTCCAACTTTTTCCATGATTCGATATAAGAAGTGCAAAACTGTTTAGTTGCAATGAAGCGATTAAAACACAGCGGAATGGAATAGTATGCACACACAACAAGGAAAACATGTGGATATGCTAAAATACATTGATGTCCAAAGCTTAAACACGGAAGTAGCTTTCACATGACTTGGCACTGCCGAGAAACAGGTCTATAAAACTTGGACCATACGTAGAAGGACCTGCTGCAGTATAGCGCAAAAAGCAACTGAAGGAAATAGGCAATGAGAAGAACAGAAACGAAACTATTACACTGAAGTCATCACGAAATTACACAGGTAGTGAAGGGAGACGAAAATTTAGTAGTCATGAGTGACTGGAATTCGATAGTAGGAAAAGGGAAAGAAGAAAACATAGTAGGTGAATATGGATTGGAGGTGCGAAATGAAAGAGGAAGCCGTCTGGTAGAATTCTGTACAAAGCATAACTTAATCATAGCTAACACTTGGTTCAAGAATCATAAAAGAAGGTTGTATATATGGAAGAATCCTGGAGATACTAGAAGGTATCAGATAGATTATATAATGGTAAGACAGAGATTCAGGAACCAGGTTTTATATTGCAAGACATTTCCAGGGGCAGATGTGGACTCTGACCACAATCTATTGGTTATGAACTGTAGATTAAAACTGAAGAAACAGCAAAAAGGTGGGAATTTAAGGAGATGGGACCTGGATAAACTGAAAGAACCAGAGGATGTACAGAGTTTCACGGAGAGCATAAGGGAACAATTGACAGGAAAGGGGGAAAGAAATACAATAGAAGAAGAATGGGTAGCTTTGAGGGATGAAATAGTGAAGGCAGCAGAGGATCAAGTAGGTAAAAAGACGAGGGCTAGTAGAAATCCTTTGGTAACAGAAGAGATACTGAATTTAATTGATGAAAGGAGAAAATACAAAAATGCAGTAAATGAAGCAGGCAAAAAGGAATACAAACGTCTCAAAAATGAGATCGACAGGAAGTGCAAAATGGCTAAGCAGGGATGGATAGAGGACAAATGTCAGGATGTAGAGGTTTATCTCACTAGGGGTAAGATAGATACTGCTTACAGGAAAATTAAAGAGACCTTTGGAGAAAGGAGAACTACTTGTATGAATATCAAGAGCTCAGATGGAAACCCAGTTCTAAGCAAAGAAGGAAAAGCAGAAAGGTGGAGGGAGTATATAGAGGGTCTATACAAGGGCGATGTACTTGAGGACAATATTATGCAAATGGAAGAGGATGCAGATGAAGATGAAATGGGAGATACGATACTGCGTGAAGAGTTTGACAGAGCACTGAAAGACCTGAGTCGAAACAAGGCCCCGGGAGTAGACAACATTCCATTAGAACTACTGACGGCCTTGGGAGAGCCAGTCCTGACAAAACTATACCATCTGGTGAGCAAGATGTATGAGACAGGCGAAATACCCCTCACACTTCAAGAAGAATATAATAATTGCAATCCCAAAGAAAGCAGGTGTTGACAGATGTGAAAATTACCGAACTATCAGTTTAATAAGTCACAGCTGCAAAATACTAACGCGAATTCTTTACAGACGAATGGAACAACTGGTAGAAGCCGACCTCGGGGAAGATCAGTTGGATCCCGTAGAAATACTGGAACACGTGAGGCAATACTGACCCTACGACTTATCTTAGAAGAAAGATTAAGGAAAGGCAAACCTACGTTTCTAGCATTTATAGACTTAGAGAAAGCTTTTGACAATGTTGACTGGAATACTCTCTTTCAAATTCTAAAGGTAGCAGGGGTAAAATACAGGGAGCGAAAGGCTATTTACAATTTGTACAGAAACAATATGGCAGTTATAAGAGTAGAAGGGCATGAAAGGGAAGCAGTGGTTGGGAAGGGAGTGAGACAGGGTTGTAGCCTCTCTCTGATGCTATTCAATCTGTTAATTGAGCAAGCAGTACAGGAAACAAAAGAAAAATTCGGAGTAGGTATTAAAATCCATGGAGAAGAAATGATAACTTTGAGGTTCGTCGATGACATTGTAATTCTGTTAGAGATAGCAAAGGACTTGTAAGAGCAGTTGAACGCAATGGACAGTGTCTTGAAAGGAGGATATAAGATGAACATCAACAAAAGCAAAACGTGGATAATGGAATGTAGTCTAATTAATTCGGGTGATGCTGAGGGAATTAGATTAGGGAATGAGACACTTAAAGTAGTAAAGGAGTTTTGCTATTTAGGGAGTAAAATAACTGAGGATGGTCGAAGTAGAGAGGATATAAAATGTAGACTGGCAATGGCAAGGAAATCGTTTCTGAAGAAGAGAAATTTGTTAACATCGGGTATAGATTTAAGTGTCAGGAAGTAGTTTCTGAAAGTATTTGTATCGAGTGTAGCCATGTATGGAAGTGAAACGTAGACAATAAAAAGTCTGGACAAGAAAGAAACAGAAGCTTTAGAAATGTGGTGCTACAGAAAAATGCTGAAGATTAGATGGGTAAATCACATAACTAATGAGGAGGTATTGAATAGAATTGGGAGAAGAGGAGTTTGTGGCACAACTTGACAAGATGAAGGGATCGGTTGGTAGGACATGTTCTGAGGCATCAAGGGATCACAAATTTAGTATTGGAGGGCAGCGTGGAGGGTAAAAATCGTAGAGGGAGACCAAGAGATGAATACACTAAGCAGATTCAGAAGGATGTAGGTTGCAGTAGGTACTGGGAGATGAAGGAGCTTGCACAGGATAGAGTAGCATGGAGAGCTGCATCAAACCAGTCTCAGGACTGAAGATCACAACAACAACATCAGGATTTGTGCTGGTCCTCAGGACATTACAAAAGGCAGATCATAGTTCTCAACGGGGTCCGTTATCACCACGGATGGTTACGCAACCACGCAGTTGGTAATGAATTATTGTGGTAGGGCGCTCCATTCCTCCATTAGCGCGGTTGACACCTGTGGATGGTCTTCGGTGTGTATGGATGTGGATGTGCTGACATACGTCTCCCCAACCCATCCTACACGAGCTCGATGGGATTTAAGTCGGTGTAACGGGCTGGCCAGTCCATTCGCCGAATATACTCTCGTTCCAAGAGCTGCTCCACTTGCGCCGTTCACTGCGATCGCGCATTGTCATCCATAAAAAAAATGAAGTCAGGGCCGAAAGTACCGCAGAAAAGACGCTCATGGAGAAGGAATAAAGTGTCACAATAACGTTGAGTGGTGAGTTTACCGAGTTCGAAGATTTGTAAGTCAGTACGCCCACGGAACATTATGCCTCCCTACACCATAACACCTGCACCACCAAAAGGATGATGCTTAAAAACACTGCATGCTCCGCCATGGCGAAAGGTGGGAACGCGTAAGACAGCGTGGGGTATTTTCGAACGTGATCTTTTGGTGGTCAAGATGTTATGGTGTGGGGAGGCTTATTTTGAACGGTCGTGCTGATTTCCGAATCTCTGAGCACGGTATACTCATCAGTCAGCGCTCTTGTGACACTGTACTCATTCCTCAGGTATGTTTTTACAGGGATGCATTCGTCCCCGACTTTATTTTTATGGATGACATTGCGCGACGGCAACGATGTGTGCAGATGGAGCAAGTCTTGAAACGAGAGGACACTTGTCAAATCGACTGGCCTACAGGTCCCGTGACTTAAATCCCACCGAGCACGTGTGGGTTTGCAGCACGTCTACAAGTACCAATGATCATCAGGTTGTTGTCAGCGGTGGTACGACATAACTCTTTACCAACATTGTGACCAGCGTAGGAGTACGTGGCTGAGCATGCATTATCGTTCATGGTGATCACACCCCCTATTAAGATCCATATCCCACCTTTCGTAATATCCAGCGGGCCATCATAAATCGCGGAGACAATGTAATTATTGTCTTTGAATAAAAGTGTCATTTTTGTTAGTCTCATTACGTATTTTTTCTGTTTCCCTCTTTACTATACTTTAGCAGTTCTTTTTATTATAACGTTTTCTCATCTTGTAAATAATTCGCCTGTACTGTACTTGGACAAAGATGAATGAGCGCTATGTACGAGTAGTGAATAAGATCCTTGACTGTGTGAACACAGAGTCATCTGTGCTTCACTTGCTAGTCAGTAAATTGTGCAGCGCTGAGATATTCTTATTTGAGGCATAGTTGAGTTTTTCAGGGAATGATATCTGTTATTTGTGAATCTGGTAGAAAATATCTGGGATACTTTATTATCGGGATGAAAACTTCTTTATAAAGCTATTTCATTCTTTGTGTTAACGGAGAAGATTTTTGGAGGAATTTTCAAAGGTAACCTATGCATGCACAAGAATAAGATGTTTGTTTGTCAGAACTATTAATTGAAGAAATTCTTTGTCTCTCAGATAACTAATAATATTTATGATTAGAGTTAATTCGATCTCTGTTTTCATTATGTCACAAATTACTTAACTGATTGAGATGTCTGTAATTTTTGTAATCAGAGAATTTCACAGTTGTTAAAGACTTCTTATGGTGACAGTCCTTTTTCTTAATAATCACAGTTTAATTTTTCAAGAACGATTCTCTTTAAAATAATACCCGCATCCATCTTCTTAGTAAAGTTTTGAATATTTTATTGTGTGTGCGTTTGCACCTTACGTCACACGCAGCAATAGATTTTTTCTGGGGAAAAGAAAAGAAATAGATTATTTTTTCATTCGCATCTGGTTTCGAGAACGTTAGTAAATTAGACACAAAATAGCATGTTGAGCAAGAAGTGGGTCGCTTTTACTTCAGGACAGATCTCACCTTGCATTCTTATGAGGAAACAGTACGTAGTCAGAATTATCAGGTGTTGCGCTAAGCCAGCAGATTAACTCTCAGTGAACAGTGTTGGTAATTTCATACAGTTGTGTTTTCCTGAGTAGAGCAGTAATTTACTTTTGTCGTTAGTCCAAGTCAAACATTGCAGCTTTCATAATGTACGTCGGTACTGAGTTTCAGTTATATAGTTTTCATTAAGCATACAATTCTTTTCGCAGTTAATTAGATTCATTTTCATTATTTAAGATTCTGTATTTTATTAAGTTTAAGGTTTTGTTTCGCGACATTGTTCACTTGCGCAACACAAGGCACCGGTAGTATTGTTCAGTAGTTGAACATGATATCTAAAGTACACGTTAAACGAGGAGAATGTTTTGGAAAACAAAATATTCAGTACTCACACATACGGATAAATTTGTTATGGAAAGCTTACACTACGTATGGTCCAAGTTTCATAGAGCTATGTTACTTGGCAGTGACACATCATTCGAAAATTTCTTCTGTCCTTAAATTTCGTACACCAATGTATTTCGGTGCACCCGCACTGCGGTAGTGCAATATCAAAAGTCACAGTGATGTTGTTATCCAGATATTTACCACTATCGGTTCCACTGAGACAGAAGAACTTTATGCAAGTACAGAGTCATATAGAAAGTTATTTCTAACTCTCTCAGTACTCAAAAAGAATAGGTCAGGACATCGATAATATTGCTACGATGTACCCTCCGTCATGCACTTTAGCGTGGCTTGTGGAGTATAAACAATACACTGATGATCCAAAACCTTTGATCACTACTCACCGCGAAACTGAATTCCGCTTGATGGCGTTTCTGACTCGTAACACGATAAAGAAATTATATAAGCGCAGCAGATACTTATGGGGAGTCATTCCAGAGACAATACGGGATGCAAAAGTAGAAACCCACTGACCTAAATGACTTTTAGAAACGGCTGATTGTTACGGTCTGGTATATGGAAACGAACAGCTAGGAAACGGCAAAGCTGGTCAGTTGTTCTCCTACTACTGTCGTGAGCATCAGTGGGAATTGAGTGTTTCGTTGGGCGCCAAATTCGCCTTATCGGAACCCTATGGAACACATCTGCGATGCTGTCTGGCCGAGCACCGCGCCACCTATCTTCTGGCCCACAATTTACGAGAACTGCGTAACCTGTGCGTAAACGTCGAGTGTCACATACCTCTGGAAACATACTAACGACTTTTCGACTGCATGCAATGCAGAATCTATGCTTCATTGTGTCCCAAAGTTGGACCAACATTCTATTAAGCAGGTGGTCGTAATGTTTTGACTCATCAGTGTATTCATATGCACTGTAGATGTAGAATGAAGTAAATAACAGCATATCAAAAGATGCATTCCTGACGCAGCGTATGAAGCGCTGGGTCAACAAAGCGAAGAAAGAAAACAAAGTCCAGAATGATGGGCGGAGATTGTAGAGAAAAAGATAAAAGTGAACAAGAAATTGTGTGACAGTTGGTTGAGGATCAGAGATCCGGAGACTATAAATAATTATGTGGAAACAAAAAGGGAGGTTAAAAAAGAAATTATTAGTAGGAAATTGAGATGTGGGAAAGGAGATGCGGGAAAGGAGATGCGGGAAAGGAGATGTGGGAAAGGAGATGCGGGAAAGGAGATGCGGGAAAGGAGATGCGGGAAAGGAGATGCGGGAAAGGAGATGCGGGAAAGGAGATGCGGGAAAGGAGATGCGGGAAAGGAGATGCGGGAAAGGAGATGTGGGAAAGGAGATGTGGGAAAGGAGATGTGGGAAAGGAGATGTGGGAAAAGGTACCTGAAGCCTGAAAAACTGAAAAGTTTACGAAGAGACGTGATAGAAGGTACAAATGTAACAATTACTGGCATTAGAGTAAGAGAAAATCATTTTTAGTGTGTGCTGCGTGTCTTTGGAGCTTATGGGCGCTCAATGGCAAGGTTATCAGCACCTTTACACTCATTAAAACAAACGAATGTAGCTTAAGAAGGGAGAAAGAGTAAAAGTAGCTATACATGAGCTTAAAACACAAGTAAAACAACAACGGAGCTAAAAGAAAGGCACAGGCAGATTTCAATGGCTAACTACTGACAGCCAGTCAGTCACCCTGTTAAAACATTAAAACCATCTGTCTAAAATCTTGGGAAAAAGTTGGACAATTCACAAAAATTTAAAACTCGAACCACATTCGTTTGAAAGTTACTCAAAATAGAGGGCAAATCCTTTGGCGAATTGGCTGCGGCCCGCTGTGGGGAAAATAAAACACAGTCCAATAAAATTTGGTGCACAGCGATCTGTACGCCACAAGAACCACACATCAGAGGGTCCTCTCGCCGGAGCAAGAAGCCATACGTCATACGGCTGTGGCCTATGTGAAGACGATTAAGGAGGTCCATGTTCCGTCGACGTGGCTGGAAGGAAGTACACCACGGCCTCGTTGTGGGCTTTACTGGACGGAGCTTACCGTCTGTCACTTCCAGCCACTCATCCTCTCACCGACGCGAGACTTTGAAGTTGAACAGCGAGGCAATCGCATGGGGGGAGGAGGCACACTGAAATAGCTGAGGAGCACGACATGCCTCCTTAGCTGCTGAGTCCGCCATTTCGTTCCCTACAATACCCCTGTGCCCTGGTACCCAGCAGAAAGACACCTACTTCCCTAGTCGTTGTAGTTCGAGGAGGGCATCCTGGATATTCTGGATTGCTTTATCTGCTGGGTACAAACGTTATAGAGAGTGAAATGCACTCTGAGAGTGGGAACAGACAAGAAATTTAGCTCTGGAAGAACGTCTCATCTGCTCCAGTACAAAAGTAAGATCGCATATAATTCTGAGTCGAAGACAGTAAATTCGTCGGACCTTGAGGGCAAGATATGGGAAAACTACAGAGCAGCCGACAGAGTCGCTCTGTCGTGACCCATCCGTGAAGACAGCTACATAGTTGTGGTGCTCACAGAAAATATTGCATTAGAAACAGAAGCCGGAGTGCAATCTCTCCTCTACTGCACTAAATCTAAAATTACTAAATCATTTCTAGATACTGATTACGGAAGAGAACCGGGTTTACGAAAACAGAACTCGATTTCGTGACTGAATTATATGTGCGAAATTTAGACCAAATAACAACAGCAGAAATTGGAGGATCTGCGAAAGACATGGAAAACCTCCTGGACTGGGAAGCATACCAATAGAATTAGTGAAGTATAGCTAATTGCGTATGGGAATGTTTGGCAAAGTTGTTTAGTGCATGAATGTTAGTTCGAAAAGGAGTGTCCCCATGTCGTATCCCCTTAGGCTACCTGTTCCATCCTCTTAAATTTTGTTATGTATTCCGTGGGTTATATTTTGGCCTACTGACTGTCACTGTGTTATCTTGCAAAAACCTATATTATTTTGAGATGACCCTTGGATGAGTGAAGATAAATAAATAAATAAATAAATAAATAATGGAACTTGGTATATCTAAGTCCAACTTATAAGAAAGGTAGTAGCAAGATGTGTGGAAATTATCGTGGAGTCAGTGTTACAGGCTCTGTTAGTAGATTGTATGGTCATGCCCTGAGAGGCAGGATAGAGGGGGTGTTGACGGACGTTGAAGAGCAAAGTACTTTAAGACAGCTAGTTCTAAAGAGAAGGTGGTAGGAATGTTTATAGTTCATAGAGATGAAGGAGTATGACACAATGCCGCTGAATAAACTGTTTGAAGTCCTGAGGGGGAGCGAGCTAGAAAAGACAGAAGTATATGCAAACGATACAAATCTGCAGAGTGTGTAATCTGGGTGGGAAATAAAATTGCGTTATAGCCTTCCAAAATTAAAAAAAAAAAGGTTCAAATGGCTCTGAGTACTATGTTACTTAACTTCTGAGATCATCAGTCCCCTAGAACTTAGAACTTCTTAAACCTAACTAACCTAAGGACAACACACACATCCATGCGCCGGCCGCGGTGGTCTAGCGGTTCTAGGCGCTCAGTCCGGAGCCACGCGACTGCTACGGTCGCAGGTTCGAATCCTGCCTCGGGCATGGATGTGTGTGATGTCCTTAGGTTAGTTAGGTTTTAGTAGTTCTAAGTTCTAGGGGACTTATGACCATAGATGTTAAGTCCCATAGTGCTCAGAGCCATTTGAACCATTTTGAACACATCCATGCCCGAGGCAGGATTCGAACCTGCGCCCGTAGCGGTCGCGCGGTTCTAAACTGTAGCCCCTAGAACCGCTCGGCCACCCCGGACGGCCCAAAATTACAGGAGAATTAAAACAGAAATACTGCTTGTCTCCTACACTGTTTAAAATATCAATCGGGAAAGCTTTGGACTTGTGGAGCGGCAAATGTGGAGGCATGGCCATTCGGATAAAGAGGATCAAAGTCTGTAGACCTTGTTCTTCACAGATAATTAGGTAGTGGTAGCCAGTGAAGAGGGTGATATCTGCTTTATGCTAAGAAAATTTATCTACATCATACTCCGCAAGCCATCTAATGGTGTGTGACGTAGGGTACTTTCTGTACCACTATCTGATCCCTCCAACTCTGTTCCACTCGCGAATAGTGCGTGGGAAGAATGATTGTCGGTAAGCCTCTGTATTGTCTCTACTTTGTCGAATTTTCTCCTCGTGGTCAATACGCGAGATGTATGTGGGGGGAAGTAATGTTATCTGACTCCTCCTGAAAAGTGCTACCCCGAAATTTCAATAGTAAATCTCTCCGTGATGCACAACGCCTCTCTTGTAACGTCTGCCAGTGGAGTTTGTTTAGCATTTACGTAACGCTCTCTCGCCAGCTAAAAGATCCCGTAACGAAACGCGCCGCTCTTAGTTGGATCTTCCCTATCGCCTCTATCAGTCCTATCTGATAGGGATCCCAGCCAGATTAACAATACTCAAGACTCGGTCGAACAAGCGCCATATAAGCCACTTCTTTCGTGCATGAGTTACATTTACTTAAGATTCTTCCGATGAATCTGAGTCTGGTGTCTGCTTTTCCCACTGTCTGTTTTATATGGTCATTGCACTTAAGGTCACTCTGGATAGTTACACCTAGAATTTTACGGCAGACGCTATCTCCAGCTGTTTTGTCATCAATAGTGTAACTGTACAAATGGTTCAAATGGCTCTGAGCACTATGGGACTTAACTTCTGAGGTCATCAGTCCCCTAGAACTTGGAACTACTTAAACCTAACTAATCTGAGGACATCACACACATCCATGCCCGAGGCAGGATTCGAACCTGCGACCGTAGTGGTCGCGCTGTTCCAGACTGTAGCGCCTAGAACAGCTCGGCCACCCCGGCCGGCTTCGGAAAACCGAATTTAGTATTTTGGCCTTCTCTATGTTGTCTTCCGTTTCGGTGCCGGTGAGGTCGCTGAGAGAATGAATAGCTGATTTTGACCCACTTACTGATTCTACATATAACCAAAATCTCTTATGGTTTTTACTCAGGTCGGTTGACAAAGTCTTACTTCAAAATCATTGAACGCTTCCTGATTGCTCTCCTTACGCTCATTTTCGCTTCGTTCAGAAACGAGTAGTCCATGGGGAAGCAGCAATCCAGTAGCTAATCCCTCTGTTTAGATCTTCTAAGATAACGTCGTAAGTAAGAAAGATGCTATACAGAACAATTGTGGAGACCAAAACGATCTATGGATGTGAGTGCTGGGAGCTTACTAAAAAAAAAGTTGTAGATATTGACTATCTCAGAAGATCCTATACAATATCTTTGGAAAGACCACCTAAGAAATACAACGATTAGGGAAACGACCCAGACTCAAGAAAGCATTCCAGATAGAACAAAACAGCGGCAGCTTGCCTGGTATGGACATACAGTGTGATTGGCAGATAATAGATGGCCAAAAAAGATCTGTATGTACCATCCTCTGGGAAGAAGGAGAAGACCGAACGTTGCATGGCTAGATGAGGTAAGGGAAGGCGTGATAGAAAGAGAAATAGAAGACGAGGGAACACAGGGAGATGAAAAGTTATGGTGACAGATATAGGCATGTGCTGACAGCTCTGGGAACCCCACAGGTCACACAAACATGTAGAATGAATCCCAATGTGTAACTGCGTCTGCCAGTGGCGGGGAACAACTGGACCGGAAAACAAGGTACAGTTCAGGACCATGAATGTTTATTTTTATGCTGCTTGCGGATGAAAGAGTAGGCTAGACAAAATAGGTGAATGGCAGTCAGAAACCTTAGTAAATTCAAATGTCTGTGTGTGTTCTTGAACTACTCAATATTCTTATCGATACAGACTTCTTAATTATTCTGACCGAGAGGTTTGGAGCCTGCATCACAATACTGATTTACTTGCGCTTTAGTCCGTTGATCCAGTAATGTTCATTGCACGTCTTCTGGACTATTATATACGGGTCATTCAAAAAGAAACGAGTCTGAGGCTGTAAAACGAAAACCGCTTAATTGATTGCAATACCAATGCCTACGGAAGGAGGTATGGTGCCTGCAAGAGCGCTGAGACTGCAACTTGCTGCTAAAATGACATAGGCGCGCGCCCACGTGACGGCAGTGCGAGAAGGTATACGTGTCGATCGTCCACTGCATTCAGTCATGCTGAAAACAGAGAGAGAGAGAGAGAGAGAGAGAGAGAGAGAGAGAGAGACTGTAGAGGAAAAGCAGAGGTGTGTAGTGGTGTCCTTACAGCGGAAGGAATGCCGGGAACGGAAATTCATCGAAGTGTGACGCAAGTGTATGGAGAGCACTTCATGTCCGTTGAAATTCCGACGCTCAGTCCGAGCTTTGGGCAATGAATGCGGTGTGACATTCCAGATCGTGCGTCATCGACGAACGACATCCGTGTCATGCTTTGATGGATTTCTGTTCCCCGCACTCCTTCCGCTGTTAGGAAACGCACTACACCACTTTGTCGTTCTTTTCAGTAAGACTGACAAGGGGACCCTTCATACTGTAAATCACGGATGTTGATGCGCTTCAAATATGTTGTAGGGGCACTTACCCTGAGTACCTGCTATCCGGCTTTTTAGCCTTGGTTTTTGAGAAAATCAATTTTGAAGTTCATTGCGGGATTTGTATACCCGTAACATTACATATATTCAGAGCGAGTCAGTGTAGCGCAGCGGTAAAGGTTCATGGCTACCGCGCTGGAGGTACCGTGTTCGAATCCTGTCCCATATGGTTTTTTATATATGCAAGAACTGACAGGAAAATTTGGTCCTAACGTTTAAAAACGAGTAGACGAATTAACTGGGAAATACAGAAATGTAGTCGTGTCCTGCACGAAATCCGGGAAGTTCAGGAAACTGGTGTACGAAGAATTTTTGCGTTCTGTAATTCTTCCGTACATGGGATAGAAATTTTTTTTGTACATTATCGATTCGTGGGGAGGGCAAACCGATTCAACTTTATACGATCATCTATTCAGTGATGAAAGGAAAGCGAGCACCTGCATCCTAAAAGTGGTCCCACCAAAGTGCACTCTTTACTGCCAGCCGTGCGATGTTTATTTTTACCGACAGGTGAAAATCTTCACGAACATTATTCAGAATACTCCCTACTTGATGAAAGACAATAGGGAGATCGCGTCTAGGGAAGATTCGATAAAATTACATTCACTAATCCTACATCAATTCAGTGCACCTAATTTTAAAGCATGATTAGATACGTATGGTTCGCATCGAGATTAGCAGATGAAAGAGAAATCTTTTTGAATGCCAAAGAATTGTGCTTCCCGGTATCGGTCATGAAGAAACCGTGCGCCTGCAAGACGGTTGCTTTCATAAAACGCGCGTGGTGCTGCTAAAATTTGTGTTTCTGTTGCTTCTATGATACATATCACCCAAAATATTGTTCTGGCACATCAAGCAATGTGGACGATGAAAAATAAGATTTTGTAATATTATATGACAGAAAAAACTAATAACTGAATATAATTTCGCACACCTTACAAAAAAATGGCTTTGAGCACTATGGGACTCAACTGCTGTGGTCATCAGTCCCCTAGAACTTAGAACTACTTAAACCTAACTAAGCTAAGGACATCACACACATCCATGCCCGAGGCAGGATTCGAACCTGCGACCGCAGCAGTCGCACGGTTCCGGACTGCGCGCCTAGGCACACCTTACACTGTGTTGATATTCTGATATAAAATTGAAAAAAATCGGTCGATTTTTAAAAAAAAAAGTACACGAGCAGGATTCGAACACGGTACCCGTGAACCTTTACCGCTGCGATACAGTGACTTGCTCAGAATGTACGTAATGTTACGGGTATACAAATCCCGCAATGAACTTCAAAATCGATTTTCTCAAAAACCAAGGGCCGTTGTTAAAAAACCGGATAGCCAGGTACTCAGGGTAAGTGCCTCTACAATATATTTGAAGCGCATCAAAATCCGTGATTTACAGCATGGAGGGTCTCTTTGTGAGTACAGCGGTCGGTCGATGCGTGACGTGCTGGATCTGTTGTCACGTGAGTGCGTGCCCATGTCCCTCTAGCTGCGAGTTTGGGTCTTCAGCGCTGTAGAAACCACACCGTCCTTCGCAGGCAATGGTATTACGATCCCTACGGCGGTTTTCACTTTATAACGTCCATCTCGATTCTTTTTGGATGGCCCTAATAATTAAATGGGATGAAGCTAAACAACATTAATTGGGAGTCATGGAGTGAAGACCTGTGGGTTTACTGCATTTCGTTTCTGGCGCAACGCAATACGAAGGAAATGGAGATTATTGTAAGACATGTAAGTCGTCAAAGTTACTCATCCTGAAATAAATATGAAATAAAAGTTAAACTTTAGCAATCTGTTGTACCGTTCTTAACCTACATCAAAACCAAGTACATTTCTTACACTGAACTTAACTAGCACATATACTGAAAGTGGCAATGAATTTCTGCCTACCTTCCAACACTCGTGGACTAAAAGACTATTGGCAAAGCCGTTTGCGACTTACCAGGATACTATGTTTCAAACAGCTAGCTAACAGCACCCTCATTCTATTGCTGCAGAAGCTTTTTGTTCACTCGTCGGTCGAACTTCCTTGTGTGAAGAAATACCGTCAGATTGAATCGCTAATAACCATTATTTACGCAACATTAGTCTCTTAGTTGAGTCCAAAACGTATAGATGATGTTTGAACTTGTTCTATCGCGCAGTATTTATTTATCCTGTGACGTCATAGTACCGACTTGGGGGCATGCGTGTGACTCTTATGAATTAGCTTTGAGTAAAGTTACAAATTGGTATAGCGTGGAAACCCGTTTAGCTAGAACACTAACTCTGTTGTCGCTATGAAGAGATTGCGGAGAACTACTAGTGCCCAAAGTGGGACAATAAAAAGCTTTTCCGACATATAAGTGAAAATCGATATTAAATCTAAAATTATAAAATAATGAAATGTATCGTCTCATACGACTCGTAAATGTGCTCGGAATTTTAGAAAACACAAGTCAGAGGAAAGTCAGCATTCGAAAAGAATCCAGAAAGACTAAGAAGACCATTTCCGAGAGAATGCGAGAGCTACGATTGTCTCGAAAAGGAAATAAATTCGATGCAGTGCGAGGTGTACGTGTTTCTTTAGCTACCACAAACCCTTATTGTACTCGATATATGTGTGATTTATCTATTCTATAGCCATTTTACTGCTCTGTGTAACTAACATATTAAAGAGAGTTATAATTAAATTATATGTAAATACGAAACACTTTTTATGAATTTATTTGTTCGGACCATAACTGCGCACACAAATATTCATTCGTTCCAGGTATGGCTACCTTTGCTTTTCCAGATCAACAGTCATTCGAATCAGCTAGAATATGTGTTTTTGAGACTACATAAGTGGCTAGCAAAACAGGTGTTTACTAAGAACTTCGTTGCTTCCTCCAGTTAGACGCCTAACTTTGGTGACGGGGTACTGAAAAGTAACGCCTCCGAATTTATGTGAAAACTCTTAAACTTTTTAAAATAAGACGGACTTTATTAACACTCTACATCGTTATTCTAAATGAGTATTCATTTCTCGACGTAGTCACCCTGGTGGCGAACACATTTCTTTCAACGAGATACCAATTTGTTGAGACCGTCACTGTGGAATGTTTGACTTTGTTGACGGAGCCACAACCTCAACCTCACCCTCACCCTCACCTCTGCTTGCACCGCTTCATCACTGTCAAAGAGAAGTCCTCGAAGGTGTTCTTTAGGTTTTGCGAAGAGATGAAAATCGTATGGGAGCAAGTCGGGACTGCATGGAGGATAGTCGATTACTGAACCCGAGGCGTCGGATTGTTGTAGATGTCGCTGTTCTCGTTTGCAGTCTGTCATTGTCATGCTGACGGAAAGGGCGCGCCATGTGTGGACGAAGTCCTCGAATTCTCGCTTTCAGTTTTCTGAGGGTCTTCCACGCACAGACATAATTACGTTACCCACATCCACGTTACACACCCCACAATTCGGAGTCCTCTAGCGGCAGGGAGTTAAATCTTGTGTCAGCGAAGCGGGAAAGTCGAGCGAGTAATATGCATGACATGTAATAACTCAACCGATATTGAGAATACAATAAAAAATTCAGAGGCTTTATTTTTCAGCACGCCCTCGTATTTTGCATTATACATTATCTCCATGTACACGCATACTCCGCAATTCACCGAACGGTGTGTGCAGGAGGGTTCCCGGTATCACTACTAATCATTTCCTTTTCTGTTCCACCCGCAAACAGAACGAGGGAAAAACGACTCGGTATAAGCCTTCGTACGAGACCTGATTTCTCGTATCGTATATTCGTGGTCCTTACGTGAAATGTATGTTGGAGGCAGTAGACTCGTTCTGCAGTTAGCTTCAAATGTCGGTTCTGTGAATTTTCGCAGTAGTATTCCTCGGTAAAGAAAAAAAACGTCGCTTTCGCTCCAGGCATTCCCATTTGGGTTCCCGAAGCATCTCCGTAACACTTGCGCGTTGTTCGAACCCACCGATAACAACTCTAACAGCTCGCCTTTGAATTGCTTCAAAAAAATGTCCTAAGGTCATCAGTTCCTAAGCTTACACACTACGTAACCTAAATTATCCTAAGGTCAAACACACACACCCATGCCCGAGGGAGGACTCGAACCTCCGCCCGGACCAGCCGTGAATTGCTTCAGTCCGGAACCGCGCTGCTGCTACGGTCGCAGGTTCGAATCCTGCCACGGGGATGGATGTGTGTGATGTCCTTAGGTTAGCTAGGTTTAAGTAGTTCTAACTCTAGGAGACTCATGACCTCAGATGTTAAGTCCCATAGTGCTCAGAGCCATTTGAACCATTTTTGAATTGCTTCGATGTGTTCCTTTAATCGGAAGTGATACTGATCCCAAACACTCGATCAGTACTCTAGAATAGGTCGCACTACGTCTTATATATGGTCTTGTTTACATATGAATCACACTTTCCAAAAGCTCTCCTAACAAGCCGAAGTCGACCACTCGCCTTTCCTGGCACAGACTTCACATGCTCGTTCGTTTTCATATCGCTTAGCAACGTTAACCCCAGATATTTGAATGACGTGGCTGTGTGAAGCAGTACACTACAAATGCTGTATCCGAACATTACGGGTTTGTTTTTCCTACTCATTTGCATTAATTTACATTTTTCTACATTTAGAGCTATCTGTCATTCATCACACGACCTACAAATTTTGTCTAAGTCATCTTGTATCATCCTACATTCACTCAACGACGACATCTGCCCGTACACCAAAGCATCATCAACAAACAGCCGCAGGTTGCTGCTCACCCTGCGTTCCAGATTATTTGTGTGTGTAGGGAATCAGAGTGGTCCTATTACACTTCCCTGGGGCACTGCTGACGATACGTCCCTGAAGATCATTCGCCGTCGAGGACAACGTATTAGGTTCAGAAACTTTAGACTGTTCTGGGCGAAGGTAGAAATATCGAGTTTCTAGTTTCGTCGCGTATAAACATTACCACCGAGCTAGGTGGCGCAGTAAGATACTGTATGTGTATTCAGGAAAGCGACAACTCAAATTGTAGTCCAGTCTTTCAGATTTAGATGCGTGATGGTTTTCCTAAACCGCTTAAGGCAAGTGATGATTCAGTTAAAATGCCACAGCAGAGAGTTACTCCTCAAATCAAGGAAGTTAAATTTTAATCTTCCTTACATTTAAACACTGCCCTTTACAGGCAATGCTCATGCGTCTGAATTGTACTCTGAATTTCAAGCCAATCGTTTCTTGCCTTCATAGCTACGAGTTTAAATACTCTCACGCTCCCGATAACACGTAGAACATCTTTCTATTCAGGTGCTGACGTAGCTGAGTATTTGCGATGTACGTCGGGCAAGGCAACTAGTGTGACATCGCAAGTTCATTGCAAGAGGGGCCAACGTTGAGAATATGTTGACCAGTTTAAACACTTAACGAATTTGACGAATTGCTCTGAAATCGGGGAGCAGGTGGTGAATCCTTGAGGAGGGGAACAAGCAGGTGTTGAACACGGAGTTTTATCGGCAGTTCCAGGTTTCGTAAACGATCTTTATCTTTCTGCTGTGAGTGTGCCAGATTTTGCGACGGAAAATTTGCTCTAGTATTTATGGATGGGCATCTGTGACTTCCGAAGTAGAGTCTGCAGCCCCAGCTTGTGCTGTTATTCGGCGGCAGTTGCGTGTTGACTCGTACATTAGAAAATCTAACAGTTCCTAGAAGAGGATCTGGCCGAAGGAATGGACAGGCCGGTGGTGCTTCATGTGTGAATAAACGATACTGTTTCCGTGGAAAGTTAAGTATTTCATTTTCGTCTTGCTCTCTAAGCTTCATATGTTTGAACTCTTGCCAGCCGGCCAGTGTGGCCGTGAGGTTCTAGGCGCTTCAGTCTGGAACCGCGTGACCGCTACGGTTGCAGGTTCGAATCCTGCCTCGGGCATGGATGTGTGTGATGTCCTTAGGTTACTTAGGTTTAAGTAGTTCTAAGTTCTAGGGGACTGATGACCATAGATGTTAAGTCCCATAGTGCTCAGAGCCATTTGAACCATTTGAACTCTTGCCCAGGGATCTCTTTTACCTCCTTAAATTTACAGAACATTGCAAGGAGCTTAAATGTGACTGTTATAGGTGTATGTTGCTATTGCAATGATGGAATTTATCTGATCGCAACCGGATGCCCAAATGTTGGTGATGTTCATTTATGACTGTTCAACGTTGTCTCGTGGGTTAAAGCGAGGATGCCATCCCTTAGCTACTGTATCAGCAACATTTCATTTCAGTGTCTGGGTGCGTCTTTTAATCGTTTGTTTTTTCGCCGACTATTGTGAAATAGCGTATTTTAGCTATAGCATTTACAAAACAAACTGGCCTGTGAAATTTAAATTCTCTTTGGTCTTTGTCTTCCCTTTCTTAATCTAATGGTATTCTAGATCTTCCAAATTCTGAACACCCACCCATGCAAGAGACATTCGTTTAAATAACGTTGTCAGAAATGAAAGAATTTGGTCTAGTAATTCGTGCAGCTTTTCTGCAATAATTCTATCTGGCTCGGGTAGTTTCTTTATCCTTAACTACATTACTGACAGCCTCACTTCATCCTGGGCATACGGAATCTCTAATGACAGAATGGAAAACCCTAATTTCCGTCTAACGCAGAACTAGATGCCAGTCATTTGTACAGGGTATTAAAAATCCTCAGGATCGAAAATATACAGAATGTAGACCATCCTAAATTGAAAAATGTGATGTAGCAACTAACTGTCAGAAATGAATACTTATTTTTTTCATTTACAGAGAACTTACCCCTCATAATATTTAGGTTCATAGGAATTGTTCAGTGTGACTACCGCCAGAATCAGTGGATGCATCTCCACGGTGAATACAATGTATTATAATGACTCACGCAACTAGGACCCAAAACAAGAAGTTCCATGTAATCCCATAGTAAAAAATACTTAAGAGCCATAGGACATGGTGCCCTTCCAAACCATCAACGAATCTGAAAATTTCCTTCGGCGGGAAGAAATTAGGATAAAATGAGGAAGTGATCCGTACTATCAACGATTAATTTACAGAGTTTGACAAACACTGTTTTTGGCTCTGAGCTATGGTCATCAGTCCCTTAGAACTTAGAACTACTTAAATCTAACTAACCTAAGGACAGCACACAACACCCAGTCATCACGAGGCAGAGAAAATCCCTGACCCGCCGGGAATCGAACCCGGGAACCCGGGCGTGGGAAGCGAGAACGCTACCGCACGTCCACGGACACTGTTTTTCAACGAAATGAAAAAAAATGTTAACTAGCTGGGAAAAATGTAAAGCAATATTTGGAGATTATTCTGAGTTGCAAAAATTCTAAAAAGTTTTAAAAATTGGTAACTTGCTTTCAAACTACACTTATCAAACGGTCCTCATACATTTGATAACTTACAGCAACAAATCGCTTCTAATTTCTGCTGAAAGAAGCTGAATAAGACTTCGACACGTCCCATGTAGTCCCCGGTAATAGAACGATTACATTCTTCGGGGTAGGCTAAAATTAAACCTCGCGTGGCTCACAGCATCCGATATAAAGCTTGCCACTTGCGTGCCAAGATCGCTGCTCAATGACGCAAGCAATTCCCCGTTTGTCCTCACGCGAGCGAATGAGGCCCTGTCCAGACTACCTTATTACGGGATAAAAGTTGAACGACCACGGAGAATGAAAACAGCTCTTTCACGTAAAATGAATATGTAGGATTAGGCTTTGTCCGTTCCGGAATGTATTTTGTTTGTGTCACACGAAGCCTGACCCATACACTCGTAACTCGTCTGTAGTTTTGTATCGATTTTTTCTGTCACTTATCGTTCCTTTAACCTCTCGCTATTACGCATGGATATGAAAGTGCAACCTGCAATGCGGTTCAGAATCCACGATGAGCTGCATGTCAACCTATAAATGACTGGGAAAGTCACTTCAAGATTAAAAGGAAACCGCATCAAATACTTCACGGCAGTGTTCGAACCAACGTTCGGTTGCGGACAGGTTTATTTTATTTATGTAGAATGATTAAGAAAATACAGGTGAACAAATACAGCTTACAAATCACAATAAAGAAAGAGGGAATATTATCTGGAGACGTCGGAAAAACGATACATGAGTAGTCTATTTTAGTCCAGCTTGAAAAATGGTTTCACAGGGTTATGATGTTAGATTCGAGACATGACATTTTGGAAATGAATTCCAGGCATTTCACACAAGAACGAATGCACCAAGATTCTTGAAGGCCGCGATTCTCGGAACCAGTCAAACTGAACGTAAACAAGGTCGACCATGCAATCCGTTCAAGCTGTCACATACTTACAAGTCTGCGACATAACGTGTTTCTGCATCCAGTTGTAGGTGCACGTTCTGCATGTGGAAGTCTCACAGAAGAGATACTACGTGTGACATACTACGAAACAATCATGTATTCATTCCATACAGGGAGAAATATGAACTGTTAGTTATTATTTACCTGAAGTTTGAACTAATTTTCTTAGTTTTGGACCCTGGTAATTAGTAGAAGACTAACAAGTTCCAAATGATTTAGTCTACATCTACATCCATACTCCGCAAGCCACCTGACGGTGTGTGGCGGACCACCAGCTTATGCAAATATGCATCTAACAAAATTACTAAGGGCGTTCAGAAAGTGTCAGACTACCGCCTTTCCCGCTTAAACCAATGAGTCGCGGAAGACATTCGTCGGTGGAGATGTGGAGGGGATCGTAGTTGCACTGTCGTCAATTTTTTTCCGCCAACAGAAAGCATCAAACGGTGGCAGTCGACCAGACCAATGAGTACGAATGTGTAATGCATGGGCACCTAAATTAATGTAAGTTGTAAAAAAAAAACTGAGCAGAGATATTGCATCAAATTTCGCCAAGAGTTTTGCAATACCCAAGTTCGCAAGATTCAAAAGGCTTTCGGCGACGAAACCAGGAGCAACTATCGAGTAGAGGAGTGGTACAACCGTTTCAAAGATGGCTGCGAACCTCAAGGCCGTGTGACAATATCACTGAGCAGGTGCGGACTTTGGTAATGGAAAACCGTCGTATCACAGTAAGAGAATTTGCGAAAGAGATAGTGGTAAACATTGAATCGTTACATTCAATTTTCACCGACGATTTTTGTGTGAGGGGAGAGTCCGCAAAATTCGTACCGAAACCGCTGACAGTGGAGCAGAAGTAACGCCGTCTGGAAATCGCACAGAACACACTGGACAATGCAAACAGCACACCAACTTTCTGGACACCGCGATCATAGGCGATGAGACGTATGTTAAAGGATATAACTCCGGAACCAAGACACAGTCGTCACAGAGGGCGCTTCCGATATCCCCGAGGCCGAAAAAAGCACGGCAGATCCGCAGCAATGACAAAATCGT
Organism: Schistocerca serialis cubense; assembly: GCF_023864345.2. Lineage (NCBI taxonomy): Eukaryota > Metazoa > Arthropoda > Insecta > Orthoptera > Acrididae > Schistocerca > Schistocerca serialis. The sequence continues at coordinate 621,071,818 of NC_064640.1, forward strand.
GTTGGCCGTTTTCTTCGACTCACATCCGATGGTACATCATGAGTACGCACCAGAAGGCCAAATAATTACAAAGGAATATGACCAGGAGGTCTGCCGGCCAGAGTGGTCGAGCGGTTTTAGGCGCTACAGTCTGGAGCCGCGCGACCGCTACGGTCGCAGGTTCGAATCCTGCCTCGGGCATGGATGTGTGTGATGTCCTTAGGTTAGTTAGGTTTAAGTAGTTCTGAGTTCTAGGGGACTGATGGCCTCAGAAGTTAAGACCCATAGTGCTCAGAGCCATTTGAACCATTTTGAACCAGGAGGTCTTTCGTCACCTTCAGTATCCTATGCGGCGCAAACAGCCGGATCTGTGGGCAGCAAAACCTCGGAAGCTCCATCATGGCAGCTGACCCGTACATTGTGCGCACCTGTTTCAAAACTTACTCGACAATCACAACATTCCTGTGGTCAGCCAGGCCCCGTGCGGCTTTTAGCTATTTCCCAAACTGAGATACCCGTGAAAGGAACACTACGTGAGTCAAGAGAAAACATCATGAGGAACGCCAAGGCATGTCTGGTCACCATTCCGAAAGATGCGTTGCAGAAGTATTTTGAACAATGGCGGGAGCACCGGGACAATGCATTACCAATAAATAAATAAACCTTTTTGTGCCAACAAAAGGTTAGATACTTTTTTAACACACTACATGAATTGGATCGTCGAAAATAGACAGAAACCTAGATATTGATCGATTTTTTTGGCATCTACTTCTTTATGTAAACCGAGATAAGTCCAATCGAACACTATTCAGAAACTATAGGCATCGAACCTAGAATAACTTATGCTTGGATCCGCGTCATCTTAGGCGGACGTGAACATTACGTTGTGCAGCCGCTAGAGGTTCACAAGACGCGCCATGGCGCACGAAAGTGGTGACTACAGCAAGCAGAGGCCACGTGGAAGGGTGAATGACTGTCCGGGCCGATCAGAAGGAGGCGGCAGAGCGGTGGGACGTGCGCGGACCCTGAATGTGCCTAAATTGAATCGTCCAGTCGTCTCCGAGGCCATTCCTCCGAGCCCCTCGATCCACTTCTTTTGCTCGCTTTTAGATGCCATGGCCTCGCTCAGAGGTATGTATCGACAATAATGTATTGTACCGTTCTAGGAGACTCCTCAGAACCTCTTATACCTTTCCTTCACTGACTGCTTGGCAGACCACAACCAGCATCACGCATAGCCACAGTTTTTTTTTCTTTATTCTTTTAAGGCACACATGATAGCCTGCGAACCACGGATGCGGAGTAATAGGCACATTCTGCGTCTCCATCTGCATCTACATCAAAACTCCGCTAGCCACATTACGCTGTATGGCGGAGGATACTTATGGCACTGCTATCCGATCCCTCCTTCCCTGTTCATTTCATTTCATGAATTGCGCGTGGTAAAAATTGTCGGTAAACTCTCGTATTAGCTCTAATCTAGGAAGACACAGGATGACTGACACAATTTCTGTTTCGTGCGATAAATGGCGTTTTGATTCATATGTGGTCAAATGTAACTTCATGCGAATGGGCATGTGAAACATCCGTGTATTGTTCAAATAACATATTAATAGTATGAAGCTTGGCTCAACCACGATGATTAAATATCTAGACATAACGTATTCGAAAAGACATGACACCCGTCAGCCTTCGTTGCTGAAGCACCAGGACGCTTGCGAGTTACATGTTTAGCTTTTCTATTTTATATATATATTCATTGTTTAGTTCTTAATTTCTTTTTTGAATGCTCTTGTGTGCTTGCATAGTTAAATTCTTAAATTAGTCGTGTGTTTTTGTATTTGAGAGGTGCAGTATCGCTTTTTAGTAAAGGTAACGTGTACATTCGTGTAGCTTGTAGCGAATCAGATGTTTGTTTATTTGTTTTGGACGGGCAGTGACCTTTGATGAGATGATGTTTGGTTTGTGGGGCTCTCAACTGCGCGGTTATCAGATCCCTTACGAAGTCCCAATTTTTTCTCAGTTCAGTTTTTCTCACAGTCCAATGTAGCCAATATCACGAATGATGAGGATGATGATTAAGTGATAAGGACAACACAAACACCCAGTCCCCGGGCAGAGAAAATCCCCAACCCGGCCGGGAATCGAAGCCGGGACCCCGTGAGCCAGAGGTGGCAACGCTAGCCACTAGACGCAGTGACCGTTGACCACAGCCCAGTCAGCTGCCAGCCTTCGGTGGTGAAGCACCAGCAGACTAGAGAGTTATATATTTAGCTTCTCTTGCTTTTTTTTCATATATTAATTCTGAAGTTAGTAGTAGTATGCGCGGAGCCGGCCGGTGTGACCGAGCAGTTCTAGGCGCTTCAGTCTGGAACCGCGCGACCGCTACGATCGCAGTTTCTAATCCTGCCTCGGGCATGGGTGTGAGTGATGTCCTTAGGTTAGTTAGGTTTAAGTAGTTCTAAGTTCTAGGGAACTGATGACCTCAGCAGTTAAGTCCCATAGTGCTCAGAGCCATTTGAACGCAGGAGGAGCTGGCCGCAGTTCGCCAACAGCTGAAGGTGCTTATGGCCGCGGTCAGCCGCCTGCAGGCTCCTGCCTCAGGGTGTGGCGGCAGTGGATCCGCGCCGCTGCAGGGCGATTGGAGGGTAGCGTCGCCCGAGCCGGAGAGTCAGTCTGCAAGCTGGCCGTCTGACCACGCCCATTCACTCTGTGAGTGCACTGGTGGCCGCTCCTTCAGCTGGGTCCGAGCAGGCACAGGTGGGGAGGGTTTTATTTGATACAGAGAGATCCAATGTTAGGCGCATTATGGAGCCCCTTATGGAAAAGTCGTCCAAGGCTGGAAAGAATCCTAGCGTGCACTGGATTTGCTGTTATCCGAGATGTGGAGGACGTTCTGCTTGAGCCTATCGAGAGTGCAGGGTGCAGAAGTCTGCAAGTTGTTGCTCACGTCGGTAGGCAACGACGACACCTGTCGCTTTGGTTCTGAGGCCACTCTCAGTTCCTACGGGCGGCTGGCAGAAGTGGTGAAGACTGCTGGCATCGCTCGTGGGGTGCAAGCAGAGCTCACAATTTGCGGCATCGTACCCAGAGACGATCGAAGTCCCTTGGTTTGAAACCGAGTGGAGGGTTTCAGACAGAGGTTCCGTCCAGTCTATGACGGTCATGGCTGCGGATTTCTGGACCAGCGTTATGGAGTGGAGAGCTGTAGGTTCAAAATGGTTCAAATGGCTCTGAGCACTATGGGACTTAACATCTATGGTCATCAGTCCCCTAGAACTTAGAACTACTTAAACCTAACTAACCTAAGGACATCACACACATCCATGCCCGAGGCAGGATTCGAATCTGCGACCGTAGCAGTCGCACGGCTCCGGACTGAGCGCCTAGAACCGCTAGACCACCGCGGCCGGCGAGAGTTGTAGGACATCCCTTGATAGATGAGGAGTGCATTACGCAAAGGAAACAGCTACAAGGGCAACAGAGTACTTGTCTAGTGAACATGGCTTTCTTTTTTAGGCTAGGCGGTATTTTGAATTCCACGCTAACCGAATGATATGTAAAGAGCAAAATCAGATCGCGTAGGCCGGCCGGAGTGGCCGTGCGGTTCTGGGCGCTCCAGTCTGGAGCCGAGCGACCGCTCCGGTCGCAGGTTCGAATCCTGCCTCGGGAATGGATGTGTATGATGTCCTTAGGTTAGTTAGGTTTAATTAGTTCTGAGTTATAGGCGACTGATGACCCCAGAAGTTAAGTCGCATAGTGCTCAGAGCCATTTGAACCATCAGATGGCGTACAAACTAGCGACACTTCGAATATCAAAAATTTAACCGTAACTTGTCGAAGTATCGTAACGTTGTTCCTAAACTTACTGCCCTCCAGGAAAGCTGTCGCGCTCAGATTATTCTCGGAACAAAGAGGTGGCTCAAACTCTGGGTACAAAGCTCCAAAATATTTAGCGGAGCATGAAACGTATATTTAAACGACAGATTAGACACCATAGGAAGGTGATTGGTCATTGCTGTCGGGGAAAATATTGCGTCTATCGACGTTTGAAAGCGTTTTCCGAAACCTGCCTTGAAGAAGTGAAGAGGTACTCAGACAACCGATACGCAATTCGAAATATTTAAGACCTTGTGGCTACAAACAGTATCAGTATAGAGACGGATAAGATCGGTTATATCATAGTGACGATGGTTACTAGCGTTAATAAATCCATTAAGAAGAATAGGAGAACATTTTTGATAGAAACAGCAGATGGGCAGTTGTTAGCATGCCATTAAAACAATGAACTGGCACCATTTAATTCCAGTATGATGGACGCAGAGGAGTCATGAGGAATGTTTACATAAATTGTAAATCGTTCTCTGGAGAAGTATGTGCCTAATTAATGGATCAAAGACGGAAAATCCTCACCGTGGTTTAATAATCAAATTCGGAAAATTCTGAAGAATCATTGTTGTGCTCTCTGTTCAAACAAGAGCGCGGTACATCGACATGGAAAATTTACTAGAAATTCGTGCGTCCGCAAGAAGATAGAATAGCGAAGCAAACATCAACTTCCACCGTCATACCTTAGCTAAAGATCTTGCCGAGAACCCGAGAAAATTCTAATCATACGTAAAACACTAAATAAATCGAAGGCTTCTATCCCGTCTAGAGTGGCAATAGAAGAAAGCAAAGGGAAGATGAAGTCTTAAATTTCACGTTTAAGAAACCATTAACGCAGGAAGATCGTACAAAAATATCGTCGTTTGACAGTCGCACAGACTCCAGCATGGAGGACGCAGAAATAAGCGTTCCTTACGTAGAGAAACAACTGAAAGAGTTGAAAATAAATAAGTCGCCAGTTTCAGATGGAATCCCAATTTGGTTTTACATAGAGTACTGCGGCATTGGCTCCTTACTTAGCTTGCATTTATCGCGTATTTCTCGCCCAGAGCAGTTGATTCCCGCAAATAAGAAAGGTACAAGAATGGACCTGGAAAATTGCAGGCCAATATCCTTAACCATCTATTTGTTGCAGAGTTCTTGAACACATTCTGAGCTCGACTGTAGTAAGTTACCTTGAGACAGAAAAGTTTCTGTCCACAGATAAGCACTGATATAGAAAGCATCGCTTGTACGAAATTCAGCTCGCCATTTTCTCACATTTTATCCCAAAAACAATGGATGGAGGGCAACGGGTACATTCTGTATTCCTAGATTTCCGGAAAGTGTTTGACACGGTGCCACACTGCAGTCCGTAAACGATCGGAGCGTAAGGATTAGGTTCCCAGATATGTGAGAGACTCAAAGACTTTTTAAGTAATAGGACCTAGTGCGTTCTCCTCGACGGGAAGTGTTCTCCAGAGATAAGGGTATCACCAGTAGTGCCCTCGCTAAGTGTCAGAGGACCGCTCTTATTTCCTATATACATAAATGGTCTCACGGGCAGGGTAAGCAGCGGTTTACGGCTGTTTGCTGATACGCTGTGCTGTACTGGACACACACACACACACACACACACACACACACACACACACACACACACTTTCGACAGACGGACATGAGAGAGAATTAACATTGGTACAAAGTACTCTGCACCATGCATTGGGGCCTGACTTTTAGAGTATTGTGATATGCTCTTTCGATAAAGATTATACTCCCAATAACGTACAAATTTTACAGATATTTCTCATTTTGTGTCACATAGAAAGTAGTCATGCTCCACAGTGATAAATTGCAAAATCTGGTAATCAGCTGGTTTTATGTTGGCATTGTTGTCTTCTTCGGAATATTACTGGTAGCACAGACTTTGTCAGAAGAAACTATCTAGAAAGTTCCATTCGGATTACCAAGGTGGCTCCTGCTCGTAAATAAGAGCTCCCTTAATTTTTTGTTTTCTGTATTTTTTCATAGCAAACAAGCAAACTGTGTCATAATGACAAACCAACTTCCGCAGATACACAACTCTGTACGACTGCACAAACATATCGCGTAATGGCTTCGACGGTAAAATAAGAGAAATGCGATCTGATGGAGAGGGATGTCGATAGTTTTTCGTTCTGTATACCATCCACGAATGGAATAGGAGAGGGAGTGACATGTCAAAAAAATGCACTATGCGACTTAATATCTGAGGTCATCAGTCCCCTAGACTTAGAACTACTTAAACCACGACATCATACACATCCATGCCCGAGGCAGGATTTGAATCTGTGACCGTGGCAGCCTCGTGGTTCTGGACTGAAGCGCCTAGAATCGCTCGACCACAGCGGCCGGCGGTGACATGTCATTTTGGTACACAACATACCCTCCACCGCGCACTGTACCGAGGCATATAGATGGGCAGGACGCGTAAGCTGCCTTCGATACTACTCTGAGAACCCGACATGAAGTACATAACGATTATAGCTGCACCAGATGGTCATAAGAAGTCCTGACATATTGCATGACGAAGCAGAACCTAACGTCACCGTCATAACGTCACAGATTAGTCAGAAAACAAACCCCAGAAACAAGGTGATAAATGATGACCACATCTGGCAAGAAGTACACGGTTATTCATAAGTACAGATGGCGGATAAAAATATGGAAATTCCAAAAACACAATATATTACTATGCGAAATACCGTGTAGGAATACCGCTGGCATTCAAAACAGCTTCCAGTCGTCTCCTAATTGATAAATACACGTCTTGCATAGTTTGCAAGGGATGTGATACCATTCTTCCTGCGAAATAGTGGCAACTTCAGATAACGATGGTGGAGGTGGATAGCGACCACGCCCTCTTCTCTCAAAAGTAGACCACAAAGTTTCAATAAAATTGAAATCTCGCGATTATGGTAGCCAGCGATAACTCTTCCTCGTGGTCACAAAACCGATGCGAGCTTTGGAATACATCATCACCATTGAGGCACAAACACTGCATCATGGGATGGAGCTGATCAGCCGAAATGGTCACATAATCTCTGGCAATAATGCGACCTTGCAGAGTAACCGTGGGGTCCATGGATTACCACGACATAGCTGCATAATTGTCACCGAAACCCCGCCAGGTTTCGCTCTGGGGACCTAGACTCGCACAAGTCGCAAACAGTGCGAAACAAGACACATCCTATCGAATTACTTTCTTGCATTGGTCCGTAGTTCAGGTTTTTTGGCTTCGGCACTTCAACCCTGTTACGGGCTTCCCGAACTGATGAGTGATTTTGGATTCTAGCACGCCTTGCCATTTCCTGCTTATGGAGCTGCCTTCGTTTTGTTTTGTGGCTGACAGGTTTCGAGGGAGCAACATTCACTTCTACAGTGACTTTTACAGCTATCGCACCTTTATTTTTGTCACAATCCTCTTCACTGACCGTCTGTTACGATCATTCAACACATATTTTTGACCGCTGTGTGGCTTAGCAGATAATGTTTTCCCGCTTTTCCTGTATAAGGTATACATCTTCGATATGGTGTCTCTTGAAACACCAAACACTTCGGCTACATTGGTTACGTATAGCACCCAACACAATCAATTTGTCCCCATTCGGAGTCACTCAGTTTCTACATAGTGCACTCGCATACCTTCATGTATCAGTGACAAAGTAGGATAACAGTTGATACATAACACGAGAATATATACAGATAAAAAAGGCAACAATTTCATGACAAATTTTACCGTGAAGATTGTTTTGCGTATTACGCAGGCCAGAAAGAAAGAAATTTTATGAAACTTATTCTAATACATGAACATGTCTAATTAATAGTGTTGCTCTTTACTAAAATGGGTGAAGATTTAGCGCCGACCGGGGTGGCCGAGCGGTTCTAGGCGCTATAGTCTGGAACCGCGCGACCGCTACGGTCGCAGGTTCGAATCCTGCCTCGGTCATGGATGTGTGTGATGTCCTTAGGTTGGTTAGGTTTAAGTAGTTCTAAGTTCTATGGGACTGATGACAAATGTTAAGTCCCATAGTGCTCAGAGCCATTTTAACCATTTTGAAGATTTAGCAGGAATTTGCTGAAAAAGTAAAAAGAACCACTTCTGCTGAATCCTGAAACATTTTGTATAAAGACCAAGATTGAAAGTTAGATATATTCATGCACCTATTTTCTGAATTTAAGAGGAATGTGTAGCTCCTCACATGTAACAGTTTATTATCCTCTGAAAGTTCGTACGTTTCAGTATATCAAACCGATTAATAGTAACTTGTTTGTACTTTAGTTTTTTGACATGTAATTTTCGTATCGTGTTGCGATTTTTATTGCCCCATTTTAAATTTTTCTGGAACTACTATACGTTGTCACAATGACAAGAAATGCCTCGATGGATAACAATAATTTATTTTTATCGCAGTATTCTCTACGAGATGCTAAGAAGGATTAACACCATCGTCAATCAATCATGAAATCAGTACTTTCAGCCGCCTCGACAATGGACTTAAAAGTAAACCTGTATTTCTGTGAAGCTCTCCGTGTCTCCAGTCAACATGTTCCAATGGTTATTTCAAGCTTAGGCCTGGCGCATATTGTCATTTTACGACAACAAGGGTTGTCAGCTCAGTATAGCGACATCATTCGAGCATTCAGTCGCTATCGGGGGATACTTTCTGTGACGATCTGCTCTTGATGGCAGCCCGCGCTCAAAAAGCCCAGTTGAGGAGTGCTACCTATAAATTGTAACCGATACTAAGGTAATTTAAAAAGTTAAAAATTATTGTGGCAGCCCAAGTAACTTCACTGAATGCTGTATTGCACTTCAAGGTGACATGGTTACGTAACACCACTTTTTAACATATTCATCATTTTCCTGTAAACAACGGTCGGAACCGTTCAATTCCTGCACGACAGAAATCCGCTCCTTGGTTACTGAGCCACCCGCGAACTGCTGTGTGAACGTCCTCATCGTTGAAAAATCTGCTATTGCTGAAAATCAGTTATTTGATTGTCTGGACATTGTCGTCTGTGGTCAACGGCCTTCCTTCCCGATAATCACCACTTACGTCTGTGCAGCCTTGGTCAAACTGTTGGCACCATTTCACTACAGCTAGATGCGACACTACATTTGGGCAGTATAACGTTTAAATATCGCTGTGAAATGTAGATTCATTGCCCACATGAATCCTACCGTCCGCGTGCTTTGGAGTATGCTACTCGTTGAAAGAAAGTTTTTTGCTACACACTGTGATTCACCTGTTATCCGTACCACATCAGAACTGTCTCTGCAGGAATCTCAGAACAGCTACGCTCTTTTAACAATGCGTCGAGGTTACTGCACGTTGTCTTTTTGCAAACAACTGAGAGGGCTATATCAACTCAGACAGTGCACATACATTTTCACAATTCGGCACAAAAAACATCAATACAGCTACGTCACCCATCACGCCAGCACAGTGGGTCGTAAAAAGGGTAGGCAAGGGAGAACTTGGGATGGAATTTGGACCGATGGTGTCAGGTTGTCTTCATCATGGTATAGAGGTCTTGTCTGACGCCTGATGATCGTCGTTGTAACGTGTGGAAGCGGCTACTTACCGATGTAAGTTTATAGCAAGTAGCTCCCCGGGTTCAGCAGGGGACCTGTTCCATCTACAGATGTCGGACGCCTCACATTGTCATAGAGGGAAATTTGGGACTGAGGAGTATCGGGACAGGCTGCTACAGCCTACTGTACAGCCCTGAAGGTCACCACCGAAAAGTGGGACAAACATGAGGAACACCATCTGGACCACCTTGAGGACAGCAACCCAAGGATTTTACAATGCACGACGATGAATCAACATGATATTCAATTTTAGAAATTTATTCGCTGACTGCGAATTCCTTGACACCAGCTGTATTAGGATTAGATTCACTAGCCAATAGTGACGCATGAAAATTTGTGCCGCACAGGGACTCGAACCCGGATTTCCCGCTTACTGCGAGCAGTCGCCTTAACCACTTTATCTATTGGTGCACATTTCCGAGACCGACCCAACTATCCATATGACACACTGTCTACATCGTTGTATAGTAGTCCACTGCAACCTCTCGTTTAGTGGACTACGATACAATGATGTAGACAGTGTGATATATGGAGGTTCGGGTCGGTCCTGTGAGCGTGCATGGATAGCCAACGTTATTAAGGCGACCGCTAGCGATAAGAAGGAAATCAGGGTTCCACTCCTGGTCCGGCACAAATTTTCATATGTCACTATTGGGTACTAAATACCTAATAACAATAATAATAATAATATAATGGCGTCTGACGAGAGCCTCCCGTCGGGTAGACCGCTCGCCTGGTGCAAGTCCTTCGATCTGACGCCACTTCGGCGACTTGCGCGTCGATGGGGATGAAATGATGATGATTAGGACAACACAACACCCAGTCACTGAGCGGAGAAAATCTCCGACCCATCGAACCCGGGCCCTAAGGATTGACAGTCCGTCAAGCTGAACACTCAGCTACCGGGGGTGGACATCTATATCTGATAGAACTGGTGTCAAGAAATTCGCAGTCAGCAAATAAATTTCGAAGTATTTCGTGCAGCTGTGGATCATCAACAGTTTCTGTTCTTCGGACTTGCATGTAAGTATGGTATTCAAACTTTAGCCACCAGCAGATTCTGATTACGCCGATGTACAAAGACGTGTACTTTTCAACAGACAGAATTTTGTTTTCATTTCATAGTAAAGCTATCTTTTGTGTCATTTGACCTGTAGTTTCATTACTGCTCCCCTTGAATTTATGCTCACATACGTTCGCAGACAGGCAGGTGGTGAGTACTATTGAGCAGTTTATATATTTTTATTAACATCAGTAGAAAAACAGCATAAAAAGAGACGTGTGGAATTGTAAGAGGCAAAATACCTGAGCATGGATTAACAAGGTCTGAAATGTTATGGTGCAAAATTTTGAATGAAGTAAATGCAGAGTTCATATGTATACAGAGTGAAACAGGACTCCACCGTAAAACTGTCAGGGGTGGTAGTATGGACAAAACAAAAAACTGTCTAGTAAACATAGGCTCTAAAACGCATACCTTAAGAGCTCTGAGCACTTGTCCAGTAGGAGGAGTGTGTTTCATAGAAACAAAGTCGAACAAGTGCTCATAATTGTTAAGGCATGCGTTCCAAGAGTCCATGTTTACTATATATTTTTTCCTGTTTTGGTCTATATTACCACCTCTCAAAGTTTGTTGATGGAATTCTGGTTCATGCTGTGGTTCAAAAAGAATGCACGTATCACGACGTACTATACCGGCCGCGGTGACCGAGCGGTTCTTGGCACTTCAGTGCAGAACCGCGAGACTGCTACGGTCGCAGGTTCGAATCCTGCCTCGGGCATGGATGTGTGTGATGTCCTTAGGTTAGTTAGGTTTAAGCAGTTCTAAGTTCTTGGGGACTGATGACCTCAGCTGTTATGTCCCGTAGTGCTCAGAGCCATTTGAACCATTTGAAGGGGGTAATATGTTTTGAAAACATCGATCGCTGCACCACGGATCGGTTGTTGGAGGAACGAATACATCGTCTAGTTTATATTTATTGTCGCTTGATGTTGGTTTCTTCTGTTTGCTTCGTTACCGTCGCACATTATGAAATGGTTGCTCTTCAGCAGAGGTCATTGTGCGTTCTCAAGTTTGCGAAGCGTAATTTCCTGATTACAGTGCGAAGACGTTTCAGACTGAGGTACCAAACTGATCCTCCGAATGAATGGAACACTCTAAGATGGTAGCGACAATTTGTAAACGCAGGATTCGTATGCAAAGGAAAGAATCTTGGTCTCCCTCGTATTTTCAATGTAAATTTCGCCCGAATTCAAACCGATTTTCAACAAAAATCTGTTCGTCGTGCCAGTTGGGGGTTACAAATGCTTACAACAATTTGGCGTGTTTTGTGACCCTGGTTGGTTATGAAGGCGCACTCGTTACAGCTGTTACAGGCTCTGCATCATGAAGACAAACGCAAACATATGTCATTTTCTGACGAGCTTCAGAATGCTATTGACAATGAAAACACTTTCCCAAAACGCATCGTGTTCAGCGATGCTGCGACATTCCACCTTAATGGGAAAGTAAATGAACAATATTCGAGTTTGGAATCTACAAAATGTTCAAATGCTTAAACTAACTTATGCTAGGAACAACACACACACACACACACACACACACACACACACACACACACACACACACACACACACACACACACACACACACACACACACGCCTGAGGGCGGACTCGAACCTCCGGCGGGAGGGGCCGCACAATCCGTGACATGGGGCCTCAAACCGCTCGGCCACTCCGCGCGGCTTGGAGTGTACAGAACCCATATACATGCACTAGACATATACGAAGTTCACCCAAAGTCGATCTGTTATGTGCGATATCCCACTCATCTGTTAATGGCCCATTTTTCCTTGATGAATCACTGCTAATGGTCAGCAGTAGCTTGCTATGTTACAAAACTGTTTGTTTACGAGGCTGAACGAAGACAACTTCATTTTTCAATAAGTCTGAGACATGTTTATCCGACGATGGGGGGAATTCGAGTATCGATGTGATATTGTCGGTGTCGCTGGTGAAGAACACATAGGGAGTCTGTAATCTAAACTTGACAGATTCGTAAGTATATATGCCAAGCTTCATAGTTGTATATCTTACAGTTTAATAGATATATGCTTTTTAATACGTATATTTCTTTTTGAAACACACTGTCTTTTATCTTGAGTATGGCGTGATACCAGAGTGTTTACATTATTTCGTTCAGTCCGTATCGGACTTAAAGAGGCACAGCTACTAGGAGCGACGTTTGGCCCTTCCGTCTCTGTTGCACGTCACTGACTGTTTAACAAATGGCCTCCTGGAGTGAACCCACAACCTGCGCTGTGTGGTCGCCGCGGTTTTGAGTGTACAGCCTTCGCTTGGTATTCCGCGCCTGTGACGGATCCTGCAGATAAGACGCGTCATGCATTCCACGTTCTCCATTCGGCTAGCTAGCGAGACGCGGCCCGTCATATCGGCCCGACAGGTCGTGTTTCAGTGCGACTTTTAACGGCCTTAGCATTCTCTCTTTCGAATCACACATGCCGACCACGTCCTACTGGACTGTCCGGTTTATGAGTCCTTGATGGCAGAGGGAAGACAGCAGCTTCTGGGCACTGCTGTTCAACAGGCAGCGCACGACGAAGGCAAATTTGGCTGCTTCTGCGCAATAGCGGCAGTTTTCTCAGACAGCCAAAGAAGAGAATGCTGGACGTAGTCTCCGTCAAGGAAGGGAACGGTTCGATACCAGGATAAGAACAAACTGAACGTAGGGTTATAACCACGTAGAAACTGTAAGATTATCTTCGGATCCGAAGTCGAGTTGTCATAAAAATGTCAGAGTAATTTTCGCTTCGTCAACATATGTTAAAAACAGAGACCAGTCACTTTTTTCTGTTCTTTGTTCCATTTCCTGTCAATGTTCCACTTTTTGTTGCTACAACTTTTCTTTTGTAAATTAGGTGAAGGGAAGTTTTAAATAGGTTGATTAGTAATATTTAAATGCCATTAATTTCTTCGAAAATGAAAGTGCTGAGATCACTGTCGACAGTCGACAAGGAACGAGATCAAAATAATGTAACAGGTACCTTAAGGAGGAGGAGATTAGTGTTTAACGTCCCGTCGACAACGAGGTCATTAGAGACGGAGCGCAAGCTCGGATGAGGGAAGGATGGGGAAGGAAATCGGCCGTGCCCTTTCAAAGGAACCATCCCGGCATTTGCCTGAAGCGATTTAGGGAAATCACGGAAAACCTAAATCAGGATGGCCGGAGACGGGATTGAACCGTCGTCCTCCCGAATGCGAGTCCAGTGTGCTAACCACTGCGCCACCTCGCTCGGTGCTACAGGTACCTTAAGAAATAACAATAAATACATCTACAAATTCTTTACAAAAACTGCCGCATAAAAACATGTAGCCGGCCGCGGTGGCCGTGCGGTTCTGGCGCTGCAGTCCGGAACCGCGGGACTGCTACGGTCGCAGGTTCGAATCCTGCCTCGGTCATGGGTGTGTGAGATGTCCTTAGGTTAGTTAGGTTTAATTAGTTCTAAGTTCTAGGGGACTTATGACCTAAGATGTTGAGACCAATAGTGCTCAGAGCCATTTGAACCATTTTGAAAAACATGTAGTTCTGTTCATCTGCAGCCCGAAAATGAGTATGATGCTACTCTCCACATTCGTCTGGCCTGAACAATACTCTTTTCCTTTGCGTAACTATTACAATCTACATTCAGTTGAAACTACTTACTATAGTCAAGCTTTGGGCTCCCTCTATAACTTCCCCTGCCACCTCCACATTTTGCTACATTATCAAATTAATGATTGCTTGATGCCTCAGAAAGTGTCTCACGAACCGATCCCTTTTTTTAGTCAGATTGTGCTACAGGTTTCTTTTTGCTACCAAACCGATTCGGTATCTGTTCATCAGTTATCCGATGTACCCACCTAATCTTCAGAAATTTTCTGTAACACCATATTTCAAAAGTTTCTACTGCTCTTGTCTTGTTTATCGACTACGTTACACGTCCGTAGAAGACCACACTGCATATAAATACTTTAAAAAAAGATAACCCAACACTTAAATTTACATTCAGTGTTAACAAATTTTTCTTTTTGAGAATTTTTCTTTTTCTTGTCAAGCTGGATTTTACATCCCCTCTATTTCTACTGTCATCAGTTATTGTGCTGTCCGAATAACAACTCTTCTACTAATTTTAGGGTCTTATTTCCTAACCTGATTCCCGCAGCATAGACTAATTTAATTCAACTACAGTCCATTCCGTTCAATCGATTTACCAAATCCTTTGCCGTCTCTGACAGAATTACAACGTAAATACCCGGACGATAGCCACGGCACACGCTCCGGCAACACACTTTTGCGGACCATTGGACTATTCATTCAGTTTTCTGTCAACATCTGTGTTATGCTGTATGTATGGTCAATCAATTATATATATTTAAAATGTCATCGGCAAATCCCAAATTTTTATCTTCTTCTCCATGAACTTTAATTCCTGTTTCAAATTTCTTGTGGTTTCATTCGCAGGTGATTCGAGGTACAGATGGAACAACATCTGGGATTGGCAAGAACCCTATCTAATTCATCAACTTCTGAACCATAGCTTCCCTTTCATGTCCTTCGACTCCCATAAAATGCAGTTTGGTTTCTGTACAAGTTGTAGATAACGTTTATTTCCATGTATTTTATCTGTGCTAATTTCTCAGTTTCAAAGAATGTATTCCAGTGAACAATGTGAAGGGCATTTTGTTGTAAATCTACAAACGCCATTAACATAGGATTGCCTCGCTTTTTCCTACATTTCCCCGGAACCTCAACTTCCATGGGGGTCGGGTTTTAACGTTTCTCCATTTGTATGTAAATTATTCGTGGCAGTATTTTGCAAGCATGACTTATTAAATTGATGGTTTTGTAATATTCACATCAGTCAGCATCTACCCCGTACCTTGCATACTACGTAGAGTAGTATTTAATGGTTAACTCTCCCAAGGATCTCAGTAATTCTGAGGGAGTGTCGTCTACGCCGGGTGTTTTGTATCGATGTAGGTCTTTCATTTCTACAAAATTATTTTCGGAACATCGTATCTCTCTGATTATTTTCAATCTACCTCCTCTTCCTTTTCCGTTATATTCGTGTAACGTTACCTGTCGGAGGACGGATCACCTCTCATCGACTTCACAGTGCTGGTAAGATGGAATTTATCTACGATACTGGAGTGTGACCCCCACCTCGACCTCCCTTGGTGGGAAAATACAACAGATAATATTTTTTCCTAATACTTAGCTTTTAATACCCTACCTCTGACTCAAGCGGTACTGTACATGCGAGCGTTGGCGACCTCGGGTGAAACTAATGGGCACAAAGCTCTATAAACATGTGTGAGGACCATTAGCTACTATGATAGCCATCTTCATGTTAACACTATTGGAGATATTGTTACAAATCCTTCAGCTCTCCTCATGACCTAATCACTGTCTGAGGAACTCGTAAAATCTGCTATTGCTGCGCTGGGATTTGATCACACACAGAAAGCAGAGGCTAATGTAATGTGAAGATGATGTTGACTTAAATGGCATGTACCAATGATTTCAAATGTATTTTTATGTAGTATAGCCATGACAAATCCAGCAGACAGTTCGAGCGTCTATCACTTGTCTGCACTCTAATTATGTCACTGCATTTTCATGCAAAAAACCCAAACATCCAAGAGGATAGAGAGTAGTAAGTAAAAAAACCCAAGTGGACGCTGGTGGGAAATTCAAAATGATACCGTATTTCCAGAAGGATTTTGACACTGTATCACACAAACGACTTGTAGGAAAATTGAGTGCTTATGTCGCCTCAGTTATGAGAGTGGACTCGTGATTTCCTATCAGAGAGGTCACAGTTCGCAGTAATTCACGGATTCCCCAAAGGTAGTAGGCCCTTTGCTATTCCTTAACTATACAAATGATTTAGGAGACAATGTGAGCAGCCATCTTAGGGTGTTCGCAGATGATGCTGTCGTTTATCGTCTAGTAAATTCATCAGAAGATCAAAACAAACGGCAAAATGATTTAGAAAAGATATTGGTATGACGCGAAAATTGGCAACTGACCCTAAATAAAGAAAAATGTGTGGTCATCCACATGACCGCTAAAAAGAATCCGTTTAACTTTCGTTACATAATAAATCAGTAAAATCTAAAGACCGTTAATGCAACTAAATACCTAGGGATTACAATTACGCACAACTTAAATAGGAAAGAACACACAGAAAATGTTGTGGGGAAGGCTAATCAGAAACTGCGTTTTATTGGCTGAACACTTAGAAAATGTAACAGATCTACTAACGAGGCTGCCTACATTTCGCTTGTCCGTCCTCTTTTGGAATACTGCTGGGCGCTCTGGAATCCTTACCAGATATAATTGACGGAGTACATCGAGAAAGTACAAAGAACACCACCACGTTCTGTATTATCGCGAAATAGCGGAGAGAGTGTCACTGACATGGTACAGGATTTGGGGTTGACATAATTAAAACAAAGGCGTTTTTCGTTGCGGCAAAATCTTCGCAAGAAATTTGAATCACCAACTTCCTCCTCCGATTGCGAAAATATTTTGTAGACGCCGACATAGATCATCTCAATGAAAAGAAGAAAAATAAGAGATTGCCCAGAAAGATATAGGTGTTCGTTTCTTCCTCGCGCTGTTCGATATTGGAATAATAGAGAATTATTGTGAAGGTACTTCGATGAACCCTCTGCCAGGCACTTATGTATGATTTGCGGAGTAACCATGTAGATGTAAACATAGTGCAAGATCATGGGAAATTTAAAAAATCAAATATTTGAAAGTAAATTTAAAAAATTCAGTATGTGTGAACTAGCTCACTTGTGATAGTGGCCAGTTGATGCCATGTTCATAATTTCCGAATATCTTGCTCCGTTTTCGAAAGTATGAGTGAATGTTGAAAAGGAATGCCTCTGAATACTTTTATTGTGTTCTCAATATCGGTTGAGGTATTACATGTCATGAGAATTACTCGGTCGACTTTCCCACTTTGCTGACACAATTTGTAACCCCTCTGCCACTAAAGGGCTCCGAACTGCATCGAGTTACATGTCTGTGTGTAATGTAACAACGTCGGTGCGTGAGAAACAGCGTGTTGTAATCGAGTTCCTAACCGCAGATAACATGTCTCCATTTGGAATGTACTACCAGTAAACAACGAAATCCAACTTGAAGACAGCATACAGTAGTGACTTCAGAATGTTGAAGTTAAATGATCCACACCTTAAATTTTTCTTGTTTTGCTGACAACACTGTACTATTGGCATTAAGACAGATAAAGTTCAACAACAAGAGGCGAAACTGAAGAGAGTAAGTTTCAGAATAGGCTTAAAAATCTAGTAAAATAAAATTAAAACAATTTATAACGAACGTATCGCAAAGAAGATACATTGGTGTGTAAAACTTAGGGACGAAAGTAACTCTAGCGTGATGTGTCACCGCTAAGAAACGTAGCTCGATGAAACTTGGACCATACATAGGAAGAACTGCTACAGTATAGTACAGAAGGCAGGTGAAGGAAATACGTAATGAAACGAACGGAGATGATATTATTATTCAAAGACAATAATTACATTGAAATCACCGCGATTTATGATGATCCTTAGGACAAAAAAACGCGGAACACGATTCTTCATGTAGTGCATGAAGTGCATTGTGATCACCACGAACGGTAATGCATGCTACATCTACATCTACATCCATACTCCGCAAGCCACCTGACGGTGTGTGGCGGAGGGTACCTTGAGTACCTCTATCGGTTCTCCCTTCTATTCCAGTCTCGTATTGTTCGTGGAAAGAAGGATTGTCGGTATGTCTCTGTGTGGGCTCTAATCTCTCCGATTTTATCCTCATGGTCTCTTCGCGAGATATACGTAGGAGGGAGCAATAGACTGCTTGACTCCTCGGTGAAGGTATGTTCTCGAAACTTCAAAAAAAGGCCGCACCGAGCTACTGAGCGTCTCTCTTGCAAGAGTCTTCCACTGGAGTTTATCTATCATCTCCGTAACGCTTTCGCGATTACTAAATAATCCTGTAACGAAGCGCGCTGCTCTCCGTTGGATCTTCTCTGTCTCTTCTATCAACCCTATCTGGTACGGATCCCACACCAGTGAGCAGTATTCAAGCAGTGGGCGAACAAGTGTACTGTAACATACTACCTTTGTTTTCGGACTGCATTTCCTTAGGATTCTTCCAATGAATCTCAGTCTAGCATCTGACTTACCGACGATTAATTTTGTATGGTCATTCCATTTTAAATCACTCCTAATGCCTAATCCCACATAATTTATGGAATTAACTGCTTCAAGTTGCTGACCTGCTATATTGTAGCTAAATGATAAAGGATCTTTCTTCCTATGTATTCGCAGCACATTACACTTGTCTACATTGAGATTCAATTGCCATTTCCTTCACCATGCGTCATTTCGTTGTAGATCCTCCTGCATTTAAGTACAATTTGCCATTGTTACAACCTCTCGATATACTACAGCATCATCCGCAAAAAGCTTCAGTGAACTTCCGATGTTATCCACAAGGTCATTTATATATATATTGTGAATAGCAACGGTCCTACGACACCCCTGCGGCACACCTGAAATCACTCTTTCTTCCGAAGATTTCTCTCCATTGAGAATGACATGCTGCGTTCTGTTATCTAGGAACGCTTCAATCCAATCACACAATTGGTCTGATAGTCCATATGCTGTTACTTTGTTCATTAAACGACTGTGGGGAACTGAATCAAACGCGTTGCGGAAGTCAAGAAACAAGGCATCTACCTGGGAACCCGTGTCTATGGCCCTCTCAGTTTCGTGGACGAATAGCGCTGTGCAATGTGTTCCCATGCTGGCCACAAGACTGGTGCGGAGTTACTGTGGCAGGGCGTTCCATTTCTCCACTAGCGCGGTTGACAGCTGCTAGATAGTTTTTGGTGCATGTGGAAGAATTGCAGAGCTTCTCCCAACGTATCCCACACGAGGTCAGTGGGATTTAAGTCGGGGGATGGCTCTGAGCACTATGCGACTTAACTTCTGAGGTCATCAGTCGCCTAGAACTTAGAACTAATTAAACCTAACTAACCGAAGGACATCACACACATCCATGCCCGAGGCAGGATTCGAGCCTGCGACCGTAGCGGTCACGCGGTTCCAGACTGAAGCGCCTTTAACCGCACGGCCTAAGTCGGGGGAACGGGCAGGCAAGTCCACGGGCCGAATATCCTCTCCTTCCAGACGCACATGGGGAAGGAGTACCGTGTCACAATAACGTTGACCGATGAGTGTACCGTATTTAGAGGTCAGTACGCCCACGCAAGATTATGCCTTTTCACATCGTAACACTTGGACTACCAAAACGATTTTGTCTGACAATGGTGGACGCATCGTGATGTGGCGAGAGGTGGAAATACGCGATGCTCCTTGGAGTTCTGTCGAACATAATCATTTTGGTTCAAAATGGCACTAAGCACTATGGGACCTACAGTCCCCTAGACTTAGAAATACTTAAACCTAACTAACCTAAGGACGTCACACACATCCGTGCCCGAGGCAGGATTCGAACCTTCGACCGCAGCAGTAGCGCGGTTCCCGACTGAAGCGCCTCGAACCGCTCGGTCACAGCGGCCGGCAATCATTTTGGTGGTCCAGGTTTTGTGGTGTAGGAAGACATTTGTGGCATGGGCGTACTGACTTCCAAATAGTTGATCACGGTATCCTTACAGGTCAACGTTGTTTCGCTGTACTTTTCCACGTGCATCTTTACAGGGGTGCCTTTGGCCCGGACTTCATTTTCATGGATGACAATGAGTGGCTGCATCTAACAGTGCAGGTGAAGATGCTCTTTGAACGAGGGGATATTCGGCGTATGGACTGGCCTGTCCGTTTCCCCGTCTTAAATCCCATCGAGCACGTGTGGGATGCGTTGGAAGACGTACTGCAGGGTGTCCACATGCACCAACGAACGTCCAGCAGTTGTCAGCCGCGCTGCTGATGGAATAGAGCGCCTACCACAACAATTCCTTATCACACTCGCGGCCGGCATGGAAGCACGTTGCAGAGCATGCTTTGCCGTCCGTGGTAATTACGCGCTCTATTAAAGAACTCAATCCCGCCTCTTTTTGATGTCCAGTGCACCATGACGAACCGCGGTGACTTTAAATAAAAATGTCATTTCTGTTGTTCTCATTGCGTATTACTTTCAGTTACGTTCTGTACTATAGTGTAGCAGTGCTTTCTATGTATGGTTTAAGTTCCATCAAGGTGTTTTACCTGGCAGCGAAGCATCATGCGAATCTTATTTTCGTCCTGAAGTTTTGCACAACCAGTGAAGCGTTCAATCAAGAATGTAGTCTTACGAACAGATAATGAGTTTTGTATTTTGCGCAATGAGCGACATAAAAAAAAATGGCTCTGAGCATTATGGAACTTAACTGTTAAGGTCATCAGTCCCCTAGAACTTAGAACTACTTAAACCTAACTAACCTAAGGACATCACACACGTCCATGCCCGAGGCAGGAGTCGAATCTGCGAAGTAGCGGTCGTGCGGTTCCAGACTGTAGCGCCTAGAACCGCTCGGCCACTTCGGCCGGCTCAGCGACATCGACTGTGTGAGAAGCAAAAGTAATAAACAGTATTTTGAAAACGGCAATGAGCAGTTTTACTAAACCAAATACGGTTCCCGAAGCTAAATTTACGAAGTGTCTGGAAAGGATGTCTTACAGTCCGGTGGTATAAACAGTTCTGACATAAGCTAGAGAGATATTAACTTCTGTGAAAACCGTTCAAAAATGGCTCTGAGCTCTATGGGACTTAACTTCTATGGTCATCAGTCCCCTAGAACTTAGAACTACTTAAACCTAACTAACCTAAGGACATCACACACATCCATGCCCGAGGCAGGGTTCGAACCTGCGACCGTAGCGGTCACGCGGTTCTAGACTGAAGCGCCTAGAACCGCTCGGCCACTCCGGCCGGCAAAAACCTTTCAGACAGTGAGGGCTGCTCAACGAGCAATGAAGAGATGCGTGCTTGGAATCTCTAGGATCGGTAGTCAACCTAGAATCACAGGCGTGATGATGACCTCAATGAATATGAAATGAAGGTGAGAGGGCATGTAGCCAAGCGAATGAATTGTAGAGAGCCTAAGGAAATACTTCAGTGTATTCCAAGAACCAAGAAAACCGTGATAATTTGATTTCTAATTGGTCCACAGTCAATATATTTTTAAACTTAAAACATTGTCCTCCGTTAAGGAGTGCGCAATTTTCACTTTTATTGGCTATTGGTCGAATTATACTTTCTAGTCATTATCAAGCGACATTTAGTTAATTGCCATGGAAATTGGTCGTCGTCTTCTGTCTCGGGTTCAGCGGCCGACTTTCGTTTGATGATTTTTCTGACGTTCCGCCTACACGAGTGGCTGGGACTGTCTAAGCTTACTGGTGGCGGAATGGAACGTGAAGCTTTGACGATGCCGGCGAAAGGTCAAAAAATTCGTCAAGCAAACACTGGCCGAACAACCCCAGACAGAAGCCGACAGACAATTTGTCAACAACTGGCCTACGAAAGCCTTAACAATTTCGAACTTGTATGTTACATACAACAGATTTAACATGCAAATCAAGTTCGATGCCGGTGCGTGGAAATATGCAGACTCTTAATGCACAGGTTCGTCTTTATACGTGCCCTCTGAAGTGGACTGATAGATCTATTTACATGTTACATCTGTTGCGGCATGTTACATAAGTTTATCTGAAAAAGTCGAAATCAACCAATATCAAATAAATTTGAAAATTGTACAACCTGAACAGAAAATATTTTCATTTCTAAATAATATCATTGGCTGAATAGCGGATGCAATTGTTACCACTAAGAGCCCATCTCCAGTATGCTGGACGAGGTGGATGACAAAAATAACAAAACTTTCGTTAGTGTACTTTTAGTGAACTTGGAATGAGGAATGCTGACTGTCTCCAGTTCTGGTATGGAAAGTTCCACCTATGTGGGATGCATCAGGTAGGTTAATATGTTCTCGCCATACACAGCTTGAGACCTCTTCGGCTCTGCGGAGTCTGTTGATCTTGGTTTTTGGCAGTGAGCTGCCGCTGGTGACCGACATTCACCCAGGACGCCCGTGACGCCAGAGAGCAGCCGATCTGCACTCTTAGCGCCGTACAGTCGCTTTCCCTACCGCCTAAGCTTACGCTAGGCAGCCACTTGTTTCATTCCTGCTCTTAAAACGACTCGTTGATACGAGCATTTCTATTTTGTATTTGCAACGAAATGTATTAATGTTATGACGTGGTGCGCGGTACACCATGGAATATTACCTGAAGATCCGAATCCAGAATTAGCTACGAAGTGTAAGTGTAACACTCTTGGAGTTTATGACAGTGTCTTTCTCCTTTTACGATTTATGCGTTTAGGTTCATTGCATGGTGTGCTCTAAGAAAGATTAGGGTTTTAATATCTCATCGACGATGAAGTCATTAGAGACGGAATACCACCTCCAATTCGGCAAGGAGTGTGTGTGTGTGTGTGTGTGTGTGTGTGTGTGTGCATGCGTGCGTGTTACACCTCCACACCACCTCCTAAACGAATATACCGATTTCAATCAAACATGCTACACACATCACTTACTGTCTGGAAATCGTCGCTGTGGGGGTAAAAAACAGCTATCTATATAAGGAGTGGGGGTGAAAAGCAGTGTAGCCTATGACGCGCGAAAAGCTGTAATTTAGTCATTCAGTATTTGAGAATGAGAGCACTCGGAGACTTGCAACAAACTTTACACACAATTTCGAAACTTTTTCTCGCTGACACTGCTCACAAAAAGAAGAAACGAAAAAAATTTATCGCTACTACACGTTCGCTGTCCATGCTGTAAAAATTACTGCATGAAGAATGACGTTTTATTTTACCCCATGTTTACTGCTAACTGTATTAGGGACACATTTTGCAGACAGTATTCACATACACCACTGCATGTAGCAGAAAAATTAAGTAACTATACGACACACAGTTCAGGAGACACGATGTTATAAACAGTGAGATGCATGGAAAACTGCCCCATCATGCAAGACGTTTGAATTTATTACGTAGTTGCTACTAACAGTACTCACAACACTTTTTGCAGATGGTATCAACAACTGATGCTGAATATAGCTACCAAAATATATCATCCTACGATACACAGTTCAGCAGATGTGACGCTAGATACTGAGATGCGTGAAAAACTGCCTCATCATGCATGACATTTAAGTTTATTACTCCTTCACTACTCACTCTTTCCGCAAGAAATGTAGCATACGTTCTCCAAATACACGATGGAATGTATTATTGTACAGAAAATAGTTCACAAGATATGATTTCATAAAAACTGAGCAGCGTGGAAACGAAACTGCAGGGTGAAATTCGCTAGAGGTACAGGTCAACAGACGTAAGTGAAATATCTTAAAATATATAAAATATTTAAAATACATTTGACATGTGCGTATGTGGGCAAAGCCATGGGTAAGAAGCTCATCTTAAAACCCTGGAATGATTTCAAACAAATTTTGTATACATATAAATTACAATCTGGAAAGATTGGGACAAATTTGATAACATGGAGAGAAAAGAAGTGGGAGGAGGAGAACAAACGACAGTGAGGTGGAAGGAGAAGGTAAGCATGGGTAGTGGTGAGGAATACATGGGGGGGAGGGAGGGAGGGAGGGAGGGAGGGAGAGGGAGGGAGAGAGAGGGAGAGAGAGAGAGAGAGAGAGAGAGAGAGAGAGAGAGCGGTGGGGGGAGATGGGTGCCAAGGAGGAGAGGGGAGTGACAGGGAGAAGAAGGGGTGAAGGGGCAAAGGGGTGGTGGTGGGCAGACAAGTTTGGTGGCGAGGGGGGTCAAAAGTGCGGTGGCGAGTGGGGGGGGGCGAAGTGCGGCGGCGAGGGGGGGGGGTCGAAAGTGCGGTGGCGTGGGGGGGGGGTCGAAAGTGCGGTGGCGTGGGGGGGGGTCGAAAGTGCGGTGGCGTGGGGGGGGGGTCGAAAGTGCGGTGGCGTGGGGGGGGGGGTCGAAAGTGCGGTGGCGTGGGGGGGGGTCGAAAGTGCAGTGGCGTGGGGGGGGGGGCGAAAGTGCGGTGGCGGGGGGGGGGGGGCGAAAGTGCGGTGACTGATCTTAAGAAATACATTGTCCTACGGACTTAGCAGACACGCGCTTAGCCGGAGATCTTACCATTTCAGACGCTCGCCGCGGACAGACTGCCCTGGTCCCTTCCTGAGGGTGGATCACAAATACAAATGGAAGTGGCCAGAGAGGCAGCTTCCTATACCAACATGACAAGGGATGGACAGGACCATACTGTAAGATCAGCCTAACTGAGAATTTAATGACCTTTATTTCAGGTTTAGCTCTAAAATATCTAATGTTATCTTAAATTGCAATGCAGTGTAATTCGAGTGTGAAGTTCAGAATATATTCTGGTAGTTGCTTTGTCACTACTTTGTGAGTAAAGTGGAACCACGTGTTGATCAGTAACTCTAACTAAGATCATCAATCTTAAATGCGAATGTGCGTGAGATTATAACGTCTCGTCTTGACAATATTTTTCAATATAGCGACTTTTCTTTATGTTCAACCCACGTGGAGTGTACTTTGTGAGACCAGTACCACGTGCTTATACAATTGTTTGACCCATCAAGGTTAATAGTAAGACGATAGTAACCAGTTCGAGGTTTTTCTTTTGTAAATTGCTTTTCGATCTAATTTATTTTAATTATCAAAATTATTGTGGAGTTACACTCTTTGTGTAAACCAAGTTGACCACGTGAAGCATGCGGTGTAATCATCAAAGTAGCCCTCAGCTATTCTTTTCGGGAAGATTTCACAGAGAGTTAGTATGAATTTAGTATACAAGTGTGTGGTAATTACATGACGAACAGGATTGCGCTACGAACGTAACTTCTTTGGGTGAAAATTGAATCGGTTGGTTGTGGTTAATTTCCTCTTGCATATGTTTCAACGTTCTTCGTGTGTTATTTTATGAATGCAGTGTTGTATGCAGTCTCCCAATCTTGGCTCCATATTTGATGTGTTCCGTAAGATTAAAAACTCACATTTTCACAGTCCTAAATAAGGCACCAGCTTAGTTATGACTCACGTTTAATATGCTGAAATTTCAATGATCAATGTTAAAATAAATTTCCAAATATAAACTGATTTACTTCTTTTTATTTAAATTCTCTTTTATATATATATATATAATCACCGGTTTTCGTATGACTATTACAAGATTATAATTAATGTTAGTCTGGTTGGGAATTTCGTAAGCTAGGCTGGATACCTGGTGAAACAGTTGCTCAGTAATGCAACGTTAACTTCCCCAGACAGCTCACAGCTTTTAACCAGCTTTTATTGTCTATCAGTACCGCTTTCATAGCAAATTAAAGCAACAACGTTACAACTCTTTTCACAAGGCACTATTGTGCAGATTTAGAGAACAGGAATTTAAGGCCGACTGCTGAAAGATTCTACAGTCCCCAACATACATTTCGTATAAGTACTGTGAAGATAAGTTGTGAGAAATTAGGGCTTGAGTGGAGTCTTTCAGACAGTCTTTTTTTTTTTTTTTTTTTTGCTCATTTGCGATCGGAACAGGAAAGGAAATGTCTATAGTGGTACAAGGTACCCTCAGCCATGCACCGTTCCGTGGTTTGCGAAGTGTGTATGTAGATGTAGAACCCGTGGCCACTGCACTTTTAACTGATCAAGTCTTTGAGTCAACATGTTCGCAATGTTCGCTGAATGACGTTACCGAAACACCTGTGCCTGAATCAGCATCGTACTCTGTCATTAAACCTACCAAAAATCGCGACCTATTCTGCGTTGCAGAGAGGACAAGCCTTCGTTTTCCACGTTCTATGATGAGGTAGGGAAGTCAAAGTCCTTGACGCCTACCAGTGTTTTAACCATCATTCAACCATTTCCATAGGGCAGTAGTACGCGAACAGCTGACCTGTTTCGGCGTTTCCGAGATGCTCGTTGCAAGGCGCGGGGCCGTAACAGTCCGCCTTTTGTAAAAGTCGCTTATGTCAGTGGGTTTCCCCATTCGTGGCCGTTATCGTTTCATGTATGTTTCCTCATTTCGCTTACATGCTCCCCGTACAGCGTCACGTATCCGCAACGGCACCAGGCGGCATTCAGTTTCGCGGTGGACAGTGGTCATGACGTTTTTAGCACACCCTCTGATGACGCAAGCAGCTCCAACATGCCTGCGCCGCCTGCAGCTCATACAGAACGAGGTTCTACGTATCACAAGCTGCTCTGTGATACACATGCACCGCGGACCTTCACAACGAAAACGAAAACCGCCTAGAGACTCTCTCGGAGGTGTTAAAAAAAACTAGCCACACGACTGTACAGGAATTCAAGACATTCTAACAACCCCTTCATCCTAAATCTGTCGAACTACGATTACAACCATAGGCAGAAGCATCATCGCTCAAAGATATTTCTTGGCTGGGACGCTTAGACACCTATGGAAAGCTAAAGAAACACAATCAACGCAAATATCGGCGAACCTCCGCATCTCAACAAAGCTGACTGGAACTATCAGATGAACCAACACAGCTGCAAAACCGGCAGAAGTAGGGAAGGCATACTAAGCGCAAACAAAATCAGCACGACCTTCTCCCTGTACCATCGATTTATGATCATTTGACTACTCGTGTGGCAACCATGGCATATATATTATGTTCTTTATATTATTTAAAAAAGCACTAACAACTGTATACCAATAAGATTGTAATAATGACAAGTCTTTGCTGTTAGATTTAGAAGCATCCAACCCTCCTTGCATTTCAAGGCGGTGAGTTACTCTGTACTGTTAATGAAATAAGTAAGTAATAAATAAAAATCATGGCATGTTCCAGGTACGCAGACGCTGCAGCTGGCCCAGACGTGTTCGGTGCCCAGCCTGAGCAGTACCTATCATCGATGCAGTGACACACTTTATGACTAACCTACACTGTGGCATTGGTACCAACAACTAACAATAACGTTATCCCTGAATGATCTGTGCCGGCCGCGGTGGCCGAGCGGTTCTAGGCGCCCAGTCCGGAACCGCGCGACTGCTACGGTCGCAGGTTCGAATCCTGCCTCGGGCATGGATGTTTGTGATGTCCTTAGGTTAGTTAGGTTCTAAGTTCTAGGGGACTGATGACCACAGCTGTTAAGTCCTGTAGTGCTCAGAGCCATTTGAACCATTTTTGAATGATCTGTCGCAGAGAGCAAGAAAACCTGCTACTGCTCTATTACCCGTCTGGACTGTCGCAGAGGTTTTTTCCACTTGGCACTCACCTTGGCACCTTCCTCTCACCCCCCCCCCCACCACCTCTGCCCTCAAACTCGTTGCTCTTCAATCGCTTTCGCCCACTTTCTATCTCCCAGACGGTCCCGTGTTAGTGTGTGATCCTACCCAGACAGTAGAGCTTTTGTAGTGGTCACCATACCCTATTTATCGCTACAAATAGCCTGCAACCTCTACTGAAAATGCATTTGGACAGCCCTCTTCAAAAAGACAAGCTGAGGATCTTGGATTGGGTGTCCTGCTATGTTGTGTGCGAATTTTGCAAAATTAAAGAGTTTGTACTTTCTTTGGATCCAGCCGACGCAGATGTAATTTCCAAGGTACAACGACTTCTACTGCCCGAATGGCTCTGAGCACTATGGGACTTAACAGCTATGATCATCAGTCCCCTAGAACTTAGAACTACTTAAACTTAACTAACCTAAGGACAGCACACAACACCCAGTCATCACGAGGCAGAGAAAATCCCTGACTCCGCCGTCTACTGCCCGAGAAAATACGCAATTTGCAGACGGAACTATGTTGTGTCCATAGTTACAAGTATCTGACTGCCGCTATTAGATCTTCCGTGAGGGAGAAGTCAGATTTCTTTGCCAATGTCGAACGTGAGTCTAGCCTCCAAAAGAACCCAGGTACTGGGGAATTTGCCTCCTCTGGATAGCTGCCATTTCAAGTGAATGCAAAATTTGCCCCACTGGTTTCTGTGGATGTCGAATGAAACTTTACAATCTACCAACACATTTTATTTCCTAATAGAAACACACATTGGTAGAAATGTAGAGATGCTTAATGTCTTGCACTACAGCAGCTTTTCGTTTTTTGCCCTTCTTCTGATGAGTGATGATTTAATATACTTGTTTGTAACTTAATAAACTAGAATAGAAGAGACAATCCTCTACTGGTTTCTGCTCGTCAAGCTGAGTGTGCCGTATGACAGATGCCGAAAAAATTTGTAGTCGTGTCGCTATGCAGGCATGACAAAACTGATGCTCCTACTCTGAGTTTTGATCGACAGTGTTAACACTCGTTTTGGAACTACTGATCCCTGGTTTTAACTAGTTGTTTTGAAAAGTATTTTTCCGTTCAAAAACCACAAGAAATGATGATAGTTTTCTTCCAGACATCATGAATTGACTGTACGGGCTGTGGACTACCAACCACTGCCATAGCTCTATGGGCGATTTGTGTCGAAATGATGTGGAAGTAGTAAGTTACAGACTCAGTGCATTTTGTTTTTTGCGAATATGGCTACATGCTCGGAATTTACTGGTTGCTATTTAAGACACTGGTTTACATTCAGTAAGAAAAAACATCTTAGTCTGTAGTATATCTCATGTAACTAAGGCCACACCTGTACTAATATTTTATTTTTCTGCACATGTTACCAGTTTTAAATTAAAAGCCGGCCGCGGTGGCCGAGCGGTTCTAGGCGCTTCAGTCCAGAACCACGCGACTGCTACGGTCGCATGTTCGAATCCTGTTTCGGGCATGGATTTGTCTGATGTCCTTAGATTAGTTAGGTTTAAGTAGTCCTAAGTTCTAGGGGACTGATGACCTCAGACGTTAAGTCCCATAGTGTTCAGAGCCGTTTGAACCATTTAAATTAAAAATACATTTATGGAGTATAAGGAGTTGTCCATATTTTACTCTTTTTCTGAATGAAACCTTTCCTTCTGCGAAATTCGAGTTAACATTTATCCTTGGTTATCCCATAACTTTGAGGCAAAAGAAGCATTTGGGTTTTCAGAAATAAAAAGTTCTGCGAGAATACTGTGTAAAATCGCTAAGTGGGTCTAAGGCTTCCATTCAGTCCCTTATTGACCAGTCTGGTACGGCAGTTGAAGATAGCAAACGAAGATAAGGTGGGCAACCTGCCCCAACTACTTTTTATTTGTTACAGACATTGGGGTCGGTTGTCACGGGTTATTCACATGTGAAAAAAATTGTTTATAAGTTTATTAAGAATAGAAATTTCATATAATGGAACTGATACAGCGCTAATACATATTTAGGACCAATATTAATTCTGAAGTAGTAATTCCTATAAGCAATTAGAAAAATGTGCTATATTAGTCACTTCCGAGAGCACTCTCCCAATTTTCACATGTATAAAAGTTCTTTGGCCTTGGGATAAATGATTCGTGAGCCAACTTCTCACATTGGGTCCATTATTTCATCAGATGTACTATCCGCAACAATTATATCAGCTCACTGGGCTGACGTAACACCAGTTTCACCAATGAGATTAAATTCATGAGATTAAAACTTATGTCTTGTGAGGACTGTTGTCAAATTATTGATAAAAGATTCAGCTCTTGTTATGTTGATCACCTGAGGTTTCCGTAATGAAAAAAAGCAGTGTACCTATTTAAAAGAAGTCAATGAAGACTTTATCTCCAGCACATTTATTATCCTTCAAAGATTTAGAATATTTGCCATGAAAAGATCGTAAACCAATGTTTTGATTTCTTTTGACATTAAACCGAACTAAACGTGGGGTGTTTTATGAATATATTGCTTTAATTCAGTCTCGCCATATATTATTTGGAAAATAATTAAAGATCTATGAACGCTGAATTAACTTTTCATCGTCAATTTCATCTTGGGGAGCTTCCTTACAGTATGTTGGTACAGTTGCATAACTGATATAATAATCAGACGCAGCTTTATGAAATGATAATCCGTCCTTTCTAATATCTCCGTTTGCCTAAGTCACATGTGACAACGACACCCGGGAGTATTGTGCCAACCAAAGCCAAACATACATTTCAGACATAAACCAAGCTGGAAAAATAGACGTTGAACATAACGTGCACACTGACACTGAATAATATTGTGCAACTGTTCTAAAATAATAGAAAATAGTTGTGGTGTAGACATTATTGAATACAGAGTAAATAATGAAAGTTAATTATATCAATAAATGTTTACTTACGGCTACAAAAACACGAAAACGCCGTAAGGTCCAGAAACCTGTCGCCAGGAGCTAGAGACTGCGGGCACCCTACCAACTCAGAATACTGTGATCATACTGTAGTTTAAGTTCAGACCGCTAGGAAGCAGCAGCGACTTACAACTAAGACTTATGACGGTACCGCCTCCCCCTCCTCTACCCCCTCCCAACACTACATCCACTAATCCATTATGGAACAGTAGTTCCTTACCTAATATATACTGGGGTTCGTTGTTACGGGTTATTTAGATGGGAGCAAAAAATTGTAACTGATAAAGCACTAATACATATATAAGACCATTATGGACTTGAGGTGTAATTCCAATAAGTAATTAGGAAAATACAAAACATTAGTCATTTTCGAGAGCACTCTCCAAATTTTCACATGTATAAACGTTCTTTGACATTGGGATAAATAATTCGTGAGCCCACTTCTCACACTGGGCCCAGCTTGTTCTCTATCTGAAATGTATATATTCACGTTATATCAGCTGTGTATAAAAGTTATTTGGCCTTGGGACATATAAACCGTGAGCCCGCTTCTAACACGGGGACCATCTTTCCGTAGATATACTGTCAGCAACAATTCTATCTGCTCTCTGCGCTGAAGTAATGCCAGTTTCGCTCATGTTCCAAATTTCATGAGGTTACAACTGGTGTCTCTCGAGAACTGTTGTCAAATTATCGAGAAACGATTCCACAGTTCAGCTGAAGCTAGAAGCTCATGCCAATCTGGTCGCCTCAAGTTTCCGCAATGAAAAAAGTAGGGAGCCCTTAACAAAAAAAAGTTAATTAAGCGTTCGTCTACTGCACATGAGGATTTAGAATATTTCCCACGAAAAGATCGTAAGCCGAAGTTCTGATTTCTTTTGGCATTAAACCTTTCTAAACATTGGGTACTTTATGAATATATTGCTTTAATTCAATCTCGTCATATATACACACATATAAAAATTGTTTGGAAAATGATTAAAGATCGAGAAACGCTGAACTATCATTTCATCTCCGAATTCGTCTTGGGAAATATTTCTACAGTATCTAGCTGAAGTTAGATAACTGCTTTAATATTCAGGTGCAGCTTTAGAAGTAATAATCTCTCCTTTTTAATGTCCCCATTTGCGCAAGTCACATGTGACAACGACACCCGAAAGTATTGTGAGAACCAAAGCCGAACATACATTTAAGACTGAACATAACGTGCACACTGACACTGAATAATATTGTGCAACTGTTCTAAAATAATAGAAAATAGTTGTGGTGTAGACATTATTGAATACAGAATAAATAATGAAAGTTAATTACATTAATAAATGTGTACTTACAGCGACAAAAACGCGAAAACGCCGTAAGATCCAGAAACCTGTCGCCAAGAACTCGAGACTGCGGGCACCCTACCTACTCAGAATACTGTCATCATACTGTGGTTTGAGTTCAGACCGCTAGGAAGCAGCAGCACCTTACAACTAAGACTTATGACGGCATCCTCCGCCCACTGCTTCCCCCTCCCCCTACATCTACCAATCCATCATGCAGTAGTAGCCACTTACCAAACAGATATTGGGGTTTGTTGTTAAGGGTTATTTAGGTGGGAGAAAATAAAATGTTTATTGAAGGAAAATCAGACAGTGTTACTGATAAAAAACTGATGCATATTTAAGATCAATTTACATACTAAAATGGTAATTTCAGTAAATATGCAAGAAAATGACCTATATTAGGCACTTTAGAGCACAGTTTTATAATTTACACATGTACTAAAGTTATTCAGTTTTGGGGTTCATAATTCCTGAATTCACTTCTTAGACCTGATTCATTTTCCTGTGATTTACTGTTAGCAACAATTCTCTCCGCTCTCTGCCAGATCCGTCCATGTTCTAAATTTATTGAGGTAAAAAAATTAGGTCGTACGAGACTGTTACCAAATTAGTGAGAAAATATTCAACATACACGTAAGTTAGGCTGAAGTTAGAAGCTCGTACCAAACTGTTCGCCTATGGTTTCCGCTACGAAGCAGCTTGGAGTCGTGAAGAAAATGATCTGAACCAGTTATCTCTAGCACACCCATTATCCTGCCAAGATTTAGAACATTTAATAGAAATCACCATGCAAAAATCATTAGCCAATGTTTTGACTTATCTTGGCGTTAAACAGTAGTAAATATCGGCTGTTTGAAGAATGTACTGCTTTAATGTATTCTCGTTATCATCGGAATAAACGTGCTCAGTTTAGAAAATAACTGACGTTACGGAAAGGCGAACTATCTTTGCATGGTAAATTTACGAATTGAAAATCCCCCTTTTAACTACCTCGCTTGCCCTAGTCGCATGTGATCATCCTTTCCGAAGTTTTTTTAACAGCAAAATCCTAATATACGTTTCAGATTAAATCCAAGGCGAAAAAAAAACTTCAACATAACATACATGTTGCTACAGAAAAACGTTGTGCAATATAATAGTTACGATATAGACATAATTGAACACGGAGTGAATAATGAGAGTTAATTGTACAAATAAATGAATACTTGTAGCTACAAAAACGCCAGAAAGTTATCGTCAAGAACTAGAAACTGCGTACATCCAAACACCCTAACTACTCAGACTATAATGATCACAATACTGTGGTTAGAGTTTAGCCCGCCAGGAAGCAGCAGCGACTTACAACTGAGACTTGTGACAATCAGCTCGCATGACAACCTGACCCTCTCCCTCTACATCTACCAGTCCACCATGCGTTAATAGTTATTTAGCTGATACCTGTATCCATGAGCATGTTGCGACACCAAATACCAAGAAAAACAAGGGAAAAAGCCTTTGAAGTATCTTTATCATAAAGTAAAATTAACAATACATTGCTAAAGGAAACAAACATAAAAAAGCCAACATATTCAAAATTTTGGTTAAATTATGTTTCACAAATAATACGTAATATTCAGTCAACGATTATCTAAACAACAGCAGAGACTGATGAAAAGTAAGAACTTTATAATAAAACCGATTCTGTCGTTTGACAGTGTACTGTCACAGCATAATGCATCTTGGTGTAAGCTGTTATGGCCAAGAGTGTTATGGATGGCACTGATCTTTCATCTTCTTGAGCTCAGCATTGCATTCTTTAAGGCTGGGTGCCCAACCTTCAGACAGACTACTGGGAAAACACGAAGGAGGTCATGGAAGCACAGCAGTGTCATCAAGGTCCTAATGTCAGCCAAAATTTTGTGTGCGCGAGCGCGCATGTTACTCATTGTGCAAAATGTGACAATTGCTTCGATTGAAGACCACCGTGATTGACAAAAAATGTATGTGAGGTTCAATTAATTGAAAATAACTACATAGTTTTAACACTACACGTTTCACTTAATGGTCGCACATCATTAGGTTTAGTAAAAGGAACCATAAAAAATATTAAAAGGTAACCTATTAAAAGAAAGGACGACGATTAGGGTTTATCTTCCCGTCGATAACGGGTCATTAGAGACGGAGCTCAACTCAGGATGGCGGAAAAAAAAGAAAAGGGGTAAAGATATTGCACTGGGCGATTCGTGGAAACCATGGAAATTTATTTTAAATTTTCGTGGCTGGATGGGTAATTGGAGCGCCAGCCTCTCAGTCATGTGTTCAGTGTCCCAGCACTGCGACAGTCTTGTGTACATTCCGGTCCACCACTAAGCACGGTAGAAAATTGTCGTGACATACCATCAAGAACGAAGCTGAATAGTTAAAAGTTCTGTCTCATAACTACGCATTATTAACTCATTCGAGTGGTCACGGTTCCCTGAATTTACATGTAACTTTAGTGGCATTATCAGATGGCTTTATTATGAGTAGAAAACTTTTAACAAATGTCATCTTCTAAAGGGATTTGATTTATTATTTACATTTTCTCACTTTTACATACAAGACGTTTAAAAAAAAGATTCCACCGATTTTACACTACTGAATCTTCTGTGTGAATGAAGATGGAAACTTAGAGTGAATTTTAATCTACGCATAGATTTACGAAGTTTTTATTTTCAAAAGAGCCATTCGATTTTACAAGGACATATCTCTCATGTACGAATATACAAACTTAGGGTAATTCCTACAGTTACGTTTAAGATTAACGTTTTTATTTGCCTTTCACAAACGTTCAATGTGCCCCCACCGGAAGCACGAGAAACATCCAGAGAATAGTCCCACCCTTCCCATACTTTTGAGAAGACGTAAGGAGTTAGTCCTACTGCATTCACTGATTCTGTTATGAGACGTCGAAGTTCATCTTAACCTACTGGCTATACAGCTGGCTCTCAGTCGGCCGCAGGTTTCAAGTCCGTTATTACATTGCTGGCTGTGAGACGCGCAGAGCAGCGGCGTTTTTTCTTAGTGTTTCTTCTTCTCTGTTAATAGATGGCATGACATATAACATTGTAAAGTTGAGAAATCAATCTACATATTTGTGTGTGACACACACTATTTCTTTCGATATTTTCAAGTTATTTAAGCAATAGTCTTCAGGTTTCGTTAGGTTTATCTCCCCTCCCCCCCCTCCCCCCCCCCCATCCCCATGGTCTCATGAAGAAAACAGAAAACACCCTCCAGAAATTGTGTAGTGTATGTGTGTGAGTGTGAGAAATGTCTAGTGACGTTGTACATGCCTGCATTTTTTTCTGGTATACCACATCATTTAGGACTTCTAAAAGAATATTATCTACACTTCTCACACTTCTCATGACTTCAGTAACTAGTAAGGATAGATTTATAGCGCATTCCTATTAAAAATTATATAATACTGAAGAAAGCGTGTAAGACAAATATCCTGATTATCGTAAATTTAAATAGTAAATATAGAGTTAACTATGGGGAAAAATATTAGTAAGTCAGTGGGTTAAAGTTGCTAGAAATGGAGGCACGTAGACGAAGTCTTTCACAAAAAAAAAGAAAAAAAGAAATAAATAAATAAAAATGAAAATCACGTATTATGAGATTAGGCGATCGTGGAAGCTGTTGGTGTCATGCACCATCGTCACGACCCTTAATCCCGTTCTACACAACTGACTTCCTGGCCAAAACTGACCACACTTAGTGGTTGCGCCACTCGTGCTTGTGTGTAAATAAGTCGCCAGCAACATAGCTAGTGAGTCACTTACGTCAATGGTCAACTGACTGTGCCGAGTGTGGAGTTCGAAGAACCAGAGTGTGCTGCAAATTGCGCCTACGCAGAAACAGGGGCCAACTCGCTCCTCTCATAGTAATCGATTTTGTGTCTTCACAATCCTTATTTTGTTGTTTGCTTTGTTTCTGCGATACATTGCGAAGGTTCCTCGATGATCTATTTTTACCACTACCTTCTTCCGCAAGCGACGAAGTATCAGAAAGCAAGAACACATTTGTGTTTTACAATACTTGGATACAGAAAGAGCCGACAATGTACATATTTAAGAAGGTAAATGGATAACCGTATTTAGTCACAATTGTTGCACTAGTTAAAAGTGAGATCTATTTAACGAGGAAAATAATTTGTGATGTTATTTGACACTTATAAAACAAGATGCGAAGGATAAAATAAAAAATATATTACACTACTGGTCATTGTAATTGCTACACCATGAAGAAATGCAGATGATAAACGGGCATTCATTGGACAAATATATTATACTAGAACTGACATGTGATTACGTTTTCACCCAATTTGGGTGCATAGAGCTTGAGAAAACAGTACCCAGAACGACCACCTCTGGCCGTAATAACGGCCTCGATACGCCTGGGCATTGAGTCAAACAGAGCTTGGATGGCGTGTCCAGGTACATCTGCCCATGCAGCTTCAACACGATACCACAGTTCATCAAGAGTAGTGACTGTCGTATTGTGACGAGCCAGTTGCTCGGCCACCACTGACCAGACGTTTTCAGTTGATGAGAGATCTGGAGAATGTGCTGGCCAGGGCAGCAGTCGAACATTTTGTGTATGCAGAAAGGCCCGTACAGGACCTGCAACATGGGGTCGTGCATTATCCTGTTGAAATGTAGGGTTTCGCAGGGATCGAATGAAGGGTAGAGCCACGGGTCGTAACACATCTTAAGTGTAACGTCCACTGTTCAAAGTGCCGTCAAAGCGAACAAGAGGTGACCGAGACGTGTAACCAATGGCACACCATACCATCACGCCGGGTGATACGCCAGTATGGCGATGACGAATACACGCTTCCAATGTGCGTTCAGCGCGATGTCGCCAAACACGGATGCGACCATCATGATGCTGTAAACCGGACCTGGATTCATCCGAAAAAATGACGTTTTCTCATTCGTGCACCCAGGTTCGTCGTTGAGTACACCATCGCAGGCGCTCCTGTCTGTGATGCAGCGTCAAGGGTAACCGCAGCCGTGGTCTCCGAGCTGATAGTCCGTGCTGCTGCAAACGTCGTCGAACTGTTCGTGCAGATGGTTGTTGTCTTGAAAACGTCCTCATCTGTTGACTCAGGGATCGAGACGTCGCTGCACGATCCGTTACAGCCATGCGGATTAGATGCCTGTCATCTCGAACGCTAGTGATACGAGGCCGTTGGGATCTAGCACGGCGTTCCGTATTACCCTCCTGAACCCACCGATTCCATATTCTGCTAACAGTCATTGGATCTCGACCAACGCGAATAGCAATGTCGCGATACGATAAACCACAATCGCGATAGGCTACAATCCGACCTTTATCAAAGTCGGAAACGTGATGGTACGCATTTCTCCTCCTCACACGAGGCATCACAACAACGTTTCACCAGGCAACGCCGATCAACTGCTGTTTGCGTTGAGAAATCGGTTGGAAACTTTCCTCATGTCAGCACGTTGTAGGTGTCACCACCAGCGCCAACCTTGTGTGAATGCTCTGAAAAGTTAATCATTTGCATATCACAGCATCATCTTCCTGTCAGTTAAATTTCGCGTCTGTAGAACGTCATCTTCGTGGTGTAGCAATTTTAATGGCCAGTAGTGTATTTTCTGCCTCCTAAAAATTCTTCGATGTGTTCGTAAGTATATTTTGTCTCGAGTAAATAAATTTAGATATTTTGAAATGTTTGGACAAAACTTTTGATATTCTTTCATTTGTCAGGTCTGTGGAATATTTAGCGTACAACCATTGTCAAGAACATCCACTATGCATTTTGTTATTGTCATTAGTAAACTTAACTATCAGTGTTTGTTCCTACATTCTATTACTACATACTGATTTTTTCATAAAAAGAATCGTACCTCTTAACCTCATTTTCATCGATCCGATGCCAAATTGCACAGCAGCTTTCGTGACACAAACAATTTTGGCCCTGACAAGTAAGCGGAAACGACCCGTCGTGACAGGCGAGACTCAGTGCAGAAACAAACACCAAGGGCATTATAGAAGACTAACTTGGCACTAGTAGTTGACTGAGTAAAGAAAGCCAATCATGTCAAACGGATTTTACGGCTTACGGCCGTTCCAGCTTTGAGGCAGCTCATTTTTTCAACCATATAGTTGTAACTGTTAAAAAAAAGAATTGAAAAGTTCTTTTGTTGCTGTATTATCGCCATCTCGACTCCACGCATGATGCATAATGGACGAAGGAGCGATCGAGTGGGCTGCACCAGAGAGGCGACGTAACTCATCAACTTTCAGCTGACTGCAGAGTGATCTCTCAGTTCGGTGCACAATTTTAAATCCACCCCAATTTTCTATTTCATTCATGTGGAGAATATAATCTGTTTGAAATACCCTTTATGTTATCATTGTACCGCAACTAGATGCCACCAGTCTTCAAGCATAAAAGTACTGTATTATGAAACCGCCCTCTTTCCATCAATCACCACAGACGAATTGTTTAGTGGTCACAGTGATAAATCTCGTCTTATTTAGTGTTGTCATTCACATCTATAATTTGCGAGTAAGGATGCTGGTATAAGCATAGACACATTATTCGACTCCACATTTGTGAGCTGCTAAACAAGGATTATTACACACTTTTTGGTTAGTTGTCAAACAATGCAAAATCATACGGCCATTACGCAGACTATTGAGTTTAGGCCACATACTGGTCAGCGTAACAGATAAGCTGTAGTCTTAGAAAATAATTAGTTGGTTAATTTAAATAACGGTGTGGGTTACACGATTTAATTGTTACTTTTGTCTGTTTTGCTTGTTTTCTATTGAACTGTGAACAGTCATTGGACAGAGGCTTCATGAAGGATAGCACTTGTAGCACATTACGTGTACGTTTTATTAATATTCATCAAACTGCCCCTATTAGATACTGTATGCCTATATGAATAAATTAACGAAATGTTATCAATGTGCAACCCTTCTGCTAACCTGACATGTTTAATTTCATTTTGAATAAGGTTTATGAATGAAGTTTTACTATACATATATAAAGAGATGAGGTAAGAGCATTTACAAAGGAGAAGTATTACTTTTTATATTATATAAAAATCGTTGGAGTTAAAGTAAGTTGAATTTATTATTGTGATCCAAAATTTGCATAACAACTTAATTTAACAGAGACAGGAAGAGAAAACTGTGCTTGGTCATTTATAGCTAAGCTATCATTTTGTATCATATATTTAATTTATTTCAAGTAGATCCACTAGTGTCATTTCTGCTGTTTTTAGCAGTATGTAAAACGTCACAGTCTACTCATCTAGTAGTTGAAGTTCATTTTTTTGTCCGTGTTTACTTCCTACAATACAAGTATGGAAATATGCTTCTGCTTGGAACAAACAAATTATGCGTTTTTAGCACCCAGACATGATTCGGTGAAGTTTCACGATCGTCAGTAGGTTCATGTGTATTCTGTCAAATAACATGCAAGGAAGTTTTGGTTTATAATGTGTACAATTTTAAGAGCTTGGTATACATTATCATGCAAAATTTCGTTACAGGTTACTTTACAGAAGATAAATGAAGTCATTGACGATGGTGGAACTTCAACAGAACAGATCTGGGCATTAAAAAGGAAGAATTTGAGTTTTTCCAATGTGGAAACGTCACATTCTACTTTGTATAAGTGGCTTTTTGTAAAAATATCAAAAACAATCTTTTTTTTTTAGTCTTTAGTTAAAGTAAGCGTCAGTTATTAAAATGTTAGAATACAATAGTAAATCACCCTTTTCTTATTAATATAAGATTTTTACAGTATATAAAAATATAATATTTTACTTAGTAGCCGGCCAGAGTGGCCAAGCTGTTCTAGGCGCTACAGTCTGGAACCGCGCGACCGCTACGGTCGCAGGTTCGAATCCTGCCTCGAGCATGGATTTGTGTGATGTCCTTAGGCTAGTTAGGTTTAAGTAGTTCTAAGTTCTAGGGGACTGATGACCTCAGCAGTTAAGTCCCATAGTGCTCAGAGCCATTTGAGGCATTTACTTAGTAAATAATCTGCATCTCTTTCATCTGAAGATGAAACATAAAGCCTGTTCGTGATCAAACAAACAGTATTTGCAGAACATCATGAAAGTGTTTTCCCTTTAATATCATGTTCTATCTCCGAGAAATGCGTAGTTTTCGTGATAATTTTCGGTACGATGACGAAATACACTGCCGGAAAAAAAATGACTGCATATGGCACCTAGAGGAAGGCAGATGAACTGCTAATGGTTTCAACGCCGTCCTCCAACAGAGGGCGTGGTGGCATAGCTACTAGAGCACCAACTGTGCCTACCCTTTAATAGGTAAAGCTCACAGCCAGAAAGCTGAGCGTGGTGCAAACGTGTGAAGCAAGGAGGCAACCATGCCACGGAGGCGCACTCTTACTTTCTCCAGCCAACTGAGCGATTTTGAAAGGGGTCAAATCGT